>NC_091284.1:195573544-195884698 GCF_032444005.1 Ranitomeya imitator | reverse complement strand
CCCTTGTTAGCGCTGCCCGTCTTCTGACATCTTTGGTTGGCTGGCTGCGGCTGTGCGTCCGCCCTGCCTGAAACCACGCTCCTCGTTGTCTTGCTTATTTTGACTGCAAGGGTGTGATTGATGGGCACGAGCAGTGGATATCTTCGCCTGTCTTTACTCATCTCCTTCCGCCTTCTTCGGAATGTGCGGCCTCATGGCCGCGGAATGCGAGAAGGGATCAGATGAGGCCGCCCAGTCTGATGCAGATGTAAGGACATGAGGGACAGGCGACAAAATTAACTGCGCAAGGTCACGAATCCCAGCTCTGCAGTGTGACTTTATTAAAAGACACTGCGGGTCTGGGTTTCATGGCCATCGCTAACCGCACCGGCCAACATGAAATGAGGTGAGAAGACAGGCATCGCTCACAGCGCATGGCCAAGGGATAACAAGAGCGCAGACTCCTGTACAGCAAATAACTACGCTCAGGAATCTTCGCCCAGCACCTAGGTGTAAATTTTGACACCTGTGCTGCATCTCCTTAAAAAGACAAGTCACGCCTCCACTACTGTTTGACAGTATAATGGGCTAAATAGTGTACGTGTTTTATTCAGCGTGTGCAAGGAGCAAACTAAATAGAGCAACCTTTTACTTGTGCAGCATTAATGCTGCACAAGGTGTGGCTCTTGTACCTTGCAACACCTGAGGGGGGGTTAAAGGTTACCTTTGAAATTGGTTCAACTAGGCTTCGGCCTACACTCTGCTCCTCTCCTCCTCCTGCTGACCCTGGGCTCTAACACCGCCAGTTTGTGCCCAGACGTGCTAGCTGCACAGAGAAAAACACCAGCCAATGTGTTAGTGGGGTTCAGCACCGCCAGCTGTTCCCCAGCTGTGTAGCCGGCAACGTGACCTGCAAACGCCACGCAGGCACAACAGAACAAAAGCTGCCACCAGTGCAGGCTTCGGCCTACACTCTGCTCCTCTCCTCCTCCTGCTGACCCTGGGCTCATAACACCGCCAGTTTTAGCCTGGAAGTGCTAGCTGCACAGAGAAAAACACCAGCCAATGTGTTTGTGGGGTTCAGCATCGCCAGCTGTTCCCCAGCTGTGTAGCCGGCAACGTGACCTGCAAACGCCACGCAGGCACAACAGAACAAAAGCTGCCACCAGTGCAGGCTTCGGCCTACACTCTGCTCCTCTCCTCCTCCTGCTGACCCTGGGCTCATAACACCGCCAGTTTTAGCCTGGAAGTGCTAGCTGCACAGAGAAAAACACCAGCCAATGTGTCAGTGGGGTTCAGCACCGCCAGCTGTTCCCCAGCTGTGTAGCCGGCAACGTGCCCTGCAAACGCCATGCAGGCACATGAACTGAAATTGAAGGGAGCCTGCCCCCCACCCCCAGGTGTTTCTATGTATAACAGCCACCTTGTTCAGCAGTACTGCTGCATTTGTACAAGGTGGCTGACTTTTTCTCCTTGCCCACGTGGAACTCAACACGTACAAAATGTGTCTCATTGAGACCATTCCACTGTCCCTGAGGTGTGACTTTCCTTTGTAATGATACGCAGCACCCCCTTGGTAGCGCTTCCCGTCTTTTGACATCATGGTTAGCTGGCTGCGCCTGTGCATCCGCCCTGCGTGAAACAACGCCCCTCGTTGTCTTATTTATTTTGTCAGCGAGGGTGTGGTTTATGGGCACGAGCAGTGCATATGTTCGCCTGTCGTCACTCATCTCCTTCCGCCTTCTTCAGACTGTGCGGCCTCCTGGCCGCGGCATGCGAAAAGGGATCAGCAGAGGCCGCCCAGTCTGAAGCAGGTGTAAGGACGTGTGTGAGCGTCCAAAATATTTAATGCTCAAGGCCACGAATCCCAGCACCGCAGTGTGACTTTATGAAAAGGTAGTGTGGGTCTGGGATTTATGGCCATCGTTAACCGCAGCGGCCAACATGAAATGAGGTCATAAGACGGGCAGCGCTAACAGGGCATTGCCAAGGGATAACACAAGAGCGCAGACTCCTGTACAGCAAAAAACAACGCTCAGGAAGCTGCGCCAAGCACAAAGGCGTTATTTGGGACACCTATGCTGCGTCTCCTTAAAAATACAAGTCACGCCTCAACTACAGTTTGACTGTAGAATGGGCTAAATTGTGTACGTGTTGCATTCAGCGTGTGCAAGTAGACAAATTAATAGAGCAACCTTTTCTTGTGCAGCATTAATGCTGCACAAGGTGTGGCTCTTGTACTTTGTAACACCTGAGGGGGGGTTAAAGGTTACCTTTGAAATTGGTTCAACTAGGCTTTGACCTACACTCTGCTCCTCTCCTCCTCCTGTTGACCCTGGGCTGTAACAACGCTAGTTTTTGCCCGGAAGTGCTAGCTGCACAGAGAAAAACACCAGCCAATGTGTTAGTGGGGTTCAGCACCGCCTGCTGTTCCCCCACTGTGTAGCCGGCAAAGTGTCCTGCAAACGCAACGCAGACACAAAGCTGACTCCAGTGCAGGCTTCGGCCTACACTCTACTCCCCCTGCTTACCCTTTGCTCCAACACCGCTAGTTGGGGCTGTAGGAAGACAATGTTTGATAGGCAAAGCATCCGGGTTCCAGCACCGCCAGCTGGTTCTCGGCAGTGTTTTTGTCACAGGTACTCCCTCGTGCCCAGCCTGGCTCCAGCACCGTCAGCTGTTTCCGGGTACTGTCAAACTCACTGAGACACCTATGCGTTGCCCCGTCGTGTTGCGGTCGAGTTAGCCAATTCCAGGGTGCCTCCAGTTTAGGAGCTTCCTATGTGGGCTGCGTGAACTGGTAGTCAAGGCTGGTTCTGTAGTGCCAGTAGGCCCAGCTCCCCCTGTAGGACTGTTGGGGTTTGGTAACTGTGGCTGCCTCGCGGCCTAGCTGTTCTCTCCTCTCCTGTGGGCCTTGGGGTCCACCACCTGGTTCCAGCACCGTCAGCTGGTTCCGGGCCGAGCCTTTGGCTTAGGTGCCTCCTCCTGGGTATCCGAGTTCCGCCAACGCCAGGCGGTCCTTGGTAGTGCTTTTAAGCGTGGGCACCTACAGCTTAGTAACCGGGTTCCAGCACCGTCAGCTGGTCCTCGGTCGTGCCATTGGCTCTTGCACACTGGGGCAACGCATCTGGGTTCCAGCACCGCCAGCTGGTTCTCGGCAGTGTTTTTGTCACAGGTACTCCCTCGTGCCAAACCTGGTTTCAGCACCGTCAGCTGTTTCCGGGTTGTGTCAAGCTCACTGAGACGCCTATGCTTGCCCCGTCGTGGTGCGGTCGGGTTAGCCAACTCCAGGGTGCCTCCAGTTTAGGAGCTTCCTATGTGGGCTGCGTGAACTGGTAGTCAAGGCTGGTTCTGTAGTGCCAGTAGGCCCAGCTCCCCCTGTAGGACTGTTGGGGTTCGGTAACTGCGGCTGCCTCGCGGCCTAGCTGTTCTCTCCTCTCCTGTGGGCCTTGGGGTCCACCACCTGGTTCCAGCACCGTCAGCCGGTTCTGGGCCGAGCCTTTGGCTTAGGTGCCTCCTCCTGGGTATCCGAGTTCCGCCAACGCCAGGCGGTCCTTGGTAGTGCTTTTAAGCGCGGGCACCTACAGCTTAGTAACCGGGTTCCAGCACCGTCAGCTGGTCCTCGGTCGTGCCATTGGCTCTTGCACACTGGGGCAACGCATCTGGGTTCCAGCACCGCCAGCTGGTTCTCGGCAGTGTTTTTGTCACAGGTACTCCCTCGTGCCAAACCTGGTTTCAGCACCGTCAGCTGTTTCCGGGTTGTGTCAAGCTCACTGAGACGCCTATGCTTGCCCCGTCGTGGTGCGGTCGGGTTAGCCAACTCCAGGGTGCCTCCAGTTTAGGAGCTTCCTATGTGGGCTGCGTGAACTGGTAGTCAAGGCTGGTTCTGTAGTGCCAGTAGGCCCAGCTCCCCCTGTAGGACTGTTGGGGTTCGGTAACTGCGGCTGCCTCGCGGCCTAGCTGTTCTCTCCTCTCCTGTGGGCCTTGGGGTCCACCACCTGGTTCCAGCACCGTCAGCTGGTTCCGGGCCGAGCCTTTGGCTTAGGTGCCTCCTCCTGGGTGTCCGAGTTCCGCCAACGTCAGGCAGTCCTTGGTAGTGCTTTTAAGCGCGGGCACCTACAGCTTAGTAACCGGGTTCCAGCACCGTCAGCTGGTCCTCGGTGCCATTGGCTCTTGCACACTGGGGCAACGCATCCGGGTTCCAGCACCGCCAGCTGGTTCTCGGCAGTGTGCTTGTCACAGGTACTCCCTCGTGCCAAGCCTGGTTTCAGCACCGTCAGCTGTTTCCGGGTTGTGTCAAGTTCACTGAGACGCCTATGCTTGCCCCGTCGTGGTGCGGTCGGGTTAGCCAACTCCAGGGTGCCTCCAGTTTAGGAGCTTCCTATGTGGGCTGCGTGAACTGGTAGTCAAGGCTGGTTCTGTAGTGCCAGTAGGCCCAGCTCCCCCTGTAGGACTGTTGGGGTTCGGTAACTGCGGCTGCCTCGCGGCCTAGCTGTTCTCTCCTCTCCTGTGGGCCTTGGGGTCCACCAACTGGTTCCAGCACCGTCAGCTGTTTCCGGGCCGAGCCTTTGGCTTAGGTGCCTCCTCCTGGGTATCCGAGTTCCGCCAACGCCAGGCGGTCCTTGGTAGTGCTTTTAAGCGCGGGCACCTACAGCTTAGTAACCGGGTTCCAGCACCGTCAGCTGGTCCTCGGTCGTGCCATTGGCTCTTGCACACTGGGGCAACGCATCCGGGTTCCAGCACCGCCAGCTGGTTCTCGGCAGTGTTCTTGTCACAGGTACTCCCTCATGCCAAACCTGGTTTCAGCACCGTCAGCTGTTTCCGGGTTGTGTCAAGTTCACTGAGACGCCTATGCTTGCCCCGTCGTGGTGTGTTCGGGTTAGCCAACTCCAGGGTGCCTCCAGTTTAGGAGCTTCCTATGTGGGCTGCGTGAACTGGTAGTCAAGGCTGGTTCTGTAGTGCCAGTAGGCCCAGCTCCCCCTGTAGGACTGTTGGGGTTCGGTAACTGCGGCTGCCTCGCGGCCTAGCTGTTCTCTCCTCTCCTGTGGGCCTTGGGGTCCACCACCTGGTTCCAGCACCGTCAGCTGGTTCCGGGCCGAGCCTTTGGCTTAGGTGCCTCCTCCTGGGTATCCGAGTTCCGCCAACGCCAGGCGGTCCTTGGTAGTGCTTTTAAGCGTGGGCACCTACAGCTTAGTAACCCGGTATCATCACCGTCAGCTGGTCATCGGTCGTGCCATTGGCTCTTGCACACTGGGGCAACGCATCTGGGTTCCAGCACTGCCAGCTGGTTCTTGGCAGTGTTTTTGTCACAGGTACTCCCTCGTGCCAAACCTGGTTTCAGCACCGTCAGCTGTTTCCGGGTTGTGTCAAGCTCACTGAGACGCCTATGCTTGCCCCGTCGTGGTGCGGTCGGGTTAGCCAACTCCAGAGTGCCTCCAGTTTAGGAGCTTCCTATGTGGGCTGCGTGAACTGGTAGTCAAGGCTGGTTCTGTAGTGCCAGTAGGCCCAGCTCCCCCTGTAGGACTGTTGGGGTTCGGTAACTGCGGCTGCCTCGCGGCCTAGCTGCTCTCTCCTCTCCTGTGGGCCTTGGGGTCCACCACCTGGTTCCAGCACCGTCAGCTGGTTCCGGGCCGAGCCTTTGGCTTAGGTGCCTCCTCCTGGGTATCCGAGTTCCGCCAACGCCAGGCGGTCCTTGGTAGTGCTTTTAAGCGCGGGCACCTACAGCTTAGTAACCGGGTTCCAGCACCGTCAGCTGGTCCTCGGTCGTGCCATTGGCTCTTGCACACTGGGGCAACGCATCCGGGTTCCAGCACCGCCAGCTGGTTCTCGGCAGTGTTCTTGTCACAGGTACTCCCTCGTGCCAAGCCTGGTTTCAGCACCGTCAGCTGTTTCCGGGTTGTGTCAAGTTCACTGAGACGCCTATACTTGCCCCGTTGTGGTGCGGTCGGGTTAGCCAACTCCAGGGTGCCTCCAGTTTAGGAGCTTCCTATGTGGGCTGCGTGAACTGGTAGTCAAGGCTGGTTCTGTAGTGCCAGTAGGCCCAGCTCCCCCTGTAGGACTGTTGGGGTTCGGTAACTGCAGCTGCCTCGCGGCATAGCTGTTCTCTCCTCTCCTGTGGGCCTTCGGGTCCACCACCTGGTTCCAGCACCGTCAGCTGGTTCCGGGCCGAGCCTTTGGCTTAGGTGCCTCCTCCTGGGTATCCGAGTTCCGCCAACGCCAGGCGGTCCTTGGTAGTGCTTTTAAGCGCGGGCACCTACAGCTTAGTAACCGGGTTCCAGCACCGTCAGCTGGTCCTCGGTCGTGCCATTGGCTCTTGCACACTGGGGCAACGCATCCGGGTTCCAGCACCGCCAGCTGGTTCTCGGCAGTATTCTTGTCACAGGTACTCCCTCGTGCCAAGCCTGGTTTCAGCACCGTCAGCTGTTTCCGGGTTGTGTCAAGTTCACTGAGACGCCTATGCTTGCCCCGTCGTGGTGCGGTCGGGTTAGCCAACTCCAGGGTGCCTCCAGTTTAGGAGCTTCCTATGTGGGCTGCGTGAACTGGTAGTCAAGGCTGTTTCTGTAGTGCCAGTAGGCCCAGCTCCCCCTGTAGGACTGTTGGGGTTCGGTAACTGCGGCTGCCTCGCGGCCTAGCTGTTCTCTCCTCTCCTGTGGGCCTTGGGGTCCACCACCTGGTTCCAGCACCGTCAGCTGGTTCCGGGCCGAGCCTTTGGCTTAGGTGCCTCCTCCTGGGTATCTGAGTTCCGCCAACGTCAGGTGGTCCTTGGTAGTGCTTTTAAGCGCGAGCACCTACAGCTTAGTAACCGTGTTCCAGCACCGTCAGCTGGTCCTCGGTGCCATTGGCTCTTGCACACTGGGGCAACGCATCCGGGTTCCAGCACCGCCAGCTGGTTCTCGGCAGTGTTCTTGTCACAGGTACTGCCTCGTGCCAAGCCTGGTTTCAGCACCGTCAGCTGTTTCCGGATTGTGTCAAGCTCACTGAGACGCCTATGCTTGCCCCGTCGTGGTGCGGTCGGGTTAGCCAACTCCAGGGTGCCTCCAATTTAGGAGCTTCCTATGTGGGCTGCGTGAACTGGTATTCAAGGCTGGTTCTGTAGTGCCAGTAGGCCCAGCTCCCCCTGTAGGACTGTTGGGGTTCGGTAACTGCGGCTGCCTCGCGGCCTAGCTGTTCTCTCCTCTCCTGTGGGCCTTGGGGTCCACCACCTGGTTCCAGCACCGTCAGCTGGTTCCATGCCGAGCCTTTGGCTTATGTGCCTCCTCCTGGGTATCCGAGTTCCGCCAACGCCAGGCGGTCCTTGGTAGTGCTTTTAAACGCGGGCACCTACAGCTTAGTAACCGGGTTCCAGCACCGTCAGCTGGTCCTCGGTCGTGCCATTGGCTCTTGCACACTGGGGCAACGCATCTGGGTTCCAGCACCGCCAGCTGGTTCTCGGCAGTGTTTTTGTCACAGGTACTCCCTCGTGCCAAACCTGGTTTCAGCATCGTCAGCTGTTTCCGGGTTGTGTCAAGCTCACTGAGACGCCTATGCTTGCCCCGTCGTGGTGCGGTCGGGTTAGCCAACTCCAGGGTGCCTCCAGTTTAGGAGCTTCCTATGTGGGCTGCGTGAACTGGTAGTCAAGGCTGGTTCTGTAGTGCCAGTAGGCCCAGCTCCCCCTGTAGGACTGTTGGGGTTCGGTAACTGCGGCTGCCTCGCGGCCTAGCTGTTCTCTCCTCTCCTGTGGGCCTTGGGGTCCACCACCTGGTTCCAGCACCGTCAGCTGGTTCCATGCCGAGCCTTTGGCTTAGGTGCCTCCTCCTGGGTATCCGAGTTCCGCCAACGTCAGGCGGTCCTTGGTAGTGCTTTTAAACGCGGGCACCTACAGCTTAGTAACCGGGTTCCAGCACCGTCAGCTGGTCCTCGGTGCCATTGGCTCTTGCACACTGGGGCAACGCATCCGGGTTCCAGCACCGCCAGCTGGTTCTCGGCAGTGTTCTTGTCACAGGTACTCCCTCGTGCCAAGCCTGGTTTCAGCACCGTCAGCTGTTTCCGGGTTGTGTCAAGCTCACTGAGACGCCTATGCTTGCCCCGTCGTGGTGCGGTCGGGTTAGCCAACTCCAGGGTGCCTCCAGTTTAGGAGCTTCCTATGTGGGCTGCGTGAACTGGTAGTCAAGGCTGGTTCTGTAGTGCCAGTAGGCCCAGCTCCCCCTGTAGGACTGTTGGGGTTCGGTAACTGCGGCTGCCTCGCGGCCTAGCTGTTCTCTCCTCTCCTGTGGGCCTTGGGGTCCACCACCTGGTTCCAGCACCGTCAGCTGGTTCCGTGCCGAGCCTTTGGCTTAGGTGCCTCCTCCTGGGTATCCGAGTTCCGCCAACGTTAGGCGGTCCTTGGTAGTGCTTTTAAGCGCGGGCACCTACAGCTTAGTAACCGGGTTCCAGCACCGTCAGCTGGTCCTCGGTGCCATTGGCTCTTGCACACTGGGGCAACGCATCCGGGTTCCAGCACCGCCAGCTGGTTCTCGGCAGTGTTCTTGTCACAGGTACTCCCTCATGCCAAGCCTGGTTTCAGCACCGTCAGCTGTTTCCGGGTTGTGTCAAGCTCACTGAGACGCCTATGCTTGCCCCGTCGTGGTGCGGTCGGGTTAGCCAACTCCAGGGTGCCTCCAGTTTAGGAGCTTCCTATGTGGGCTGCGTGAACTGGTAGTCAAGGCTGGTTCTGTAGTGCCAGTAGGCCCAGCTCCCCCTGTAGGACTGTTGGGGTTCGGTAACTGCGGCTGCCTCGCGGCCTAGCTGTTCTCTCCTCTCCTGTGGGCCTTGGGGTCCACCACCTGGTTCCAGCACCGTCAGCTGGTTCTCGGCAGTGTCTTTTGCTCTTGTACCTTCTGCTCCCCATCCTGGTTCCAGTACCGTCAGCTGGTTCCGGGCAGAGCCTTTGACTTAGGTGCCTCCTTCTGGGTATCCAAGTTCCACCAACGTCAGGTGGTCCTTGGTAGTGCTTTCAGGCACGGGTACCTCCTGCTTAGTAACCGGGTTCCAGTAACGTCAGCTGGTCCTCGGTAGTTCCATTGGCTCTTGGACCTTCGGCTACCCATCCGGGTTCCAGTACCGTCAGCTGGTTCTCGGCAGTGTCTTTTGCTCTTGTACCTTCTGCTCCCCATCCTGGTTCCAGTAACGTCAGCTGGTTCCGGGCAGAGCCTTTGGCTTAGGGGCCTCCTTCTGGGTATCCGAGTTCCGCCAACGTCAGGCGGTCCTTGGTAGTGCTTTTTAGCATGGGTACCTCCTGCTTAGTAACCGGGTTCCAGTAACGTCAGCTGGTCCTCAGTAGTTCCATAGGCTCTTGAACCTTCGGGTAGCCATCCGAGTTCCAGTTCCATCAGCTGGTTCTTGGCAGTTTCTCAGCCTTCTTGTACCTTCTGCTACATTTCCAAGTTGAAGACCCTAAAGTCGACGACCCGGAAGACCACCCCGATGACGACGACGACAACCCGGAAGACCACCCCGATGACGACGACGGCAGAGACGACGACGGCGGAGACGACGACGGCGGAGACGACGACGGCTGAGACGACGACGGCGGAGATGACGACACTGGAGACGACGACCCTGGAGACGACGACATGGAAGACCGAGAAGCAGAAGAGCAAGAGGCTGCAGAACAAAGAGCAGAAGAACATTAAGCATAAGACTTAATATCAGAGCAAAAGATATTATCTAAATTATATGCAGAAGAAGACTAAGCAGTGTATGGGGGTGAGTCCGTTCCTCCTCGTGGTGCCCCTGGATAAAGCCTGATGCTGCAGGCCAAACTGAACGCGGACAAATGTAACTTTTGTGACTGGCAGAACGGAAGGTGTAATCTTCAAACTTTTATAGATAACAACTACGGGAATGCCTGTCACAAATGAGAATATGATGAAGAAGTAGAATAGGAAGAATAATAACAGTGGAATAAAAAGAATATGTAGAATAGGAAGAATAATAATAGTTGAATATGAAGAATGTAATAAAAAAAAAAAGGTAAAGGATGAAGAAGAAGATGAATAAGGTGAAGAAGAAGTTGATGTCAAAGATGCTGATGATAATGATGAAGATGAAAGTGTGGGAAAAGTAAAAAAAAAAAAGAAAAAAAAGAAGGGGAAGGGCGTGGAATAGTGAAACATCAATATCTGACAAAATAAAAAAAAAAATTTACATAGTCAATATCTTTGTCACTCCGAACGTCTTAAAAAAAAACAAAAAACATGCTATTCTATTTGATTGGGATAAACCTCTATGACTTTAATGTCTCCGCCACCTCCCCAAATACATCCGGCATTATTCTTAGTTGTTTTCCTTCATGTAGAATGAACCTACAAGGCAAGAAAGGGTTTATTTTAATTCCGATATTTTGGTCCCATTGACTTGCATTGGGATCGGGTATTGGTATCGGCGATATCTGATATTTTTTGAATATCGGCCGATCCTATCCGATACCGATACTTTCCGATATCGGAAGGTATCGCTCAACACTAGTCGTCGGCCATAGTTTTGTGCACTTCTGAAAAGGTGGACAATGCTGAATTGAGGCCAGACGGAGTCCAGAGTATCTCTGCTGCCTCAGTGAATCATCTCAATCATGTCACTGTGGCTGTTAACAGGTGTCATCATTATGAAAATCACCCCTGAATCCAGATAAAAAGAGAAGTTAATTCATTCTTTGCATTGTGTGCGTGTCTGTGTTACAATAAGTATTTAGAACAGAAAGAGGAGAAGAGAAGTGTCTGAAGACTTGAGAACTAAAATTGTTAAAAAATATCAAACTCAAGGTTACAAGTCCATCTCTAGAGATCTTGATGTTCCTTTGTCCACTGTGTGCAACATAATCAAGACGTTTACTACGCATGTGCAGCGCCCCAGAGTTCTGGTCGTTGCAGTAATGTCGCTCTGCCACTAAGGGGAGCGATGTTATGTCTGATTGCACTAAAGGAGTTCCTCTGACCAGGTATCACAAACACACATTACACTTCACACTCCGGCCACCAGGGGGAGTGGTTCTATCTACTAGGCCACTCCTCACATTCTGGTAAAACTGGGGTTTGGACGGGAAGTTAGGCAGAAAGAGCCCGGTAGAGTTCGGGAGAGGACCTGTCAGGGGTGGGATCCTGACAGCGGCCTAGAAAGAGGACAGATAGTTACGGAGCCGCGCCTGCACCTTGCGGCGGCATCTTAAGAAAGGACACGAAGTGAAGTATAGTGTGGGGAAGTGAGAAGCGTGATCACAGCACAAAGGGGATAGAACCAGAAGGAGTCGTGCCCCTGAGATCGTGGCAACATCCTTCTGAGGCGCATAGCCGGTGGCCGGAGCACCGAGAAAGTAAGAGACTCTACGCATTACTTTGACCCACGGCAGGACAGTTAACTCTAGGTTGGCTGTCTCACCTAAATCACCTAAGCAGACAAAGGAGGCAAGTGTGGGAGAGGGGCGACTCCAGGGTCCCGGAAGAACTCCAGGCCTACCCCGTCATACCGGTGCATCCTAGCCATATCATCTGGGGGACAGAGCGAGGAAAGAACATCAGAAACAGACACGACAGTTGTGAGGACTATCCCGTGGTGCTCAGCAGGGAAGGACTACAACACACACAGGCGCTAGTTGGTAGGCACTGATTTCCACCTGCAAAGGGAACTCTGATGTGCCTTCGGACCGGCCGGTCTCAGCCAGCCTTGTTAGCAGTGCTCTTGATTGCGGATCCCTAAGACTCCAGTAAAGAGGTAAAGAGACTGCAACCCTGTGTCCTCGTTATTCATTGCACCTTGCACCACGCACCAAACCACCACCTTTCATTGGACGCCCCTTAGCAGGGTCACGGACCGGGTCTAGCCACCTTGACATCCTCAGAACAGAAGAAGAAGAGGCCCGGTACCGAGTACCCTGTGGCCCTGTGTCTGGGGGCGCTTCAACTTGGCGTCACGAACAGGATCTACTTAAGCCTAAAGAATCAGGTCACGTGTGCCTTGGAACTGTGATTGAACTGTAACTTATTGCAAAGACTGTGTATCGCTATTTGCCGCCAAAAATCTGCCATTGCCGCGCCGTGTGGAGCGCGAGGGGAGGAGTCATAGCTTCGTGGGTGGAGCCGGCTGGAAAAGAGCACGTAGCGGAAGACACAGTAAGGTGCCGATCCCGGAAGAAGAACCCTGACCCCGACAAGGTTAGCAAGGGGGGAAGAACGGCCATGTCGGATCCCGCAGGAGTGGAGGCGGCGGCCACAGCTGCAGACTCGGGAGCACTTCCAGATTCCGTGGTAGACGCAGCCACGGGTCTGGTATCACCGCCGGATGCTGCGGGGCTTGCTGCTCCCATCAATCAGCCGGATACTGCCGCTGCTACAACAGCCATAATGCCCTTCTCTATGCCGTACCTACCAGGAGCCACCTGGCTCCCGCGATACTCCGGAGAAGCTCATACGTTAACTGGCTTTAAAGAGAGGATTTGTAGCTTGCTTGAGTTTTATCCCTTGACAGAGCCTCAGAAAGTTCATATGATAACCGGCCAACTCTTGGGAGCGGCATTGAGGGAAGTGAAGTCCTGGCCCGCTGCAGACAAGAAAACTGTGCAACAGGTATTTGCAAAGCTTAAAACCACCTTTGACACCCTCACCGCTATGGAAATTAAATTGACGTTCTATGGGTGCAAGCAGAGGCCGCAGGATAGCTTACGGGACCATGCCCTTAATCTTCAAGAGGCGCTGCGGGCCATCAAGCAAAGGGACCCAAACAGCATGCAAGATGAAGATAAACTCCTGAAGGAGCGGTTCATCGAGGGGCTCCTGCGCAGTAACCAAAGGGCCCAGCTACACTTCCTGGCCATGCAGAATCCAGACCTGACTTTTGCGCAACTCAAAGATAAAGCCATCCAGGCACTACCAGAGCGACAGCCCAGCTGTGCCACACTTCCCAGGCGTCAAGCCCTCACGTACCACCAGGAGGTGGCACCGGACGCACCCGTCTCCGCCGAGGCCGATGCCCAGATCGTCGAAGACGACTCCCCTGCAGGACTACGCCTCCAGGTACAGGAACTGACCAGGAGCGTTGCTGCCCTAGCCCGGACAGTCCAGTCCCTACAGGAGGCCCCCAAGGAGAAGATCAAGCTGGCTTCCAGACCGGAAGATGTCCCTTGGCAGCGACCAAAAAGAGTTCCATCGACCAGAGGCAGAGACGACGATCGTTTTCATCGGGATGGATGACCTATCTGCCTCCGCTGCCACCAGGTGGGCCATCTTGCAAGGTACTGTCAGTTAAACGAGCAACCCCTGGGGCCAAGGGCCAACCCCCAGGAGTAGAACGCCCAGGCCCGCAAAATTGGAGAGCCAAATACATCGGGGGTGACCAGTTCTCCCCATTGTGATTGACGGTATCCCCATGAATGCTTTGCTGGACACCGGTTCCCAAGTGACAACTATGCCCTACATTCTTTATAGACGTTATTGGGAGGACACCGACATTACCAGTGCCCCCGATGATGATTTTACCATAATAGCTAGTAACGGTCAGCCACTGCCGCAAGTGGGGTATAAAGAGGTCACTATTAAGGTGGGGCGGGTAGAACTGGAGGCCCAGGGAATTGTCATTGTTGATATTGACCGACATGAACGTAACCCCATGATGACCATCGGTACTAATGTCATAGAAAATTGTCTTGCAGAAGTTATTGTCTTGTTGCAGCAGGTAGCAGAGACAGCTGGTTACAGTGAACAACGTGCCTTGCAGAAAGAAATCACAGCCCTAATGCGGAGACAGCAGGTGGAGCTGACTGGTGGTGAAATTGGCCAGGTCACAGTGAGTGATTCGAATCCCATTGCAATACCCTCCAGGAGTGAAATGTTAATATGGTGTCGGGCAGCCATAGAACTCGGGGGTAAAGACTATCAGGCCCTGGTAGAACCCGTGTATTCGGAGAATAGGCCTACCCTCCTGACAGCCAGAGGGGTGGTTGATGTCCGCAAGGGGAGGGTGCCGGTACGTGTCCTTAACTGCGGGGAGGAGGAAGTCCACCTAACCAAATATGTCACACTTGCCAAGCTGTTTACTGTTAATAATAGCGTGATACAGGCACCCGGGCCCTTGGCTCCGTCCAAGTCGGCAGAGGACAACGGCTCTGCAGAGCAATCAAAAGATTGGTGTCAAGAATTACATGTGGGCACTGATGCTACTCCATCTCACCAGATACAGGGGGCCTACAGGGTGGCTCACGAGTATGAGCGGGTATTCAGCAAACATCCCCTTGATTTCGGGCAGGTAAAAGGGATTCAACATCACATCCCCACAGGAGATCACCCACCCGTAAAAGAAAGATACCGTCCTGTACCCCCAGCTCATTATCAGTGTGCCAAGGACATGTTGCGAGATATGAAGGAGGCTGGGGTAGTGAGAGACAGCTGTAGCCCCTGGGCAGCTCCATTAGTCCTCGTTAGGAAAAAAGATGGCACCATGAGGATGTGTGTGGATTATAGGCAATTAAACCGCATTACACATAAGGACGCATACCCCCTGCCTAGGATAGAGGAGTCCTTGGCTGCGTTAAAGTCTGCTAATTACTTCTCTACCTTAGATCTCACCAGTGGGTACTGGCAGGTTCCCGTGGCAGAGGCGGACAAGGAAAAGACAGCCTTCACGATGCCGATGGGTCTCTGCGAGTTCAACTACATGCTCTTTGGATTGTGTAACGCCCCGGGGACGTTCCAGAGGATGATGGAGTGCTGTTTGGGACACAAGAACTTTGAGACCATGCTGCTATATCTGGATGATGTGATTGTCTTCTCTAAGACCTATGAAGACCTGTCACGCATGCGCCCAGACTGAATGGCGCGGGCACACGGGGGTGGTTTGTGGCCCCTCTGTGCCACAAACCAGACTACCCTGGAAGGGGCGTGACTATGACAGCTGCCTGGGTTTTCACTTGAGCCTCTGATGGTGAGGTCAGGCTTGTGCAGCAGGCAGCTGCCAGGTGCTACTCCAGGGTGATGTCTGGCTGTGGCTGCTGATCCCACTAAGGAACGGAGCGGGCACGGCTGGCACTCTGGCTGACAGGCGGGCACGGCTGGGACACAGGCAGGAAGACGGGTACAACAGAGACACTGGCGGGCAGGCGGACACGGCTGGCTCTCTGGTAGGCAGGCGGGTATGGCTGGAACATAGGAAGAACCGGTAGGGACCGGTCTGCAGGCAGGTATGAGAAACAGGTTGGAACCTGTTCAGACAGGAGGACCAAGTAACAAGTAGAAGGTGGAACTAAGAGAAGAGAAGGAGAAGGCAGAGCCAAGGGCGGAGCTGCAAGAGGCGGAGCCAAGGGCGGAGACGCTGGAGGCGGAGCCAAGAGTGGAGATGCTGGGGGCGGAGCCAAGAGCGGAGATGCTGGAGGCGGAGCCAAGAGCGGTGACGCTGGAGGCGGAGCCAAGAGCGGAGACGCTGGAGGCGGAGACGCTGGAGGCGGAGCCAAGAGCAGAGATGCTGGAGGCGGGGCCAAGAGCGGAGACGCTGGAGGCGGAGCCAAGAGCAGAGACGCTGGAGGCGGAGACAAGAGCGGTGATGCTGGAGGCGGAGCCAAGAGCGGTGACACTGGAGGTAACGCCAAGAGCGGAGACGCTGGAGGCGGAGCCAAGAGCAGAGACGGAGCCAAGTGCAGAAACACAGGAGGGGGAGCCAGATAGAACCGCAAAGAGCGGAGCCAGATAGAACCGCAAAGAGCGGAGCCACAGAGCAAAGCCAGAGAGTACGAAGCAAGGACTGAGTGCAGAGCCGCAAGAGTGCGGAGTGTAAGCAGACTGAGAACACAAGGAAAGACAAAGCAGGGAAGGAAGCCACAGACAAGGAGACCGAGAAAAGACAAAGTACAGACAAGGCAATGGAACAAGACACAGGGACAAAGACACAGGGACCAGGATATTTTGCGTCCTGGAGGGCGGACTACAAGATCAAGGCAATAGCACAGAGAAAAGCTCAGAGGGAGAAACTCAGAGCAAGGCCAGGCAAACTCAGCAGCTAAACACTAACTGAGCTAACACATTGCACAGGCCCAGAGCACAGGGTGGAGCTGCACTATATACAGGAGGCCTCTTGATAATTGGTCAGGAACTGATTAGACAGAAGCACCTGATTCCTATAAGAACCAGAGAGTTCAGGCGCCGACCCCCTATACACATAGCCATGAAGCATGCACAGAGCAGAGACACAGAACATGGAGCTGGCATGAAACAGAAACCACATCATGGCCTGGAGCAGTGGGTAAGATTGTGTGAGAGATGTGAGGCCATGCTGTGATGCCAGCAGAGTTGTTACAGTACCCCCCCCTTTACTGCCCCTCTTCTTCAAGCCCGCTAGAATAACTTGTAGAAGAAGGATAGGAGCACACATAGTCCAGGCCAATATGACATCTTCAGGGTAGAATAAGGCAGGCGGGTCACCAGGAATCTCATAAAACAAAGTCTCTTGGTGCTCAACAGGGTTAGCTTCCACAATAAGCTGGACCACCTCCTTCAGGTAGACAGGTAACAGGGAATTGAATGCTGCTGTCTTAACATCTTCACCAGCCGGACACATAGAAACTGGAAGCCTTCTCATAGGATTCAACTTTTGCCCGACAGGTAGCAGAGATGTTCTTAGATACGGAACACAAGAAAAGTCATCAAAGATGAGAGAGGAGAACAACAGCTCCACCGGGTCAGAGAAAAGTTGAGGTGAACAAACTTCTGTTTTGAAATCTTCACCAGCCGGCCACAAGGACGCTGAAGGTATCCACATAGGAACCATCTTCTGCCCGTTATCCAGAAGAAATCGTCCAAACGGCGGGGATGTTCCTAGGAACAGATTACAGGAATAGTCATGGGAGATGTGTGGAGAGATAGTCACCACTTCCCCATCTTCAGTGACGTTAGCACACCTTGACTCGACGACTAACTGTTTACTGGTATAGTCGCTGGAGATGTGTGGAGACATCGTCACCGTTTCCCCATCTTCAGTGACGTCAGCACACCTTGACTCGACGACTAACTGTTTACTGGTATAGTCATTGGAGATGTGTGGAGACATCGTCACCGCTTCCCCATCTTCAGTGACGTTAGCACACCTTGACTCGACGACTAACTGTTTACTGGTATAGTCGCTGGAGATGTGTGGAGACATCGTCACCGTTTCCCCATCTTTGGTGACGTCAGCACACCTTGACTCGACGACTAGCAGACCAGCTGAAGAAGATGACACTGCTGAGTGTCTTTGACGCATGGGAACCAGACACTTCTCAAGACTGGGTAAGTTCAAACGAAGCACTTTACTAGAACTCTTGACCAGAGCGGGTGGTAGAGTCCTTGGCTCAGAATGACCCATGGGCATAACAGACAGCATACGGAAAACAAACTTCTTCGTGCATAAGGCTCCAACTTGGAGCTGTAGTTGTCCTTGCAGGACTAGACTGCTCTTTAGTAGGGCTCGGCCATTATCAGGCAACGCCCACACCGGGTTCTGGAGCTGTAGAACGGAGACCATACACTGACTCCAAATGATAGGCAGCTTAAACACACCAAAGCTCCCAGAAGGCAGAGAAACAGTCATTAACTTTGACGGAGAGGAAGTACTCTCGCCAGGGGCAGCCTCTCCTACTGGCCCAGGGTTTTGGAGTACAGGCTTCACAGGGCAAAGACCATCTGAATGTTCTTTACAACCACAGGGATACCGTATTTCAATCTCAGCACCAGATTCAGGCTGCAGATTTGCCAGACCCCTTTTATTAGACCTCTTGGATCTTGCTCGGGTGGCCGTTTTGGCGGGTTGTGGAACAGATGAGTCTTGGACGGTCATGGACGGAAGTGACGGTTTACCTACATGTTTCTTTAGTCTGGACCGTCTCTGTGAGCTTGAAGGGGAAGACTTTTCAGGAGATGCAGTACTTGGCTCATCGAAGGCTTTACAGAAGGCCACTAGGAAGGTCGGTAGATTCGAGATGATGGGGTCCCCTGCTTCCCAAAGGGGGTCGCACCACATCAAAGCATCTCCTCTAAGGTAGGCCATTAAGAAACCTACTTTCAACCAGTCAGTGGGGAATTGGGGAGCATGCCACTTGAAATAACGCATGCACCGCTCCAGGAACACACGACATTGCTTTGGGTCCCCATAGTAGCATGGAGGATCTGCTGGCTTGGATTCGTCATTAGGAGCGCAGGCTTGAAGTCGATCAAACAGCTCATTAGAGATGACAATTGGGGATGGAGCAGTGAAGGACTGGCTTTCAGACTGGGTAAACATTTTCTTCGGAGGCCAATACTGGCAAGAAGAGAGTTCATCTTGCTCCGAGAGCGAAGGCACATGGGACTCAGCGGGGACCATGGCCTGTGCAAACTGTCACGCACGCGCCCAGACTGAATGGCGCGGGCACACGGGGGTGGTTTGTGGCCCCTCTGTGCCATAAACCAGACTACCCTGGAAGGGGCGTGACTATGACAGCTGCCTGGGTTTTCACTGGAGCCTCTGATGGTGAGGTCAGGCTTGTGCAGCAGGCAGCTGCCAGGTGCTACTCCAGGGTGATGTCTGGCTGTGGCTGCTGATCCCACTAAGGAACGGAGCGGGCACGGCTGGCACTCTGGCTGACAGGCGGGCACGGCTGGGACACAGGCAGGCAGACGGGTACAACAGAGACACTGGCGGGCAGGCGGACACGGCTGGCTCTCTGGTAGGCAGGCGGGTACGGCTGGAACATAGGAAGAACCGGTAGGGACCGGTCTGCAGGCAGGTATGAGAAACAGGTTGGAACCTGTTCAGACAGGAGGACCAAGTAACAAGTAGAAGGTGGAACTAAGAGAAGAGAAGGAGAAGGCAGAGCCAAGGGCGGAGCTGCAAGAGGCGGAGCCAAGGGCGGAGACGCTGGAGGCGGAGCCAAGAGCGGAGACGCTGGAGGCGGAGCCAAGAGCGGAGACGCTGGGGGCGGAGCCAAGAGCGGAGACGCTGGAGGCGGAGCCAAGAGCGGAGACGCTGGAGGCGAAGCCAAGAGCGGAGACGCTGGAGGTAACGCCAAGAGCGGAGACGCTGGAGGCGGAGCCAAGAGCAGAGACGGAGCCAAGTGCAGAAACACAGGAGGGGGAGCCAGATAGAACCGCAAAGAGCGGCGCCAGATAGAACCGCAAAGAGCGGAGCCACAGAGCAAAGCCAGAGAGTACGAAGCAAGGACTGAGTGCAGAGCCGCAAGAGTGCGGAGTGTAAGCAGACTGAGAACACAAGGAAAGACAAAGCAGGGAAGGAAGCCACAGACAAGGAGACCGAGAAAAGACAAAGTACAGACAAGGCAATGGAACAAGACACAGGGACAAAGACACAGGGACCAGGATATTCTGCCTCCTGGAGGGCGGACTACAAGATCAAGGCAATAGCACAGAGAAAAGCTCAGAGGGAGAAACTCAGAGCAAGGCCAGGCAAACTCAGCAGCTAAACACTAACTGAGCTAACACATTGCACAGGCCCAGAGCACAGGGTGGAGCTGCACTATACACAGGAGGCCTCTTGATAATTGGTCAGGAACTGATTAGACAGAAGCAACTGATTCCTATAAGAACCAGAGAGTTCAGGCGCCGGCCCCCTATACACATAGCCATGAAGCATGCACAGAGCAGAGACACAGAACATGGAGCTGGCATGAAACAGAAACCACATCATGGCCTGGAGCAGTGGGTAAGATTGTGTGAGAGATGTGAGGCCATGCTGTGATGCCAGCAGAGTTGTTACAAGACCATTTGAAGCACCTGGCCGAGGTATTTGAAGCGCTGTCCAACTTTGGCTTAAAGGTGAAACCGTCCAAATACCATCTGCTAAAACCCAAAGTACAGTACCTGGGCCATGTGGTGAGTGCCGAAGGAGTGACCCCAGACCCCGACAAGGTCACGGTGATCAAGGACTGGCCGCAGCCCGTTAACCTTCATGAAGTCCGGCAGTTCCTTGGGTTGGTGCGCTACTACTGGAGGTTTATCAAGGACTTCACCAAGAAGGCCGCGCCGTTGCAAGACCTGTTGGTGGGCCAGCCCAAGAAACTCAAGGGTAAGAATATCCTGTTGGATTGGAACGACGGACTGGAAGCATTGTTCTCTTGCTTAAAATCGGCACTGACGGGAGAAGAAGTACTAGCCTACCCTGAATACGACCAACCATTTGTATTGTATACGGATGCCAGCAACGTGGGGCTGGGAGCTGTGCTATCCCAGGTCCAGAAGGGCAAGGAACGAGTAATCGCTTACGCCAGCAGGAAACTTCGCCCCACTGAAAGGAACCCGGACAACTACAGTTCCTTTAAACTGGAGTTCCTCGCCGTCGTTTGGGCTGTGACGGAGAGGTTCAAGCAATATCTGGCCTCAGCAAAATTCACCGTCTTCACGGATAATAATCCACTAACGCACTTGGATACAGCGAAACTCGGTGCCTTGGAGCAGCGGTGGATGGCCCGGTTGTCCAATTACGACTTCACCATCAAGTACCGGGCGGGGCACAAGAATGCGAATGCCGATGCATTGTCCCAAATGCCTCACCTGCCCGAAATGGAGGAAGATCCAGAAGCATTTGAAGAAGTAGAGCTGCCCGCCTTCCATCGCTCCAAGGCAACTCAGTGTTCCCATCAGGTGGAGAACGGGCGCAGAAACAAACAGGGCGCACCGTTGAATCCCCTGCCCCACCACGGGTGGACAGAGAACCAGGATGGTGACCCTGCGGTCCGTCGGGTGAAAGAGCTCCTGACGCAGGCAGGTTTGCATCCCGGCCCGGATGACCCACCGGAGGCATTACAGTTGTGGAAGGAGAGGGGCAAACTGTTTATTCATGATGGCAAGCTGTGCCGAAGGAGCATCGACCCCTGCACCCATGAATTGGTTTGGCAGATCGTGGTCCCAAGACAAGATGTGCCAATGGTCCTGGGGGCGTACCACGATGGGGCAGGACACTTCAGATGGAAGAAGCTGGAGAGGCTACTCCGTGGAAGGTTCTACTGGATCGGCATGAAGAAAGCCATCGAGAAGTGGTGTCGAGAGTGTGGTCCCTGTAGCCTACGCCGGAGGGATCTTGACAGCCAATGGGCTCCCTTGCAGCCCATCATCACCAAAGTTGGTCACGCTGGATCACGTAAAGCTAACACCTAGCCGGTCAGGTTATATCTACGCTCTCACCATTGTGGACCACTATTTCAGATTCCTGGTAGTCGTACCAGTCAAAGATCTAACGGCTAGGATGGCTGCCAAAACCTTCCAGCAGTACTTCTGTAGACCCCATGGGTACCCAGAAAAGGTGTTGACCGATCAGGCGCTGGCATTTGAAGCGGAGGTGTTCCAGGAGTTCTGCAATCTGTACGGGTGTAAGAAGATAAGAACCACGCCATACCATCGACAGACCAACGGGATGCGTGAGAAGATGAACCAAGTGGTGATCGACTTACTGAAGACCTTACCTGTAGAGGAGCAGAACTTGTGGCCCACAAAATTACCAGACTTGGTAGATATGTACAACCACATCCCGGTGAATTCCACCAACTGCACCCCAGTGTACCTGATGCGAGGAAGGTCTAGCAAGTTACCTGTCGATCTGGACATGGGGGTCCTGACCCCCGAAGATATATCGCCAGATGCGGATTGGGATGCCGAGAGGCAGCAAAGGTACCGCAAAGTACAGGAATGTGTGGAAAGGAGTCTCGCTCAAGCCAGACAGAAGCAAGAGAGGGACTACAACCAGTATGCTCCCGCGGCTCCATTTTCACCTGGTGAGCAGGTACTCAAACAAAAGAGGAGACTACACAAGCTTGATGATCAATGGGAAACGGAACCATATACCATTCTGTCCTCCGATTTCGACAATACGAAGGTCTGTCTCATCAGTATAGACGGAGGGGAGACCTCAACGGCCATATCCAGAGACCACCTGAAAATATGCCCTGATAAGCTGAAAGATGGGGAAACAGATCCGAGGACTTCTCCGTCCGTGGAAGAGGAGAAGATGATACACACCATTCTTGGCGATTTTCCCCAGTCCTGGACTCAAATAAATCAGGCCATCGTGGTGCCTGTCTTAACGTTTCGTCAACCGAGACCGCCAGAACTAGATGTGGTGCCAGAACATCTGGACCCGCAAGCGCAGCCGACCCCATCAGAAGAAGCGATGCCAACAGTCGAACCAGCAGGTCCTCCCTCTGCCATCGGTGAATCTGCCATGCCCACCACTAGTAGTGGCAGCAGTGAGAACTCCAGCATGCCAGTGATGCCCAGACTCACTAGAAGTGTAGCTAGAAGACAGTGCACTACACCAGCGATAGCAAGCGTAGCGGGCCCTGTCAGGCCAATAGCAACCCCTGCGCTGCGAAGGTCTACGCGTAGCACCAAGAATCAGACTCCACTTCGCTATAAAACGTGGAGATATTAACGATAGTTGCTATTTGGTTGAAAATGCTGTGTAAATATCTGTGTTATAGGTTTAAAAATGGACAATGGTGTGATGGACAGTGAATCACTCCAAAACTTTCACAGGGGCCCCTTTGTTTACCCGGGGTCCCTGCTGTTCTATGGTTGCACCTACTGAACTGGGAGTCATGGACTGTGCATGACCAATCTTTTGCAACGTTCAAGCGTCCTTACCTTCCATAACGGAAAGCACTGTTATATTTACTTGTTCATAGTATGTAAAACTTTTGTGTGATTTCTATTAACATGTATTGTTATTCTTCTTTTCCCAGTCCGAGAGTACTGGATTTAACCGGGGGGGGAGTGCAACGCCCCAGAGTTCTGGTCGTTGCAGTAATGTCGCTCTGCCACTAAGGGGAGCGATGTTATGTCTGATTGCACTAAAGGAGTTCCTCTGACCAGGTATCACAAACACACATTACACTTCACACTCCGGCCACCAGGGGGAGTGGTTCTATCTACTAGGCCACTCCTCACACTCTGGTAAAACTGGGGGTTGGACGGGAAGTTAGGCAGAAAGAGCACGGGAGAGTTCGGGAGAGGACCTGTCAGGGGTGGGATCCTGACAGTGGCCTAGAAAGAGGACAGATAGTTACGGAGCCGCGCCTGCACTACCTTGCGGTGGCATCTTAAGAAAGGACACAAAGCGAAGTATAGTGTGGGGAAGTGAGAAGCGTGATCACAGCACAAAGGGGATAGAACCAGAAGGAGTCGTGCCCCTGAGATCATGGCAACATCCTTCTGAGGCGCGTAGCCGGTGGCCGGAGCACCGAGAAAGTAAGAGACTCTACGCATTACTTTGACCCACGGCAGGACAGTTAACTCTAGGTTGGCTGTCTCACCTAAATCACCTAAGCAGACAAAGGAGGCAAGTGTGGGAGAGGGGCGACTCTAGGGTCCCGGAAGAACTCCAGGCCTACCCCGTCATATGGGTGCATCCTAGCCATATCATCTGGGGGACGGAGAGAGCAAAAAACATCAGAAACAGACACAACAGTTGTGCGGACTATCCCGTGGTGCTCAGCAGGGAAGGACTACAACACACACAGACGCTAGTTGGTAGGCACTGATTTCCACCTGCAAAGGGAACTCTGATGTGCCTTCGGACCGGCCGGTCTCAGCCAGCCTTGTTAGCAGTGCTCTGGATTGCGGATCCCTAAGTCTCCAGTAAAGAGGTAAAGAGACTGCAACTCTGTGTCCTCGTTATTCATTGCACCTTGCACCATGCACCAAACCACCACCTTTCATTGGACGCCCCTTAGCAGGGTCACGGACCGGGTCTAGCCAAGGTGACATCCTCATAACAGAAGAAGAAGAGGCCCGGTACCGAGTACCCCGTGGCCCTGTGTCTGGTGGCGCTTCACATGGCACTGTAGCTAATCTCTCTGGATGTGAATGACAGACAAAATTTGATGAGAGCTTGCAACACAGTCTGGATGGTAAATAAGCAGCCCCAATCAAGTTGCAAAGAAATTCAAGTTGTCTTGCAGGTTCAGCGTGCATCACTGTCAGTGTAAACTATCCATCAACATTTGAATTAAATTAAGCACTATGGCAAGAGACCCAGGAGGACCCTACTGCTGATATAGCTAGACTGCAGTTTGTCAAAATGTGCACGAGTAAGCCAAAATCCTTCTGTGAAAGCGTCTTGTTGACAAATGAGACCAATATAGACCTTTTTGGTAAAGCATATCATTCTACTGTTTACCAAAACAGAATGAGTCCTACAAAGAAAAGAAAATAGTTCCTACAGTCAAATATGCTGGAGGTTTAAAGATGTTTTGAGCTTATTTTGCTGCTTCTGGCACTAGGTGCATTGACTGTATGCAAGGCATCTTTAAATCTGAAAATTACCAAAGGATTTTCGATTAAAATATAGTGCTGAGTGTCAGACAGCTGGGTTTGCGTGCTAGATCATGACCTCAAACATACTTCAAAAAGAACCCAGAAATGAATTGAAGCAAAACACTGGAGAGTTCTGAAGTGACCAGCAATGAGTCCATAACTAAATCTCATTGAAGACCAGTGGAGAGATCTTAAAATTGCTGTTGGGAGCATGCACCCTTCAAATATGAGAGACCTGAAGCAGTTATCAAAAGAAGAGTGGTTCAAAACTCCAATATTGTTTGAGTTATTTTGGAGTTTTTGTGTGACCGTGTGTCCAATTTGCCTTTCTTTTCTTTGTTTTTTTGTGTTGTTCCAATACGCATAAAGGAAGTAAACATGTTTATAACAAAACGTGTGTAATTGCAAAAACTTTCTGGGAGAAAAACATCACTGCACATCACCAAAAGACACCATTCCCACAGTAAAGCAAGGTGGAGTGTTACAACTGCCAAAGCACATTCATATGGGTAACGTACTAACTAGGGAGATATACGCCTGAATCTGACAGGTCCCTGTTCAGAATAGGAAACACCCTTCTCTGACACTGGTCTGTCACTGCCTGACCTTTGAGGTTGGCACCAAATGATAAAGCAACTATGTCTCCATTCGTTAGTGGCTTACTCTGAAAATCCTTAGCAGCTCCTGGGATCACTAGAGAAGCAGTTATTTAAGGAGTAAAGGAATCACACACAAAACCACTGCAACCAACACAAGCTGCAGCAAAGTGAATGAATCCAACAAAGTCTATCACCAGCAGGAAATGAGTAGGGGAAGGTATTTAAAGATGCACAGGGCAGGTGATAGGGCAGACAAACAGAATAAATTAAAAACAGACCCCAAACAGACAGAAAACAAGATAACAGAACTAAAACTTGTGGCTCAGTGTGAAGAAATACCAACCACAGAATCAAGGGTTCAGAAGCATGACATAGATGCAGCGTAATGCTTTGGGACTGTTCTTTTAGCAGCTGGAAATGGGGCTTTATACATCCATAGGAGTCCCAATTGTTTTAGAAAACAGCTTCCCTGACGTGCCATGCGTGACTGGCTGAGATGCCCTGGGTTTTAGGACCCAGCTGTTCTGCTGCGCCAGCATTAACCTGTGGTCGTGTGATCACCAGGTCTTACAAATGCCAATTCCAGAGCTACTCTTTGTGGCATTGAGTTTGAAGTTGTATGTGACAATCTAGCAGAAGGTTTAAGCCTCCATATACATAATGACGGCTAAGCCCGCTAATATTGAACTGTTTAGCCAACAGTCTAATATGTATGGGAGCTCAGAAGAATTTATTATCTGAGGAAATATCAATTCGATTTTGCACTGCCAAACTTATTGACTTCCAGACATAAGCTTGGCTTAATCAGTGCAGCTGTTTATGGGACAGCCTTCCGAGATAACTGGCAACTGCACAACAGCCACCTAATGAGTATGGCGGGGGAAGGGCTCCAATATGCAAATGAACTGTAGAGGTGCAGCCAAGCCATGAAGGCACTGAAGCCACCTCATTTGTATACAAATTAAAAGTTATTTTTTCTTTTGGCAAAGTCGGGTTTCATGAAACCCGACCCGACCCCTGTGTGGGGTCGGCCATGAAGTCGGCGATCTTCTGAATCTGGAATCGGAATTCCGATACCGATTCCCGATATGTTTAAAGGGACACTGTCACCTGAATTTGGAGGGAACAATCTTCAGCCATGGAGGCGGTGTTTTGGGGTTTTTGATTCACCCTTTCCTTACCCGCTGGCTGCATGCTGGCTGCAATATTGGATTGAAGTTCATTCTCTGTCCTCCATAGTACACGCCTGCTCAAGGCAAGATTGTCTTGTGCAGGCATGTACTATGGAGGACAGAGAATGAACTTCAATCCAATATTGCAGCCAGCATGCAGCCAGCGGGTAAGGAAAGGGTGAATCAAAAACCCCAAAACCCCGCCTCCATGGCTGAAGATTGTTCCCTCCAAATTCAGGTGACAGTGTCCCTTTAAGATATCGGGAATTGGTATCGGAATTCAGATTTAAGTGTAAAATAAAGAATAAAAATAAAAAATATCGCTATACTTACCCTCTGACGCGCCCTGGTACTAACCGGGAACCTTCCTTCCTTCGAATCAGCGCTTTCAGGACCTTGCGGTGACGTCGCGGCTTGTGATTGGTCGCGCGACCGCCCATGTGACCGCCGCGCGACCAATCAGAAGCCGTGACGTCACCGCGACGTCACCAAAGGTCCTAATAGGAATACCTAATAGGAATATACTCACCCTCGGACGCGCCCTGCTTCTTTCCGGCAGCCTTCCTTCCTAAGAATCAGCGCTTCCAGGACCTTCGGTGACGTCGCGGTGACGTCACGGCTTCTGATTGGTCAAGCGGCGGTCACATGGGCGGTCGCGCGACCAATCACAAGCCGCGACGTCACCGCGACGTCACCGCAAGGTCCTGAAAGCGCTGATTCGAAGGAAGGAAGGTTCCCGGTTAGTACCAGGGCGCGTCAGAGGGTAAGTATAGCGATATTTTTTATTTTGATTCTTTATTTTACACTTAAATATGGATCGCAGGGCCTGAAGGAGAGTTTCCTCTCCTTCAGACCCTGGGAACCATTGGAAACCCAATGCACTGCATTGGGTTTCGAGTTTCGGCCGACCCCGATCCCGACTTTTTTATAGGATCGGCCGATTTCACTCGACCCGACTTTTGAAAAAGTCGGGTTTCGTGAAACCCGACCCGATCCTATAAAAGTAAAGGTCGCTCAACCCTAGTGATGAGCGAGTACGCTTGTTACTCGGGTTTCTCCAAGCATGCTCGGGTTGTGGAGTATTTCGGCATGCTCGGAGATTTAGTTTATGTCGATGCAGCTGCATGATTTGCAGAATGCTAGACAGCTTTTATACATGTGGGGATTGCCTGTTTGTTAGGTTCAAATCCCACTAAGGACAACATCTGCAAGGAGTTTGTATGTTCTCCCGTGTTTGCGTGGGTTTCCTCCCATGTCCTCCGGTTTCCTCCCACATTCCAAAGACATACTCATAGGGAATTTAGATTGTGAGCCCCATTGGGGAGAGCGATGATAATATGTGCAAACTGTAAAGCCCTGTGGGCTATGGTAGACTATGATAGAGCTATATAAAAATAAAGATTATTATTATTATTTAAGATGGTTTTTGGGAGTGATGGACTTCCTTTAAAGGAGCTTATTAATAAGAATTAAGGAGCCCAATAACAATTCTACCTATTTGCATGGTTTGGAATTTTTTATATTACTTCCAGAGCCAGCACCTTAGGTGTAACATTGTTCGTTATTCACCAATGCAAAGGACATCACTTACAGTACTTCTAAAACAACTAATAGCCCACCCAGCAATCAACAATAACCTTCCCCACCTAAAAACATACAATATTTGAACTAGCTCATAACATGTGTCTGAACTCTCTTTCAAATATATTCTTAAGACTCCCATCAATTAATCTAATAAAGTTACATGCTGTACCAAACTACTGTATTCTGCACACACACATCCAATACCCCACAATCAGTCCTACTAGGAACCTTAAGAGTAGGGCAGCATGTACCAGTCATAGATTGTGCTATGTATCTGCTAGGATGCAGTTTAAAGTCTATATATATAATCTTCTAAGGGGTACTTCTGTCTGTTTGTCTGTAACGGAAATTCCCGGCCGCGACCAATCAGCGATATTGGGGCGGGAGATAAACACCGCTTCACTTTTTACTATTGATGCTGCCAATGCAGCATCAATAGTAAAAACAGATAATGTTAAAAATAATAATAAAAAAAATGATATCCTCACCTTCCGGCATCCGCGGCACCCTCTCGCGCTCCTCGCGACACTCCGGTCCCAAAAATGCATTGTGGCAATGACTCGAGATCACGTAGCGGTCTCACGAGATGATGATGTAGCGGTCTCGTAAGACTGCTACATAATCACAGGTTATTGCCGAAAGCCATTACTGGGAACGGAGCGTCGCGAGGAGCATCGCTAAAGGCCTGGACTGGATCCGGGGGCCACCGGAAGGTGAGTATATAACTATTTTTTATTTTCCACACTGCTATAAACTATGTGGCCTGTGTTATATACTACGTGGACTGTGTTATATACTACATAGGCTGTGTTATATACTGCGTGGGCTGTGTTATATACTATGTGGGCTGTGTTATATACTGTGTGGGCTGTGCTATATACTGCCTGGGCTGTGTTATATACTGTGTGGCCAGTGTTATATACTACATCGCTGTGCTATATACTATGTGGGGTGTGTTATATACTACGTGGCTATGCAATATACTACATGGGTTACATATAGTAACATAGTAACATAGTTAGTAAGGCCGAAAAATGACATTTGTCCATCCAGTTCAGCCTATATTCCATCATAATATATCCCCAGATCTACATCCTTCTACAGAACCTAATAATTGTATGATACAATATTGTTCTGCTCCAGGAAGACATCCAGGCCTCTCTTGAACCCCTCGACTGAGTTCGCCATCACCACCTCCTCAGGCAAGCAATTCCAGATTCTCACTGCCCTAACAGTAAAGAATCCTCTTCTATGTTGGTGGAAAAACCTTCTCTCCTCCAGACACAAAGAATGCCCCCTTGTGCCCGTCACCTTCCTTGGTATAAACAGATCCTCAGCGAGATATTTGTATTGTCCCCTTATATACTTATACATGGTTATTAGATCGCCCCTCAGTCGTCTTTTTTCTAGACTAAATAATCCTAATTTCGCTAATCTATCTGGGTATTGTAGTTCTCCCATCCCCTTTATTAATTTTGTTGCCCTCCTTTGTACTCTCTCTAGTTCCATTATATCCTTCCTGAGCACCGGTGCCCAAAACTGAACACAGTACTCCATGTGCGGTCTAACTAGGGATTTGTACAGAGGCAGTATAATGCTCTCATCATGTGTATCCAGACCTCTTTTAATGCACCCCATGATCCTGGGATTGAAACCAGGGATTCAAGCTTCAGGAGGCTAATTTGCATATTCCAGGTGCCTTCTGGGAGAAGCGAAGTCTCCCTAAGCTAGAAGATCGTTGGGTACAGCCGGGACCAGCTGCTTCGAAAGCTAATTTGCATATTCCAGGTGCCTTCTGGGAGAAGCGAAGTCTCCCTAAGCTAGAAGATCGTTGGGTACAGCCGGGACCAGCTGCTTCGAAAGCATCACCAAACCAGGGATTCAAGCTTCAGGAGGCTAATTTGCATATTCCAGGTGCCTTCTGGGAGAAGCGAAGTCTCCCTAAGCTAGAAGATCGTTGGGTACAGCCGGGACCAGCTGCTTCGAAAGCATCACCAAACCAGGGATTCAAGCTTCAGGAGGCTAATTTGCATATTCCAGGTGCCTTCTGGGAGAAGCGAAGTCTCCCTAAGCTAGAAGATCGTTGGGTACAGCCGGGACCAGCTGCTTCGAAAGCATCACCAAACCAGGGATTCAAGCTTCAGGAGGCTAATTTGCATATTCCAGGTGCCTTCTGGGAGAAGCGAAGTCTCCCTAAGCTAGAAGATCGTTGGGTACAGCCGGAACCAGCTGCTTCGAAAGCATCACCAAACCAGGGATTCAAGCTTCAGGAGGCTAATTTGCATATTCCAGGTGCCTTCTGGGAGAAGCGAAGTCTCCCTAAGCTAGAAGATCGTTGGGTACAGCCGGAACCAGCTGCTTCGAAAGCATCACCAAACCAGGGATTCAAGCTTCAGGAGGCTAATTTGCATATTCCAGGTGCCTTCTGGGAGAAGCGAAGTCTCCCTAAGCTAGAAGATCGTTGGGTACAGCCGGAACCAGCTGCTTCGAAAGCATCACCAAACCAGGGATTCAAGCTTCAGGAGGCTAATTTGCATATTCCAGGTGCCTTCTGGGAGAAGCGAAGTCTCCCTAAGCTAGAAGATCGTTGGGTACAGCCGGACCAGCTGCTTCGAAAGCATCACCAAACCAGGGATTCAAGCTTCAGGAGGCTAATTTGCATATTCCAGGTGCCTTCTGGGAGAAGCGAAGTCTCCCTAAGCTAGAAGATCGTTGGGTACAGCCGGGACCAGCTGCTTCGAAAGCATCACCAAACCAGGGATTCAAGCTTCAGGAGGCTAATTTGCATATTCCAGGTGCCTTCTGGGAGAAGCGAAGTCTCCCTAAGCTAGAAGATCGTTGGGTACAGCCGGAACCAGCTGCTTCGAAAGCATCACCAAACCAGGGATTCAAGCTTCAGGAGGCTAATTTGCATATTCCAGGTGCCTTCTGGGAGAAGCGAAGTCTCCCTAAGCTAGAAGATCGTTGGGTACAGCCGGAACCAGCTGCTTCGAAAGCATCACCAAACCAGGGATTCAAGCTTCAGGAGGCTAATTTGCATATTCCAGGTGCCTTCTGGGAGAAGCGAAGTCTCCCTAAGCTAGAAGATCGTTGGGTACAGCCGGGACCAGCTGCTTCGAAAGCATCACCAAACCAGGGATTCAAGCTTCAGGAGGCTAATTTGCATATTCCAGGTGCCTTCTGGGAGAAGCGAAGTCTCCCTAAGCTAGAAGATCGTTGGGTACAGCCGGGACCAGCTGCTTCGAAAGCATCACCAAACCAGGGATTCAAGCTTCAGGAGGCTAATTTGCATATTCCAGGTGCCTTCTGGGAGAAGCGAAGTCTCCCTAAGCTAGAAGATCGTTGGGTACAGCCGGGACCAGCTGCTTCGAAAGCATCACCAAACCAGGGATTCAAGCTTCAGGAGGCTAATTTGCATATTCCAGGTGCCTTCTGGGAGAAGCGAAGTCTCCCTAAGCTAGAAGATCGTTGGGTACAGCCGGGACCAGCTGCTTCGAAAGCATCACCAAACCAGGGATTCAAGCTTCAGGAGGCTAATTTGCATATTCCAGGTGCCTTCTGGGAGAAGCGAAGTCTCCCTAAGCTAGAAGATCGTTGGGTACAGCCGGAACCAGCTGCTTCGAAAGCATCACCAAACCAGGGATTCAAGCTTCAGGAGGCTAATTTGCATATTCCAGGTGCCTTCTGGGAGAAGCGAAGTCTCCCTAAGCTAGAAGATCGTTGGGTACAGCCGGGACCAGCTGCTTCGAAAGCATCACCAAACCAGGGATTCAAGCTTCAGGAGGCTAATTTGCATATTCCAGGTGCCTTCTGGGAGAAGCGAAGTCTCCCTAAGCTAGAAGATCGTTGGGTACAGCCGGGACCAGCTGCTTCGAAAGCATCACCAAACCAGGGATTCAAGCTTCAGGAGGCTAATTTGCATATTCCAGGTGCCTTCTGGGAGAAGCGAAGTCTCCCTAAGCTAGAAGATCGTTGGGTACAGCCGGAACCAGCTGCTTCGAAAGCATCACCAAACCAGGGATTCAAGCTTCAGGAGGCTAATTTGCATATTCCAGGTGCCTTCTGGGAGAAGCGAAGTCTCCCTAAGCTAGAAGATCGTTGGGTACAGCCGGAACCAGCTGCTTCGAAAGCATCACCAAACCAGGGATTCAAGCTTCAGGAGGCTAATTTGCATATTCCAGGTGCCTTCTGGGAGAAGCGAAGTCTCCCTAAGCTAGAAGATCATTGGGTACAGCCGGAACCAGCTGCTTCGAAAGCATCACCAAACCAGGGATTCAAGCTTCAGGAGGCTAATTTGCATATTCCAGGTGCCTTCTGGGAGAAGCGAAGTCTCCCTAAGCTAGAAGATCGTTGGGTACAGCCGAAACCAGCTGCTTCGAAAGCATCACCAAACCAGGGATTCAAGCTTCAGGAGGCTAATTTGCATATTCCAGGTGCCTTCTGGGAGAAGCGAAGTCTCCCTAAGCTAGAAGATCGTTGGGTACAGCCGGGACCAGCTGCTTCGAAAGCATCACCAAACCAGGGATTCAAGCTTCAGGAGGCTAATTTGCATATTCCAGGTGCCTTCTGGGAGAAGCGAAGTCTCCCTAAGCTAGAAGATCGTTGGGTACAGCCGGGACCAGCTGCTTCGAAAGCATCACCAAACCAGGGATTCAAGCTTCAGGAGGCTAATTTGCATATTCCAGGTGCCTTCTGGGAGAAGCGAAGTCTCCCTAAGCTAGAAGATCGTTGGGTACAGCCGGGACCAGCTGCTTCGAAAGCATCACCAAACCAGGGATTCAAGCTTCAGGAGGCTAATTTGCATATTCCAGGTGCCTTCTGGGAGAAGCGAAGTCTCCCTAAGCTAGAAGATCGTTGGGTACAGCCGGGACCAGCTGCTTCGAAAGCATCACCAAACCAGGGATTCAAGCTTCAGGAGGCTAATTTGCATTTTCCAGGTGCCTTCTGGGAGAAGCGAAGTCTCCCTAAGCTAGAAGATCGTTGGGTACAGCCGGAACCAGCTGCTTCGAAAGCATCACCAAACCAGGGATTCAAGCTTCAGGAGGCTAATTTGCATATTCCAGGTGCCTTCTGGGAGAAGCGAAGTCTCCCTAAGCTAGAAGATCGTTGGGTACAGCCGGAACCAGCTGCTTCGAAAGCATCACCAAACCAGGGATTCAAGCTTCAGGAGGCTAATTTGCATATTCCAGGTGCCTTCTGGGAGAAGCGAAGTCTCCCTAAGCTAGAAGATCGTTGGGTACAGCCGGAACCAGCTGCTTCGAAAGCATCACCAAACCAGGGATTCAAGCTTCAGGAGGCTAATTTGCATATTCCAGGTGCCTTCTGGGAGAAGCGAAGTCTCCCTAAGCTAGAAGATCGTTGGGTACAGCCGGAACCAGCTGCTTCGAAAGCATCACCAAACCAGGGATTCAAGCTTCAGGAGGCTAATTTGCTTATTCCAGGTGCCTTCTGGGAGAAGCGAAGTCTCCCTAAGCTAGAAGATCGTTGGGTACAGCCGGAACCAGCTGCTTCGAAAGCATCACCAAACCAGGGATTCAAGCTTCAGGAGGCTAATTTGCATATTCCAGGTGCCTTCTGGGAGAAGCGAAGTCTCCCTAAGCTAGAAGATCGTTGGGTACAGCCGGAACCAGCTGCTTCGAAAGCATCACCAAACCAGGGATTCAAGCTTCAGGAGGCTAATTTGCATATTCCAGGTGCCTTCTGGGAGAAGCGAAGTCTCCCTAAGCTAGAAGATCGTTGGGTACAGCCGGAACCAGCTGCTTCGAAAGCATCACCAAACCAGGGATTCAAGCTTCAGGAGGCTAATTTGCATATTCCAGGTGCCTTCTGGGAGAAGCGAAGTCTCCCTAAGCTAGAAGATCGTTGGGTACAGCCGGAACCAGCTGCTTCGAAAGCAGCACCAAACCAGGGATTCAAGCTTCAGGAGGCTAATTTGCATATTCCAGGTGCCTTCTGGGAGAAGCGAAGTCTCCCTAAGCTAGAAGATCGTTGGGTACAGCCGGAACCAGCCGCTTCGAAAGCATCACCAAACCAGGGATTCAAGCTTCAGGAGGCTAATTTGCATATTCCAGGTGCCTTCTGGGAGAAGCGAAGTCTCCCTAAACTAGAAGATCGTTGGGTACAGCCGGAACCAGCTGCTTCGAAAGCATCACCAAACCAGGGATTCAAGCTTCAGGAGGCTAATTTGCATATTCCAGGTGCCTTCTGGGAGAAGCGAAGTCTCCCTAAGCTAGAAGATCGTTGGGTACAGCCGGAACCAGCTGCTTCGAAAGCATCACCAAACCAGGGATTCAAGCTTCAGGAGGCTAATTTGCATATTCCAGGTGCCTTCTGGGAGAAGCGAAGTCTCCCTAAGCTAGAAGATCGTTGGGTACAGCCGGAACCAGCTGCTTCGAAAGCATCACCAAACCAGGGATTCAAGCTTCAGGAGGCTAATTTGCATATTCCAGGTGCCTTCTGGGAGAAGCGAAGTCTCCCTAAGCTAGAAGATCGTTGGGTACAGCCGGAACCAGCTGCTTCGAAAGCATCACCAAACCAGGGATTCAAGCTTCAGGAGGCTAATTTGCATATTCCAGGTGCCTTCTGGGAGAAGCGAAGTCTCCCTAAGCTAGAAGATCGTTGGGTACAGCCGGAACCAGCTGCTTCGAAAGCATCACCAAACCAGGGATTCAAGCTTCAGGAGGCTAATTTGCATATTCCAGGTGCCTTCTGGGAGAAGCGAAGTCTCCCTAAGCTAGAAGATCGTTGGGTACAGCCGGAACCAGCTGCTTCGAAAGCATCACCAAACCAGGGATTCAAGCTTCAGGAGGCTAATTTGCATATTCCAGGTGCCTTCTGGGAGAAGCGAAGTCTCCCTAAGCTAGAAGATCGTTGGGTACAGCCGGGACCAGCTGCTTCGAAAGCATCACCAAACCGCGCGCCTTACGGAGCGTGAATTTTTGCCTGTAGGACATTATTGCAAGAGAGCTTGGCTGAGTAGATTACACAAGAAGGAAAACACACAGCAAGTCAGCAGGATCTAGGAGCAACATGGCAGATGTGACAACCTACATGGTGAGCTGCAGCATGTGCTACATGTTCACAGATCGACCAGAAGAAGAATCCAATTTCACCTGTCAGAAGTGTAGACTAGTGGCCCTTTTAGAAGAAAAGGTGCGGGGTCTGGAAGAAAGAATAGGAACTTTGAAACTCATCAAAGAGAATGAAGACTTTCTAGACAGAACAGAAGCATCTCTACTGGTCACAGAAGGTGCAAAAAGTGTCAGAGAACCTCCAAAAGCAGATGAGTGGAAGCATGTGACCAAAAGAAGCAAGAAGACCATGGAGAAATCACCAACCACACAACTGAAGAACCGATATCAAATCTTTGTAGAGGATGAAGATGGCACACCTAAGAATGAAGCAATACCAGCAAGCAAAAAAGAAAAGGGCACACAGCAACAAGTGACAGCAAAAAGTACAGCCAAGAAGCAACGAAGAGCGGTGGTGGTGGGAGACTCACTACTGAGAGGCACCGAAGCAGCCATCTGCAGACCGGACATAACTGCAAGAGAAGTATGCTGCCTTCCAGGTGCGATGATCAAGGATGTGACCGATAGGATACCAAAGCTCTTCAGCTCCAAGGACGTCCACCCATTTCTTCTGATACATGTTGGCACCAATGACACGGCAAGGAAGGACCTACCGACAATCTGCAAGGACTTTGAAGAGTTGGGGAAGAAAGTAAAGGAACTGGATGCACAGGTAGTTTTTTCTTCTATCCTTCCAGTAGACGGGCATGGCACCAGGAGATGGAACAGGATCCTTGATGCAAACAACTGGCTAAGACGATGGTGCAGACAACAAGGATTTGGATTCCTGGACCACGGTGTGAATTACTGGTATGATGGACTCCTCGCCAGAGACGGACTACACCTCAACAAACCTGGGAAACACACATTCGCCAGAAGACTCGCTACACTCATCAGGAGGGCGTTAAACTAGAAGAAGAGGGGACGGGAAGAAAAACATTAGACTCGAACAAAGACGACCCAGGAAAACATACTCAGAAGGGAGGTAAGAACATTTCTAAAACAATCCACAGTGAGGAGATTGGAACAAAACAAAATCCTCTAAACTGCATGCTCGCAAACGCCAGAAGCCTGACAAACAAGATGGAAGAACTAGAAGCAGAGATATCTACAGGTAACTTTGACATAGTGGGAATAACCGAGACATGGTTAGATGAAAGCTATGACTGGGCAGTTAACTTACAGGGTTACAGTCTGTTTAGAAAGGATCGTAAAAATCGGAGAGGAGGAGGGGTTTGTCTCTATGTAAAGTCTTGTCTAAAGTCCACTTTAAGGGAGGATATTAGCGAAGGGAATGAGGATGTCGAGTCCATATGGGTTGAAATTCATGGAGGGAAAAATGGTAACAAAATTCTCATTGGGGTCTGTTACAAACCCCCAAATATAACAGAAAGCATGGAAAGTCTACTTCTAAAGCAGATAGATGAAGCTGCAACCCATAATGAGGTCCTGGTTATGGGGGACTTTAACTACCCGGATATTAACTGGGAAACAGAAACCTGTGAAACCCATAAAGGCAACAGGTTTCTGCTAATAACCAAGAAAAATTATCTTTCACAATTGGTGCAGAATCCAACCAGAGGAGCAGCACTTTTAGACCTAATACTATCTAATAGACCTGACAGAATAACAAATCTGCAGGTGGTTGGGCATTTAGGAAATAGCGACCACAATATTGTGCAGTTTCACCTGTCTTTCACTAGGGGGACTTGTCAGGGAGTCACAAAAACATTGAACTTTAGGAAGGCAAAGTTTGAACAGCTTAGAGATGCCCTTAATCTGGTAGACTGGGACAATATCCTCAGAAATGAGAATACAGATAATAAATGGGAAATGTTTAAGAACATCCTAAATAGGCAGTGTAAGCGGTTTATACCTTGTGGGAATAAAAGGACTAGAAATAGGAAAAACCCAATGTGGCTAAACAAAGAAGTAAGACAGGCAATTAACAGTAAAAAGAAAGCATTTGCACTACTAAAGCAGGATGGCACCATTGAAGCTCTAAAAAACTATAGGGAGAAAAATACTTTATCTAAAAAACTAATTAAAGCTGCCAAAAAGGAAACAGAGAAGCACATTGCTAAGGAGAGTAAAACTAATCCCAAACTGTTCTTCAACTATATCAATAGTAAAAGAATAAAAACTGAAAATGTAGGCCCCTTAAAAAATAGTGAGGAAAGAATGGTTGTAGATGACGAGGAAAAAGCTAACATATTAAACACCTTCTTCTCCACGGTATTCACGGTGGAAAATGAAATGCTAGGTGAAATCCCAAGAAACAATGAAAACCCTATATTAAGGGTCACCAATCTAACCCAAGAAGAGGTGCGAAACCGGCTAAATAAGATTAAAATAGATAAATCTCCGGGTCCGGATGGCATACACCCACGAGTACTAAGAGAACTAAGTAATGTAATAGATAAACCATTATTTCTTATTTTTAGTGACTCTATAGCGACAGGGTCTTTCCGCAGGACTGGCGCATAGCAAATGTGGTGCCAATATTCAAAAAGGGCTCTAAAAGTGAACCTGGAAATTATAGGCCAGTAAGTCTAACCTCTATTGTTGGTAAAATATTTGAAGGGTTTCTGAGGGATGTTATTCTGGATTATCTCAATGAGAATAACTGTTTAACTCCATATCAGCATGGGTTTATGAGAAATCGCTCCTGTCAAACCAATCTAATCAGTTTTTATGAAGAGGTAAGCTATAGACTGGACCACGGTGAGTCATTGGACGTGGTATATCTCGATTTTTCCAAAGCGTTTGATACCGTGCCGCACAAGAGGTTGGTACACAAAATGAGAATGCTTGGTCTGGGGGAAAATGTGTGTAAATGGGTTAGTAACTGGCTTAGTGATAGAAAGCAGAGGGTGGTTATAAATGGTATAGTCTCTAACTGGGTCGCTGTGACCAGTGGGGTACCGCAGGGGTCAGTATTGGGACCTGTTCTCTTCAACATATTCATTAATGATCTGGTAGAAGGTTTACACAGTAAAATATCGATATTTGCAGATGATACAAAACTATGTAAAGCAGTTAATACAAGAGAAGATAGTATTCTGCTACAGATGGATCTGGATAAGTTGGAAACTTGGGCTGAAAGGTGGCAGATGAGGTTTAACAATGATAAATGTAAGGTTATACACATGGGAAGAGGGAATCAATATCACCATTACACACTGAACGGGAAACCACTGGGTAAATCTGACAGGGAGAAGGACTTGGGGATCCTAGTTAATGATAAACTTACCTGGAGCAGCCAGTGCCAGGCAGCAGCTGCCAAGGCAAACAGGATCATGGGGTGCATTAAAAGAGGTCTGGATACACATGATGAGAGCATTATACTGCCTCTGTACAAATCCCTAGTTAGACCGCACATGGAGTACTGTGTCCAGTTTTGGGCACCGGTGCTCAGGAAGGATATAATGGAACTAGAGAGAGTACAAAGGAGGGCAACAAAATTAATAAAGGGGATGGGAGAACTACAATACCCAGATAGATTAGCGAAATTAGGATTATTTAGTCTAGAAAAAAGACGACTGAGGGGCGATCTAATAACCATGTATAAGTATATAAGGGGACAATACAAATATCTCGCTGAGGATCTGTTTATACCAAGGAAGGTGACGGGCACAAGGGGGCATTCTTTGCGTCTGGAGGAGAGAAGGTTTTTCCACCAACATAGAAGAGGATTCTTTACTGTTAGGGCAGTGAGAATCTGGAATTGCTTGCCTGAGGAGGTGGTGATGGCGAACTCAGTCGAGGGGTTCAAGAGAGGCCTGGATGTCTTCCTGGAGCAGAACAATATTGTATCATACAATTATTAGGTTCTGTAGAAGGACGTAGATCTGGGTATTTATTATGATGGAATATAGGCTGAACTGGATGGACAAATGTCTTTTTTCGGCCTTACTAACTATGTTACTATGTTACTATGTTATAGTGATCACCGGTGACATTAGACACAGGAGGTCTATACATAGTGTACAGGTAACACACTCACCAGTGACATCTGTAGTTGAACTCCTTCATCCTGTTTGCCTTGGCAGCTGCTGCCTGGCACTGGCTGCTCCAGGTAAGTTTATCATTAACTAGGATCCCCAAGTCCTTCTCCCTGTCAGATTTACCCAGTGGTTTCCCATTCAGTGTGTAATGGTGATATTGATTCCTTCTTCCCATGTGTATAACCTTACATTTATCATTGTTAAACCTTATCTGCCACCTTTCAGCCCAAGTTTCCAACTTATCCAGATCCATCTGTAGCAGAATACTATCTTCTCTTGTATTAACTGCTTTACATAGTTTTGTATCATCTGCAAATATCGATATTTTACTGTGTAAACCTTCTACCAGATCATTAATGAATACGTTGAAGAGAACAGGTCCCAATACCGACCCCTGCGGTACCCCACTGGTCACAGCGACCCAGTTAGAGACTATACCATTTATAACCACCCTCTGCTTTCTATCACTAAGCCAGTTACTAACCCATTTACACACATTTTCCCCCAGATCAAGCATTCTCATTTTGTGTACCAACCTCTTGTGCGGCACGGTATCAAACGCTTTGGAAAAATCGAGATATACTATCGATATAGATGTGTTATATACTACGTGGGCTGTGTTATATACTGCGTGGGCTGTGTTATATACTGCGTGGGCTGTGCAATATGCTATGTGGCTTTGCAATATACTACATGGCTGTGTTATATACTACGTGGGGTGTGTTATATACTGTGTGTGCTGTGTTATATACTATGTAGGCTGTGTTATATACTGCGTAGCCAGTGTTATATACTGTGTGGTCTGTGCAATATCCTACGTGGCTGTGCAATATGCTGCGTGGCTGTGTTATATACTACATGGGGTGTGTTATATACTGCATGGGCTGTGTTATACACTACGCTGCCTGTGTTATATACTGTGTGGGCTGTGCAATATCCTATGTGGCTGTGCAATATACTACGTGGCTGTGCAATATACTACGTGGCTGTGCTATATCCTATGTGGGCTGTGTTATATACTTCGTGACCTGTGTTACATACTACGTCGCTGTGCTATATACTAAGTGGGGTGTGTTATATACTATGTGGCTGTGCAATATACTACATGGGCTGTGCTGTGTTATATACTGCGTGGGCTGTGTTCTATACTACGTGAACTGTGCTATATACTACATACTGTACATATTCTAGAATACCCAATGCGTTAGAATTGGGCCACCATCTAGTTAAAGAATTGTTTAGAATTGCGAAATACAAATTGCCATAAAAAGAAAGTTGCAAAAAAATCAAACTAATTTCAATTTTTTCCTATTTGCGGCCACTTTTAGGATGCAACCATAATGAATTCACTAACAGGCTGCAATCTACAGTTGAAAGGACATATCTCATGTAGCTCCATCATATAAGATAAATGCTTGAGTTGCTTTAACACGTTGTGAAATTGTGTAAAGTGCAATATTTTTGGCAAAAATGTCATGATCGCGATAAAATTGTCTTCAACCGCATATAGCGAACCCACGCCAATGTGGCACAATTGGGCACTCATAACCCATATTCTTGGGAAACTCAGATCACAAGAGGTAAAGACTGTTTCCTTATGAACAAGTTTTTTTGTCCAGTAAAAAAAGATGATCATGTTGAAAAAGAAAATGAGGGGGAAGAAAATCACATACTGGGAAAACTCATAGATCATCTGATAATTTTCATAAGACAGTTCAACCTCCTTTAGACTTTAATTGAAATTGTATGTTTTCTTATGCCCTGATTTAAAAAAAAAAAACACTTCTATTTTTAACCAGCTCGTATGGATTTTGTACAAAACGCACATGAAATTACGTACAAGCAAGATGACCAAGAAAAATGTTTATTGCAGCCAAAAATTTATACAATACTATATACAGTTGTTCTCAAACGTTTACATACCCTGACAACTTTTGGGGTCCAATTTCTCCTGTTACCCTTGGGAAAATACAAAACTGGGGGCTAAAAAATAATTTTTGTGGAAAAAAAAAAGATTTTTTATTTTCACGGCTGCATTATAAACTGTCGTAAAACACTAGGGGATTCAAAGTTCTCACAACACATCTAGACAAGTTCCTTGGGGGGTCTAGTTTCCAATATGGGGTCACTTGTGGTGGGGTTCTACTGTTTAGGTACATTAGGGGCTCTGCAAACGCAATGTGACGCCTGCAGACCATTCCATCTACTGTAAGTCTGCATTCCAAACAGTGCTCTTTCCCTTCCGAGCTCTCCCATGTGCCCAAATGGTGGTTCCCCCCACATATGGGGTATCAGCATACGCAGGACAAATTGCACAACAACTTTTGGGGTCCAATTTCTCCTGTTACCCTTGGGAAAATGAAAAATTGGGGGCGAAAAGATCATTTTTGTGAAAAAATATGATTTTTACTTTTACAGCTCTGTATTAAAAACTTCTGTGAAGCACTTCGTGGGTCAAAGTGCTCAACACACATCTGGATATGTTACTTAGGGGGTCTACTTTCTAAAATGGTGTCACTTGTGGGGGGTTTCAATGTTTAGGCACATCAGTGGCTCTCTAAACGCAACATGGCGTCCCATCTCAATACCTGTCAATTTTGCATTGAAAAGTCAAACGGCGCTCCTTCCCTTCCGAGCTCTCCCATGTGCCCAAACAGTGGTTTACCGCCACATAAAAAATTGGGGGCGAAAAGATCATTTTTGTGAAAAAATATGATTTTTTATTTTTACGGCTCTGCATTATAAACTTCTGTGAGTCACTTAATGGGTCAAAGTGCTCACCACACATCTGGATAAGTTCCTTAGGGGGTCTACTTTCCAAAATGGTGTCACTTGTTGGGGGTTTCAATGTTTAGGCTTATCAGGGCCTCTCCAAACGCAACATGGCATCCCATCTCAATTCCATTCAATTTTGCATTGAAAAGTCAAATGGCGCTCCTTCGCTTCCGAGCTCAGCCATGTGCCCAAACAGTGGTTTACCCCCACATATGGGGTATCAGCGTACTCAGAACAAATTGTACAACAACTTTTGGGGTCCATTTTCTCCTGTTACCCTTGGTAAAATAAAACAAATTGCAGCTGAACTAAATTTTTTGAGAAAAAAAGTTAAATGTTCATTTCTATTTAAACATTCCAAAAATTCCAGTGAAACACCTAAAGGGTTAATAAACTTCTTGAATGTGGTTTTGAGCACCTTGAGGGGTGCAGTTTTAGAATGGTGTCACACTTGGGTATTTTCTATCATCTAGACCCCTCAAAATGACTTCAAATGAGATGTGGTCCCTAAAAAAAAATGATGTTGTAAAAATGAGATATTGCTGGTCAAATTTTAACCCTTAAAACTCCCTAACAAAAGAAAATTTTGGTTCCAAAATTGTGCTGATGTAAAGTAGACATGTGGTAAATGTTACTTATTAAGAATTTTGTGTGACATATCTCTGTGATTTAATTGCATAAAAATTCAAAGTTGGAAAATGGTGAAATTTTCAAAATTTTCACCAAATTTCTGTTTTTTCACAAATAAACGCAGGCAATATCAAATAAATTTTACCACTATCATGAAGTACAATGTATCACGACTCGAGAAAACAGTGTCAGAATCACCGGAATCCGTTGAAGCGTTCCAGAGTTATAACCTCTTAAAGGGACAGTGGTCAGAATTGTAAAAACTGGCCCGGTCATTAACGTGCAAACCACCCTTTTCACTTAGATCCATGGTCAATTCTTTTGCTTTCCCCATGACTCACAATCCAGAAATGTCAGTGGCTGGATGAAAGATACAAGAGTCTGTCTGGATCCCAGAAACTCACTCAGCTTTTATGCAAACACACTGATTACATGCAAACAGGTTACAGGTGAAGATTTTACCTTTAGTAGCCATTCAAAGTCATTTGTGTCAACTTCTGTGCATGTTATCAGGCCAAAATCACCAGGGTATGTGAACTTTTGATCAGGGTCATTTGGATGTTTTGGGTTGTCATTATGATTTAAAAAGATTAAAAAAAACAGTATTTTGACAATAAATGGCTTTACCCAACAACTAACCATGAGTGGAGAAAAAGATTTGGTGTTATCATTCATATTCTCTGATAAAAGGCCAAGAAAGCAAAAATTCTGTCAGGGTATGTAAACTTTTGGGCACAACTGTATTCCTGGACCATGCGGCACATGGCGAATCGCTGACAGGATGTCCGGGTATATAATTTCCTTCTTATTTTTAAGGTGGAATCCCTCCACATTGCACAAACAAAAGTAGCAGTCATCACTATGATTTTGCTGTTCTCCTTAGATAGTAGGCACGCTCAAATAAAAGCTCTGTTTCTCCCCTTTAGACCACTGTTCTAGTTCTCATACAGAACACACTAAATGTGGAGCTCACGACTTGTCTGAATTACCTAGTCTTACACCAAAGTACACATAATTCACTTTTATAGCAAAGTCTGTAATGTTCCATCATTATTTCTTCACTACAAAACAACCACAAATGTAGCAAAAGTTATTGGTTGAATTACGACACCCCGTTGTAGCCATTTACATCGCGTTATTAGAAACAGAAGCTTAATCCACCACAACCAGTAAATACTGAAAGGAATTGTGGTAACACACCACCACACTCTTTTTCTTTTGGAGACCGAGCTGTCAGAAGTTGCATTCCAGGAGTAGAAAGATCTCATTAAAAATTGTAAACAAGAAATCAAGCTAGCAAAGTCAGTTACTGAGAAACAAATTACCATAAATACTCGAGTATAAGCCGACCCGAGTATAAGCCATGGCACCTACTTTTGCCATGGAAAACTGAGTAAGCTTATTGATTCCAGCATAAGCCGGGCATGTATTGTCCCCTCATCCCTGTCCTGCTATGTGTGGCTCCCCTGGTCTCTTAGTTGTATGCATGGCTCTGTGTCTTCCACCATCCTCCCCTTTGAATGCATAGCTCAGCGTCCTCCCCGTCCTCCCCCTTGAATGCATGGCTCAGCATCCTTCGCCATCCTCTCCTTTGTATTCATGGCTTGGAGTCCTTCCCTTTGTATTCATGGCTCAGAGTCCTCCCCCTTCCCCCTTATATTCATGGTTCAGCGTCCTCCCACTTGTATTCATGGCTCAGCATCCTCCCCCCTCCCCCTTATATTCATGGTTCAGCGTCCCCCCACTTGTATTCATGGCTCGGCATCCTCCCGCCTCCCCCTTATATTCATGGTTCAGCGTCCCCCCACTTGTATTCATGGCTCAGCATCCTCACCCATCCTCCCCCTTGTATTCATGGCTCGGTGTCCTCCCCCGTCCTTCCCCTTGTATTCATAGCTCGGCATCCTCTCCCATCCTCCCCCTTGTATTTATGGCTTGGTGTCCTCTCCCGTCCTCCCCTTGTATGCATGGCTTGGCATCCTCCCCTTGTATTTATGGCTCAGCATCCTCCCCCATCCTCCCCCTTGTCTTCATGGCTCGGTGTCCTCCCCGTCCTTCCCCTTGTATTCATGGCTCGGTGTCCTCCCCCATCCTCCCCCTTGTATTCATGGCTCGGCGACCTCCCCCTTGAATTCATGGCTCAGAGTCCTCCCCATCCTCCCCCTTGTCTTCATGGCTCGGTGTCCTCCCCCATCCTCCCCCTTGTATTTATGGCCCGGCATCCTCCCCCATCATACTCACCCTCCTCGCGTGGTCGCTGCACGTCCCTGCATCTTCGTTGTCCCGATGCTGCAGCTCTTCTTGTGCTTAGCAGTCACGTAGTACCGCTCATTAAGGTAATGAATATGCGCTCCACGCCTATGGGAGTGGAGACACGTGACCGTTGAGCACAAGAAGAGCTGCAGCGCCAGGACAATGGAGTTGCAGGGACGTGCAGCTACTGCGCGAAGAGGGTGAGTATGATGTCACAGCCGCTGAATCCTGCCACTGCTCCATCGCTCCCCCTCCTCCCCTGGTTTTCTGAACAATGACTTGTGTATACGCTGAGGGGGGTGTTTTCAGCACAAAGAAATGTGTTAAAAATCTTAGCTAATACATGAGTATATACGGTACCCACAACATTAAAATAAATCCTTTTTTTAAATAAATATATTAATACCAAAAGGGAAGAAATCCGATGGTATCTGACAAAGAGAAGAGATATTAAACATGTATTTTTTATTTTTGGTCACCAATGATTGGTCTGTGCCAGGTATCATTCAGCAATGCAGATGTCAAAAGTTGATCATTCAATACAACTAAAATTAAAAACAAAAAGAATTCTGTGCAAATTAAACATTGAAAATTTCTGGGCTGGATTACTTTCATCCATTGATATTGAGGGAGTTGAGCTCAGTAATTAAAAGGATGTTGTATCTTATGATAAACTTTCTCGTATTAGGTTCAGTGCCATGAGATTGGTGTGCAAAATTATAAAACATGACCTGCAAAACAATATAACTGACAAAAATCATGGTTTTATGAGAAATAGAGTAAAGTGCAAATCTAGATGTTGATAATGCGACTGATGTGATTTATCTGGGCTTTGCAAGGGCATTTGGTACTTTACCACATAACAGCCTTATTCTGAAGCTTCAGAATAAGGGACTAGGAGACACAATATGCAGATGGGTAAAGAACTGTTTAGAGACAGGAAATGAATAATCGCTATAAATTAGATATAGTCAGCAGTGATTACCGCAAGGATCTGTACAGGACCGAGTCCTTTTAATCTCTTTATTAATGACCTTGTAAATGGGATTGAGAGTAAGGGTACCGTCACACAGTGCAATTTTGATCGCTACGACGGCACGATTTGTGACGTTCGAGCGATATAGTTACGATATCGCAGTGTCTGACACGCTCCTGCGATCAGGGACCCCGCTGAGAATCGTACGTCGTAGCAGATCGTTTGAAACTTTCTTTCGTCGTCTAGTGTCCCGCTGTGGCGGCATGATCGCATGGTGTAACATGTATCGTATACGATGTGCGCATAGTAACCAACGGCTTCTACATCGCACATACGTCATGAAATTATCGCTCCAGCGTCGTAGATTGCAAAGTGTGACAGCAGTCTACGACGCTGGAGCGATATTGTTACGACGCTGGAGCGTCACGGATCGTACCGTCGTAGCGATGAAAATTGCACTGTGTGACGGTACCCTTAAGTGTCAGTATTTGCTGATGATAAAAAACTATGTAGGACAACAGAAACTGAGCTTGACTGTATATTATTAAAAAAGCATTATCTATTTAAGTTGTCTGCATGGGCAAACACATGGTAGATGAAGTTAAATGTTGATAAATATAGAGTAATGAACCAAGGTTGAAGTAAGCCTACAGCTGCATATACATTAAATGGGAGTATACTCGGAAATGCAGAACAGGAGAAGGACTTGGGTATTCTGGTTACAACTATGCTGAGCAGTAGTACTCAATGTCAGGTAGGAGTTCCAGTAGCAAACAAGATTTTAGGGAGTATAAAAAATAGGAAAATAGAAAAGAATTGGAGTCCAGCTCAACAGGACTGGATTTTCCTTTTCTTTACATTTTTCAAAAGAAAATATGATGCATACAAAAGAAAAATTGACATGGTCGACATGACCCAGTCGATGAGTAAAAGTAAGGGCAGGGTATTAAAAAATATCCTAATCTCCTATGTTCCCCTGGAGCACCATAAAATCCATTATCATTAAATGGAAAGAACGTGGTACCACAACAAACCTGCTAAGAGGTGGCTGCCCACCAAAACTCTCAGCCCTTAGAGCATTAATCATAGAGGCAGCACAGAAACCAAAAATAACTAAATATCTGAAGAAGCTGCAGAGTCCCCAAGCTGAGACTGGAGAATATGTCCTTACGACCATAATAAGCTGTACACTTCATAGAGGTGGCCTTTATCAAAGAGTGAGCAGAAAAAACCCTTTACTTACACACAAAAATTGTAAGGTTCGTTTTGAGTTGGCCAAAAGAAATGTGGGAGGCTCCTTAAATATGTGGAATAAGGTGCTGAGGTGGTCAGATGAGACCAAAACTGAACTTTTTGGTTACCAAAGTAAATGCTTTGTCTGATGCCAATCCAACACAGAGCTTCACCTTAAGCACACCATCTCCACAGCGAAACTTGGTCGTGGCAGCTTCATGCTTTGGAGATGTTTTCAGCAGCAGGGACAGAGAAAATGGTTTGAATTAAGGAGAAAATGTGTGGTGCGAAAAAGAGGGATATTTCTTGAGCAATACCTGTTTCAGTCTGTCAGTGATTTGAGACTGGGTCGTAGATTCGGGTTCCATCAAGACAATGACCGAAAAACTGCTAAATCAACACTCAAACTGGTTAAGGGAAAACGTGTAAATGATTTGGAGTGGCCTAGTCAAAATTAAGACCTTAATCCAACTGAGAATCCATGATCGGACTTGAAAATTGCTGTTCACCATAAGAAACCATCTAACTTGAAGGAGCTGGGGCAGTTCTGCCTTAAGAAATGGGCAAAAATCCTAATGTCAACATGTGGAAAGCTCATAGAGACTTATCCAAAGCGACTTGCAGTTGTAATTGCTTCAAAAGGAGGCTCTGCAAAGTACTGACTTTAGATTGGGTTAATAGTTATGTGCATTGAAATTCAGTTATTTTGTCCTATTTATTGTTTGCTCCACATTGAAGGAAGTCCACAGTTTTAGGCATGATCTTTACATGAACTGACGCAAATCCTCAAAAAAAACTGTCAACTCCAGGTTGTGAAGTAGAAATATAATATTTTAATAATTTATTTTCAGTTTGGATTTTGTTATTTGAAAGGGAGGCACTACACTAAAGACTTTGATGACTTCATGGTGAAATATTGGTATTCGGATGTGTAGTATTTTATAAAATAATCAAGGAAGTTGAGAAGATAATCTATGGCTCAGTGTGTTATGAAGGCAGGACATGTATCCAGGTAATGCAAATAGTTTTCTTCTCTGTTGCATGCACTACTGGTTTGAAAAACCAAAAAATAACTATACCAAAAATGTATAAGTGAATCCAATGGTAGGCAACTCTAATACAGTTTATATTGCTCTGAAATGCTGTGGCTGGTGATGACTATTCGTACAGTTGGGTGTCCAGTGGCTTATCCCCCGCCCGCTGACAATGACTTTCCAGCCTCTGCCAATTAGCTGATTGTCTCAATGGCTTCTTCTTAAAAGGTGATGTCTTCATGCAACAACAACATTATAAAGTGGGTTAGGAAGGATATTACATTGTTACCTGTACATAGTTGATTTTTTGCGGTCTTTAATAAATAATACTTAAATTCTGTCTTGCATGTCTAACATGTATAAGAAACACAAGCAGTGCTTCAACACTGGGAAATTTGATTCCACCATTATGATAGCAACATATTCATGAAAATCCATTAACGTATGTTGCACAAGTGTTGACACTAAATGGGTTGTAAAGAAACAGTTCAAGAAGCTAATACGTTAAAAAAAACCTAATTTATATAAAACACTTTCTAGAACTGATTGAGCCAACAAAGACAAAGCATAAACCATTTCTAAAAAGCTGTTAAGAATGAGATGTAAACGTATTTTGTATTCTAATGATGTTGTGTTTTTTCTTACCTAATCAGACTACAAGAATCATCCGACTTTGCAAATTTGCTTTTTAATTCGAGAAAATGATTTTTCTTCCAGCACCTTGTAATTGAAAGGGGAGCAGCTGTCATGGTAAACATGAAATTGTTTTGCAGAAATTACTTATTCTGCTAGAATAATGGTTATCTGCTGGTGGCAACTCTTTGGGATAACTTTTGACTGTGATGTGTTTTACCAATTTTTTGGATATACCGATACAACCATGGCTCATGGTTAAGTTACAGCTCTGTTATCATAAAGGGGGTTTCTGGGCTCAAAACAAATTTTTATAGAAAATCGTGACAGTGTGCAATGCGCACATTGTCGCAAGTCGGCGGTCATGTGACAGCAAGTATGCAATATAGCTATGCATAGGATATGAGGCTAGACAATGCATGGCCAGAACAATTGCATACTCCAAAATGGCATACTTACAGTCACATGATCCTCTCGATGGCAATACAATTGGATAATGACAGTTTACGCACCGAACATTGTCACAATTCAGTAATCTGCAGTCATTTTATGTGACTGCAGAAATATCAGGAGCTCTAGTGAACACCTGATAGTCGCCTAGCTATGCCTCTCCTAGGTAAGCCTGGCCCCGTGGCACAGGGGGTCTGCAAAATCATGTGCCACATCTGCATGCCTAACACAGGAAGAGCGATCTTGTCAGTCAGTTGTTTTCTGTAGTAATTGCACAAGCTTCTGTGTCCACAGCATCTCCACTTGGTGAGGTCGATCCTTAAAGCACCTGATCCGGGTAAGCAGTTTTTGGGCAACATGCAAAGATAACACTAGTACAGCAGGATGACTGAAATGGGGATGTCATGGCCTACAGAGGAGATGTCAGTCTGGTGTAGCAGAACTGGATCTGTAATGAATCATGAAACTGACCAGGAATAGCAGAGAAGTAAAGAGACCTGTCGGAAAAAGAAGAACGATGGAATGCACAGCTCAGGAGCAAGGAGACATGAATAACAACTGGGCATCTTATTGTGGATAAATGAACGCAATTAAGATGCAATAGTTTGTAAATTTGAAATAAGAGACAAAAATGAAAGTAGCATCCAACCATTGACATTTTATGTAACAAAATCGGGATTATCTGGATCATTTTTAAAAAGGACACAGAAATATGTCTTGTAGACCTAGAATGAGTCAATTCATTCTGCCAAGAACCCACCTGCAAGAGATCAACTTTTTTGTACAATAGCAAATAAATAGACACAAAGTAGAATTTGAGGGACATTTGCCAGGGATAAGTGAATAGTTTCTTAAGTTTCTGACCCCACTATTGACTTTATTTCAACAACATACCTATACAATACTGATAAAGTTGTATACTTGTTCCTTCAGTTCACAATTTTTTCAGCTTCTTGATTTTCAAACATTAATTTGATGGCCCCTGGGGTATATATTTACAGATCCATCTGCCCTAGACAGTAAGGGTGAGTACAACATATTTTTTTCTCTCCTGACATTGGCTGTGGGAGATACTCAATTGGCATTATTTACGGAAGGTATCATGTCAGTATTTACAAAGGAACTTTTCTGGTATTATGAGGGACATTCTACTAGGAATCATGCTGTTATAGGGATGCACTCTGCTAATATTTATGTCATGCAGTTCTTTACCTGGCATTATTTATTGATGTACCATCTACTACCAATTTTTAAGGAATACACTTTCTTATGTTATGTAGCACATTCGGTGGCATGTGTATGTGGAGCATACATGGCCAGCACAGTCGCTAGAGCGTTGCAGCGCTGGGAATTGGGTTCAAATTCCACCAAGGACAACATCTACAAGGAGTTTATATGTTCTCCGGGTTCTCCAGTTTCCACCCACACTCCAAAGTCATACTCATAGGGAATTTAGATTGTGATTCCCAATGGGGATAGTGATAATGATGTCTGTAAAGCGCTGTGGTATTAATGGCATTATATAAGGGAGTAAGATAAAGAATTAAATAAATCTATGCTACTCATAGGGGAAAACACTCATCTAGTTTAAGAGGAGGCACTTTTGAACTAGGGCAGTTAAAGTCACAGAATTATGTATATCATCATGCAGTGCCCTACTATAGGAGGCAAAGTGCTGATATCAGTTCACCTGGCAGGGTAGCTAAAAGGTGTAATGGCCCAATACAATAGCACTGTAGACCTTAGTTTGTGCAATGCATGAGAGGTTTGATTTTGCTGGTGATACAGTATGTTACCATAATCTAGAGCAGTGGTCCCCAAACTTTCTGACCTTGAGAGCCACATTTAGCTCTAAGAGAGGGTCGCGAGCTACATCCAGCTCCTGCCCCCCTCACAGTAGTGGCAACCAAAGCCACCATTACAGATATAATGATAAAAAAAGTTTTTCCACAGAAATCACCCGAAGCAGTATACCTAGATCAAGAGGTCCCCATAACACCCCCATTCCGCATTCTTCCATTTACGCACTCCCAACACGCTGTCACATCCATCTTCAAGCACCTCCTCTGACAGGTAGTATCATCCTGTCTCCAGCATACCATATTTAAATTATCTCTAAACCTCTAAGACCAGTAAATGTGCATCTAGTTCTGCTCTTCTGTGCAGGGCTGCTCACAAAGTTCACCATTTTGAGATGTGCTCTTCATATCTGTCTACTAGACTTGGAGCTAATGCACCAAGCTGGCAGATAGCCGCGAGCCACAATTCATGGGACCGTGAGCCACATGTTGCTACTGAGCTACAGGTTGGGGACCCGTGATCTAAAGGAACGCTCTCCTTTTCTTTTTAAGATAGTTATAAAATCATTTTTGCTGCCTTACTTCTGTTTCTTGCCACAATCAGCTATGTCCTGGACAGTAATCTCCGAAGGCTGGCAAGTATGACCTTAGGTCCATTAAATTTGTTCATCCTATTGAAGTGTTCTTCTGGTAGTCATGGTATTTCTAATGGAAAGAAAAGTGCTGTATTTATTGCTATTTTTGTTGTCGAATGGCAATTGTGTCCATAAAGATTTGTCATGATCAGTATTAAAAAAGCCATGATGCTAGGATGAAGAGAATTGAATGTGCCACATTCTATGCTTTACTGTCCAGTCAAACTGGATGGACATAATATAGTGTGAACTGAGCCTCTAGGTGTCTCAAAAAAACTTTCTGAGCTGATAGTATTTATACGATTTGGGATTATTTATAATTGTATGACAGCACTTTTTAAGAGTTGTTTGACAATGTGTACATAAGTCTTTATTACAATAGACAATGTAAAGCCGCCATGAACATAAGAAAGGGAATTCGTTATTTAATGCAGTATAACTTTAAAGTTTCTTTTAAATTATCATTGTGAAATAGAAGCGATGTTTGCTGTACAAATTATAAATTGTTACATTTCAATTTCATAGCTAATGTAGTGTGCCAGCCCTATATCAAGCAGAACCATGTCGCATAAAATAACTTTGTTCTTCTACCTTGTAAAAGGGATATGATGTCTCAGAAGCATTGCTGTGAAGAATTGATATTGAATCATGTGCAGGCAGCTTAAATTGGGAATGACCCGTAAAAATTGAGTGCAGGTGGCCTGACAGTACTGCTGTAGGAAATAACAGTGCTCAATGACCTTAATCAAAGGAATAGATGTACAATTCAATAAACAATTGAGCTAAAAAAAAATTCAGAATTACCAAATTAATATTTTGAATTCAACCCACATTCTCCTGGATGCATAATATTTAAATTATTGATTCCAATATAGTGAAAATGTGCGCATCATACAGAATAGCAATATTGAAAAGTCAAATGCAATGTGCATATCAATTTATGTGTCAAAGATGATATCTATCTATCCATCTCACATCTATCCCATATCTATCTATCTATCTATCTATCTATCTATCTATCTATCTATCTATCTATCTATCTATCTATCTATCTATCTATCTCTAGTCACAATCCACAGACAGGCTGTGAGTCTGCGTAGTCAGTTGTTCTGGAGTCAATAACTTAAGAGCACATAGTAAACCAAAGGAAAATATGAAGTCGTAAGTCAGGTCACATGCCAGGAACAGAATACTAGAGAAATAGCGAATAAGCACAGGGGCAATAACAAACGAGTAGTCAGAACAGGGTCCAAAGGTCGGCAGCAGAAGATCAGAACTTACAGCACAGGGATCAGGCAAACACACACCAGAGAGTACAAGCTTAGAACAAGCTTTTGACTGGCAATGATCTGAGCCAGACAGCTCACCAAAATAGCAGGGAAATTACTAAGAACAGGGAGCACCTGTGGAAATCTCTGCTCCTCCCAGTCTCAGATAGGTCAGCCAAGCTGTCAGTCAAAGCACTGACAGCTCAGCACGCCCCAACACAGGATAGGATGACAGAGCTGTCCATCAGTGAGTCCTAGACACTCTGAGCAGAGTAATCGTGACACTATCTATCTATCTATCTATCTATCTATCTATTTAACCCTGCTGTTGTCTTCGGTCTGGGGAGACCGATTTTGAACTTTGGTATTTTTGGGGGTGTTCAAGATGCGGTTCTGAAACTTGTGGTTGATTGACTTAAATGAGGATGGGTCGGTCGGCCACGGGTTTCAGAGCTGCATCTTGAATATTTTAAAGAATATTGAAGTTCAAGGTCGGTCGTTTTTGACCGAAGACAACAGCAGGGTTAATTTGCATGGACTTTGTATGTTCTTCTTGTATTTGTGTCGTTATCTCTGGGTTCTCTACTTTCCACTCACACCATAAAAACAAAAAGGGAAGTTAGATTGTGAACCCTATTGGAGACAATTTCTGTTTAGTACTGCAGAATATGTCAATTCTGTGTAATATACAGCACACGCTTGAGTATAGTTAAAAATTATTTTATTATACAGAAGCTCTTAAGGGCATGCTCAAATGGGTCATCAAACTTCTCATCTGTATAGATAATATATTAGTAGATATTAAAACAAAATCTATATGGCATATATTGGTATATACAGTATATCTACAGTATTTCCAAAATAATGATGCTTCACAAGACATAATATGTAGGGAATATGTATGTGCAAGGGGATCTCTAAATAGTAAACATGAAATGGGATGTGTCAGCAGGTTTTTGCTCTTCAATCTAAAAAATAATAGATTTGCTGCTGTGGTTGTGAATAAGTGCATGAGAATACACCTCCCCAAAACAGAATGTATTTGAGGTTATGTTTCGCTGTTTTCACTTGGTGGTGTACAGAAGTTTTTCCCAATCCAGCCCTTGTTCATTTTTATAAGAGTCAGCCTGTCAGCATTTTAAGTTGACAGGCGAATGCGCTTACCTGTTATAATTCCACCAGCAGCACTAAAAACCCGCTCTGATAGAATGCTAGCAGCAGTGCTGGCCAGGACCTCCAAGGCGTAGAGAGCCAGTTCATGCCACGTGTCCAGCTTGGATACCCAATAATTAAAAGGCACAGAGGAATCACGGAGGACGTTTGTACAATCTGCAAGGTACTGCATCATCATCTTCCTAAACATTGCACTTCTTGTGACAGCACTCCTTGCCTCTGTGACGTCACGATGGGAGGGTCTGAGAAAACTATTCCAGAACTTTGCCATTGTTCCCCTGCCTGAGCTGGATTGTACTTCTGTCTCTCTCACTTGGACTCCTTGGTTGTACAACAAACTCTGACGTCTGCTGCCAGCGTTCTCACATGGGAATTTTCTAAGTAATTCTGCTACAAAGGCCCTCTGGTACTGCAACATTTTAGTACACCCCTCTGCCTCTGGCAGAAGAGATTGAAAGTTCTCCTTGTAGCGTGGGTCTAGATGTGCCACCAACCAGTAATGAGTGTCACCCAAAATTTTTATAATGCGAGGATCACGTGAAACGCAGTGCAACATAAAGTCAGCCATGCGTGCCTGACTGCTAACAGGCAATACTTCTGTGTCCTCACCAACAGGACGGCTGACCATGCTGTCCTCCTTCTCATCCTCATCCTCCTCCCTGTCCTCAGGCCATCCACACTGAACAGACGGTATGACAGCTGTGCTTGTAGTACCGTCTATAGCGCATGAAAGTAGCTCCTGTTCTTCTTCCTCCTCCTCCCCCTCATTGCCTACCAATCCATATTGAGAAGGCATGCGGCTGGGCTGAGTATAATCCCCCTGTATGGATCCTTGCTCAATGTCCGCGTGCTCTGCCTGCAATGCATCCTCTTTGGTGATGCTAATTATGGTGTCATCGCCGCTCACCATCTTGGTGCAGTCCTCAAAGTTTTTGAGGATGGTACATATGTCTAACATCCATGTCCACTCCTGAGGTCTTATGTGTGGAGTCTGAACTGAATATCGATGGCCTTGTTGATGTTGGTAGTCAACTGCCCTCTTCTGCTCACAAATTCTTTCCAGCATATGCAGCGTAGAGTTCCAGCACGTGGGGATATCACACACCAGTCAGTGAGCTGGAAGCTGCAAATGCTGCTGAAGCACGGCAAGGATGGCTGAAGCTGTAGCTGACTTTCTAAAATGGGCAGACAGATGGTGTACTTTCACTAGCAGATCTAGCAGCTCCGGGTAACTTTTCAGAAAACGTTGAACCATGAGGTTAAGCACATGAGCCAAGCAAGGTACGTATGTGAGCTCACCTTGCCTCAGAGCTGCCACTAGGTTGCGGCCATTGTCACACACGACCATGCCTGGCTGTAGGTTCAGCGGTGTCATCCAAATATCTGACTGCTCTTTCAGCACTATCCACAACTCTTCTGCATTGTGCGGTTTGTCACCTATGCAGACTAGCTTCAGCACAGCCTGTTGCCGCTTGGCTGAGGCAGTGCTGCAGTGCTTCCAGTTTCTGACTGATGTGGTGATTTCATTGATGGAGGATGAAAAGGAGGTGGAGGAGGTGCAGGAGCTGTAGACTGTGCGGGCAACCCTGATTGACGTAGGGCCAGCAGTTTTCGGTGTGGGGAGGATGTGTTCCATCCCAAGGTCTGACTGGATTCCGGCTTCCACTATGTTAACCCAGTGTGCCGTCAGCGAGATGTACCGTCCCTGCCCACAAGCACTTGTCCACGTGTCCGTGGTTAGGTGGACTTTCCCTGTAACAGCATTGCTGAGGGCACTGCTAATGTTATGGGACCCATGGTTGTGCAATGCCGGTACGGCACACCGGGAGAAATAGTGGTGACTGGGGATCGAGTACCTTGGGATAGCCGCTGCCATCAGGTTGCGGAAAGCTTCCATCTCATCTAGCCTAAAAGGCTACATTTTGAGGTCAAGCTGTGGAAAAATGTTACAATTTAGGACTGGGGCCCGTGGGGCATTGGCTGGGTATTTCCACTTGTGTTCCAAAGACTGGGGTATAGACAACTGAAGGCTGTGCTGGGACAAGGACATGGAAGGGCTTGATGATGGAGCTGCTTGACTGTGGGCAACATCAGGTGCAGGGCTAGAGGCATCTTCACATGTACGGTGTACTGGGGATTGGCTTCTACGCAAAACAGTGGAAGAAGCAGTGGTGTGACCGGCAGACAGTGGTCCTGGAGCCTGGAGTTTGGCCCACAAAGTCGGATGCTTTGCTGCCATGTGCCTGATTATGCTGGTGGTGGTCAGGCTGGTTGTTTTGCTACCCCTGCTGATGCGAGCATGGCAGGTGCTGCAAATGGCCTGTTTGGGGTTATCGTCAGAGTCTTTAAAAAATAACCAGACTCAGAAAGATCTAACAGTTGGAATGGCAACTTCCCTCATGTTGGTGTTACGGGGAATGGATGCACGCCTTCTGTCTATGGCAACCACACTGCTTCTTCCTGCCTGTTGGAGTGATATGCCTCCTTCCCCCTGCCAGGTTGGGTCAGTCACATAGTCATCCACCACCTCATCTTCCACATCCACACCCTGCTCCTCCTCCTGACTTACTGGCAATTGTGTCTCATCATCGTCCTCCTCTTCTGACACTTTCCCACCATCGCCTTTATGTGAACGGGGCTGGTCTAAGCTTTGGGTATCTCTACATGCTATCTTAGCTGTCTCCACTTCAAGTTAACCGGCCGAGAGTCCGGAATCTTGAAATGGAAAACTGAACAGCACTTCGGAGTGTTCAAGTATGGGATCAGTTGTCTCAGGGCACTTGGCATGGTGGGAGGAAGGAGGATCAGGGTGAGGAATATCCGGGCCACACTCACGGCTACTCAGACTTGACCGTGTGGAAGACATGGTGGTGGTGGTGGTGGTGGTGGCTAAGTGACTGGAAGCATTATCCGCTATCCAACCAACAACCGTTTCACACTGCTCTGGCTTCAATAGTGGTGTGCTGCGGTCCCCTAGAAACTGGGACAGGAAGGTCAAGCGAGAAGATGTGGGTCTTTGTTGTGGCCCACTTTCACCTTGGCCACTGTCTCATCCTCTGCATGCACCATCAGCATCACGTCCACATCCCCATCCCTTGCCCCTTGCCTTGCCCATTTTAAATAGACTACTGCACTATTTCAAAAGCTCAACACAAATGTATTTATTATGAGTGAAATAATATCTGATCAGTATGCCTGCAAATCTACGATTTTTCAAATACAAACACCAGGCAGGCTGAGGCTGCCGTCACACTAGCATTATTTGGTCAGTATTTTACATCAGTATTTGTAAGCCAAAACCAGGAGTGGAGCAATTAGAGGAAAAGTATAATAGAAACATATGCACCACTTCTGCATTTATCACCCACTCCTGGTTTTGGCTTGCAAATACTGATGTAAAATACAGACCAAATACTGCTAGTGTGACGGCAGCCTGACATAACAGATTGTATTCAATTTTTGTGGGCTTTTTGTGAATTTAAGTTATGCAAAATAGTGCTGTATATAAGTAGAGTGACAGACAGCCATAACAGTGGCAAAACGGCCTACAATGCCCAAACTTTGAGCACGCAAATACATGAGGCCTGTCACGGTAATACCACACTGCCAAATATGTGACCTGCATTTTCTGAATGCAAAATAGTGCGGTATATAAGTAGAGTAACAGACAGCAAAAACAGTGGCAAACCCACCTACAATACCCAAACTTTGAGCACACAGATATATGAGGCCTGTCACGGAAATACCACACTGCCAAATATGTGGCCTGTTTTTTTTAAATGCAAAACAGTGCTGTACATAATTTGAGTAACAGACAGGAAAAAAGTAGGAAACCGGCCTACAATGGCCAAACTTTGAGCACGCAGATATATGAGGCCTGTCACGGAAATATCACGTTGCCAAATATGTGGCCTGTAATTTCTGAATGCAAAATAGTGCTGTATATAATTAGAATAACAGACAGCAAAAACAGTGGCAAAATGGCCAAAAATGCAAAAACTTTGAGCACGCAGATATAGGAGGCCTGTCACGGAAATACCACACTGCCAAATATGTGGCCTATTTTTTTTTAAATGCAAAATAGTGCTGTATATAATTGGAGTAACAGACAGGAAAAAAGTGGTAAACCGGCCTACAATGCCCAAACTTGGAGCACACAGATATATGAGGCCTGTAACGGAAATATCACACTGCCCTATATGTGGCCTGTATTTTCTGAATGCAAAATAGTGCTGTATATCAGTAGAGTAACAAACAGCAAAAACAGTGGCAAAACGGCCAAAAATGCAAAAACTTCGAGCACACAGATATAGGAGGCCTGTCATGGAAATATCACACAGCCAAATATGTGGCCTGTATTTTCTGAATGGAAAATAGTGCTGTATATAGGTAGAGCAACAGACAGCAAAAAAAGTGGTAAACCAACCTACAGTGCCCAAATTTGGAGCACGCAAATATATGAGTCCTGTCATGGAAATATCACACTGCCAAATATGTGCTGAATATATTTATAGTAACAGACAGCAAAAACAATGGCAAAACGACCTAAAATGCCCAAATTTGGAGCACGCAGATATATGAGGCCTTTTTTGGTGAATTTTAAACACACAAAAAAAAAAAAAAAAACACAAGGCTAGCACACACAACTATGCTATGTATGCCTGACAAACTATGATTTTTAAACAGGCCTCAGTCTGAGAGAACACACTGTATTTTTTTTTTTTGGGGGGGGTGAATTTTTGGGAAAAAAATGCAACTATGTATATAGTAAAGAAGCTGCAGCAGCAGCAGGCAGTTTTGGAGCTTTGGGAGGGATGCAGTGGGAGCAATGTACGCACATACAGTGCCTGCAGGCCTTGCACTGATGTGGATATGCTGTACCCTGCCTACCTAGCGCTGCAATATCAGGACCCACAAATTAGCCCTAAAAAGGACTGTTGGTTTCTCAGGAGTTGTGGATTTAACAGTTGCAGACCTACACTAACTATAAAAACCACGATTCTGACCCTATCTCGGCAGCAGCTCTCCCTACTCTCGCTGAATCCGGAGCTGAATGTGGCGAGCAGGGCGGCGCCAGGTCTCTTATACTCGGGATGATGCTGTGCGGCCAGCCAATCACTGCACAACCACAACAAAGATGGCCGCAGCATTTCATGGCCTGGCAGACAATCCCTGCAGCGCAATTGGGTCTCTAAAGTCCCCCAAAAATGCTGGGTGGAGACACCAGTTACCGCCGAATAATCCCGGATATGCTCGGTGCTCGGCGAGTACACCGAGTACACTGATACTCGGGCAAGTAACGAGTAGTGGCGAGCATGTTCGCTCATCACTATTGGTTATTTTAAATTTTAGTGGAAATTCAAAAACTGAAAAGTGGGGTGTGCAATATTATTCGGCCCCTTTACGTACAGTGCAGCAAATTCACTGCAGAAGTTCATTGTGGATCTCTGAATGATCCAATGTTGTCCTAAATGCCTAATGATGATAAATATAATCCACCTGTATGTAATCAAGTCTCAGTATAAATACATCTGCTCTGTGATAGTCTCAGGGTTCTGTTTGAGAGCATCATGAAGACCAAGGACCACAACAGGCAGGTCTGTGATACTGTTGTGGAGAAGTTTAAAGCCAGATTTGGATACAAAATGATTTCCCAAACTTTAAATATCCCAAAGAGCCCTGTGCAAGCGATCATATTGAAATGGAAGGAGTATCATACCACTGCAAATCTACCAAGACCCGGCTGTCCCTCTAAACTTTCATCTCAAACAAGGAGAAGACAGATCAGAGATGCAGCCAAGAGGCCCATGATAACTCTGGATGAACTGCAGAGATCTACAGCTGAGGTAGGACAGTCTGTCCATAGTACAACAATCAGTCGTACACTGTACAAATCTGGCCTTTATGGAAGAGTGGCAAGAAGAAAGCCATTTCTCAAAGATATCCATATCCACATATATGTCGTTTAAAGTTTGCAATTAGCCACCTCGGAGACACACCAAACATGTGGAAGAAGGTGCTCTGGTCAGATGAAATCAAAATTGAACTTTTTGGCAACAATGCCAAACGATATGTTTGGCGTAAAGGCAACACAGCTCATCACACTGAACACACCATCCCCACTATCAAACATGGTGGTGGCAGCATCATGGTTTGGACCTGCTTTTCTTCAGCAGGGACAGAGAAGATGGTTAAAATTGATGGGAAGATGGATGGAGCCAAATATAGGACCATTCTTGAAGAAAACCTGTTGGAGTCTGTAAAAGACCTGAGACTGGGATGGAGATTTGTCTTCCAACAAGACAATGATCCCAAACATAAAGCAAAATCTACAATGGAATAGTTCACAAATAAACTTATCTAGATGTTAGAATGGCCAAGTCAAATTCCAGACCTCAATCCAATCGAGAATCTGTGGAAAGAGCTGAAAACTGCTGTTCACAAACAATCTCCATCAAACCTCACCGAGCTCGAGCTGTTTGCCAAGGAAGAAAGGGCAAGAATTTCAGTCTCTCGATGTACAAAACTGATAGAGACATACCCCAGGCAACTTGCAGATGTAATCGCAGCAAAAGGTGGCACAACAAAGTATTAAGTTAAAGGGGCCGAATAATATTACACGCCCCACTTTTCAGTTTTTGAATTTCTGCAAAAATTTAAAATAAGCAATAAATTTCATTCAACTTTACAATTGTTTTCCACTTGTTGTTGATTCTTCTCCAAAAATTTACATTTGGTATCTTTATGTTTGAAGCATGATATGTGTAAAAAGGTTGAAAAGTTCCAGAGGGCCGAATTCTTTTGCAAGGCACTGTATCTGTCTGATTGCATTATTAATTACAAAACTAGCTTTGAATTATATAGAGATTATAGTACGTAAAACATTTTGTTAAAAACGCATTGCCATTGCATACAGATTGCATACACGTCATACGTAATCATATATGTCCAAAAAAGCAAAGAAATAGGATGCTTTACACTTCAGATGAAGCATACATATACACAGTCCCTGACAGCTGTCAAGAATGCCACAAGACACAAAAGAGACTATAGCTAAAAACTAAAATACATATGCATTTTCCCATAGACTTGTATTAGTGACGGATTGCGACGGATGGCAATCCGTTTCATCCATCTTTCACTGGATCCTGCATAAAAAAAGGTCCGTCGGGCAGAGAAAGCGTTCAGAGGAACGTTTTTTCTGCACGACGGAAAATCGGTCAGCGCTGCCTGTGAAAAGCAGGAATCCAGCGACGGGTCCCATCTTTTCAAAGAGAGCATGCGTGGAAGAATTTCCCGTCAGGGAAATTCTCTCACGCTCGCTCTCTTTCTCTTTTTACTATTGATGCTGCCTATGCAGCATCAATAGTAACAAGATATAATGTTAAAAATAATAATAAAAAAAAAAAATCGCAATATCCTCACCTACCGATGTTCCCGCGCAGCGATGCTCCCGGCTAGGGTTGAGCGAAATGGGTCGGCCATTTTCAGAAGTCGCCGACTTTTGGCAAAGTCGGGTTTCATGAAACCCAACCCGACCCCTGTGTGGGGTCGGCCATGAGGTCGGCGATCTTCTGAATCTGGTATCGGAATTCCGATACCGAGTTCCGATATGTTTGCAATATCGGAAATCGGTATCGGAATCCATATTTAAGTGTAAAATAAAGAATTAAAATAAAAAATATTGCTATACTCACCCTCTGACGCGCCCTGGTACTAACCGGCAGCCTTCCTTCCTTAGAATCAGCGCGTGAAGGACCTTAGATGACGTCGCGGCTTGTGATTGGTCGCGCGACCGCCCATGTGACCGCTCACGCGACCAATCACAAGCCGCGACGTCACCGAAGGTCTTTCAAGCGCTGATTCTTAGGAAGGAAGGCTGCCGGAAAGAAGCAGGGCGCGTCCGAGGGTGAGTATATACCTAATAGGAATATACTCACCCTCGGACGCGCCCTGCTTCTTTCCGGCAGCCTTCCTTCCTAAGAATCAGCGCTTGAAAGACCTTCGGTGACGTCGCGGCTTGTGATTGGTCGCGTGAGCGGTCACATGGGCGGTCGCGCGACCAATCACAAGCCGCGACGTCATCTAAGGTCCTTCACGCGCTGATTCTAAGGAAGGAAGGCTGCCGGTTAGTACCAGGGCGCGTCAGAGGGTGAGTATAGCAATATTTTTTATTTTAATTCTTTATTTTACACTTAAATATGGATCCCAGGGCCTGAAGGAGAGTTTCCTCTCTTTCAGACCCTGGGAACCATAGTATCCCATTGCACTGCATTGGGTTTCGTGTTTCGGCCGACCCCGACCCCGACTTTTCTATAGGATCGGCCGATTTCACTCAACCCAACTTTTGAGAAAGTCGGGTTTCGTGAAACCCGACCCGATCCTATAAAAGTAAAAGTCGCTCAACCCTACTCCCGGCAGCTAGTGTTCATAGTAATACATTGTGAAATCTCACGAGAAGTCGTGAGATTTCGCAATGTAGTACTAGGAACGCTAGCTGCCGGGAGCAACGCTGCGCGGGAACGCCAGTAGGTGAGAATACTGCGAGGTTTGGTTTTTTAACATGATTTGTGATGTGTATGCGTTTTTGCAGCGGAAAACGGCTGCGAAAACACATACACAACAGGTGCACATAGCCTTGACGGGTCCATCAGAAAGACGGGCCCAGTGCACACGTTTTCCTCAATCGGCACAGGATCCGTCATTTCAACGTCTTGATGGATCCTGTGCAGATTTGGAAGACGGAAGTGTGAAAGTAGCCTGTGAGCAGTGTGGACGTAACCAATACCTAAGGCAAAAAAAAACTGCTATTGCAGAAGATAAAGTGCATAGTGCATACATTATAAAATAGTCTCTGCCCAATATTATTACATACAGTGGGTGAAATAAGAATTTGATACCTTGCAGATTTTGTAAGTTTGCCAACTGACAAAGACATGAACTGTCTATAATTTTAAGGGTAGGTTAATTTTAACATTGAGAGATATCAAAAATAAAATCCAGAAAATCACATTGTTTAAACTATATAAATGTATTTGCATTTTGCAGTGAGAAATAAGTATTTGATCCCTCTGGCAAACAAGACTTAATACTTGGTGGCAAAACCCTTGCTGCAAGCACAGCAGTCAGACGTTTTCTGCAGTTGTTGATGAGGTTTGCGCACATGTCAGGAGGAATTTTGGTACACTCCTATTTGCAGATGATCTCTAAATCATTAAGATTTTGAGGCTGTCGCTTGGCAACTTGGAGCTTCAACTCCCGCGATAAGTTTTCTATGGGATTAAAGTCTGGAGACTGGCTATGCCACTCTATGACCTTAATGTGCTTCTTTTTGAGCCACTCCGTTGTTGCTTTGGCTGTATGTTTTAGGTCATTATCTTGCTGGAAGATGCAGCCAAGACTCATTTTTAATATCCTGGTGGAGGGAAAGAGGTTGTCACTCAGGATTTTACGGTACATGGTTCCATCCATTCTCCCATTGATGCGGTGAAGTAGACCTGTACCCTTAGCAGAGAAACACCACCAAAACATAATATTTCCACCTCCATGTTTGACAGTGGGGATGGTGTTCTTTGAGTCATAGGCAGCATATCTCCTCTTCCAAACACGGCAAGCTAAGTTAATGCCAAAAAGCTCAATTTTTGTCTCATCTGACCACAGCACCTTCTCCCAATCACTCGCAAAATCATCCAGGTGTTCATTGGCAAACTTCAGACAGGCCTGCACATGTGCCATCTTGAGCAGGGGGCCCATTCCAGCTTTGTGCAGGTCTATGATCTTGTCCCTGACATCCTTATAAAGCTCTTTGGTGTTGCCCATGTTGTAGAGGTTAGAGTCTGACTGATTAATTGTGTCTGTGGACAGGAGTCTTTTCTAAAGGTGACTATGTAAGACAGCTGTCTTTAATGCAGGTAATGAGTTGATTAGGAGCGTCTAAATGGTCTGTAGGATCCAGAACTCTTAATGGTTGGTAGGGGATCAAATACTTATTTCTCACTGCAAAAAGCAAATAAATTTATATAATTTATACAATGTGATTTTCTGGATTTTATTTCTGATATTCTATCTCTCAATTTTAAAATTAACCTACCCTTAAAATTATAGACTGTTCATGTCTTTGTCAGTCGGAAAACTTACAAAATCAGCAAGGGATCAAATACTTATTTCCCCCACTGTATGTAACAAATGATCATAACACAGGATGGAACATACAATCCCTGCCATTGGATATAGGGAAAATGCTGCCCATTGTCCAATGAATAATACCAAACAGTCTCAAGTATAGGCATAGTGTCTACCTAAGTGGTATAACATGCAAAGTATGAAGAGATATGTGGTATAAAGGTATATAATAAGCACCTCACCTAGAGCAGTAGCTGTAGCCAGGACTAGGGTCGGCCAGATTCAGAAGTCGCTGACTTTTGGCAAAGTCGGGTTTCATGAAACCCGACCCAACCCCTGTGTGGGGTCGGCCATGAGATCGGCGATCTTCTGATCTGGAATCGGAATTCCAATACCGATTCCCGATATGTTTAAGATATCGGGAATCGGTATCGGAATTCATATTTAAGTGTAAAATAAAGAATAAAAATAAAAAAATATTGCTATACTCACCCTCGGACGCGCCCTGGTTCTCACCGGCAGCCTTCCTTCCTAAGAATGAGCGCCTGAAGGGCCTTCGATGACGTCGCGGCTTGTGATTGGTCGCGTGAGCGGTCACATGGGCGGTCACACGGCCAATCACAAGCCGCAACGTCATCTAAGGTCCTTCAGGCGCTAATTCTTAGGAAGGAAGCGTCCGAGGGCGCGTCCGAGGGTGAGTATATTCCTAATAGGCATATACTCACCCTCGGACGCACCCTGGTTCTAACCCGCAGCCTTCCTTCCTAAGAATCAGCGCCTGAAGGACCTTCGATGACGTCACGGCTTGTGATTGGTCGCGTGACGCCCATGTGACCGCTCACGCGACCAATCACAAGCCGCGACATCATCGAAGGCCCTTCAGGCGCTCATTCTTAGGAAGGAAGGCTGCCGGTAAGAACCAGGGTGCGTCCGAGGGTGAGTATAGCAATATTTTTTATTTTGATTCTTTATTTTACACTTAAATATGGATCCCAGGGCCTGAAGGAGAGTTTCCTCTCCTTCAGACCCTGGGAACCATTAGAAACCCAATGCACTGCATTGGGTTTCGTGTTTCGGCCGACCCCGACCCCGACTCTTCTATAGGATCGGCCGATTTCACTCGACCCGACATTTGAAAAAGTCAGGTTTTGTGAAATCCGACCCGATCCTATAAAAATAAAAGTCGCTCAACCCTAGCCAGGACCATGCAGCAAACCTATGGACAGACGAAGCTCCCCGACCCTGTTTCGGATCCGCTTCTTCTGCTTCTTAAGCGAAACGGGGAGGATCGGCTGTCCATAGGCTTGCTGCAAGGTCCTGGCTACAGCTACTACTCTAGGTGAAGTGCTTATTATATACCTTTATACCTTGCACCTCAATGGAGTGTCAGCTTCCTAAACTTGTCTTTACCTCTTCTCTGTACATGCCACAGGTGTGTTAGTCGGCCCTGGAAGCTCTGAAGTCACAGCTGCTGTTATCCAGACAAGTCAGTGGAAGGGTGAGACTCTGTAATTTTGCACCATCTTGGGTATTATGTTGCGACTGTTTAATGTGTTACTTGACTGTTTTGTGGTTCAATAAAGTATTGCCACACTGTTTTACCCTCACCCTGTGTTGTCTGATTAGTATTATGCCCACGGTCAAAGGAGAACGGGCGTTCGGTGCGATGATCCCTGGTCCATGCAGATTCGGCTAACGGGTTAGGGCATCCACTAGCCCTCGTGTCTCCACATCATGTCTTTCCATGCAATTCAAACTGGTAATATTGCCTGAAGCCTCATTTACTCATAATGGTCTTTGAATGGACTTATTCACAGAGTGGATGTGGGTCTCCTGCTCCGAACTTGACAGCTTTGTATATGCCTGCGAGGCTGTCAAGTTTGGTACAGGAAACCTGCGGCCAGAAAATGCATCTGAATAACGCTTTACTTTAAGAGAAATGTAGTGAGGAAATTTTAGTTTCTGAGAACGTACCTCACCTTGAATTCAAGTAAGGAGATGGAACATATTTGTCAGTAAACTTTTCATAGTTTTCGCACAATGCTGGGTAGTACAGTATACTTTGAATTCTAAAAATGCTTTACACTTCCAATCATCCATTATTTACCTGGCATTCAAGGGGTTCAGGAAGGCGAAATATGTTCTTAGTTTGCTATAACCTTCGTAATCTATTTCATCTGTTCTCCGAGGCCAGGCTTTGTTGGCATTTTAATTAAAGTCTTCTAACAAGTGTTTTCTGGCTGGCTTTCCCATTTTGTTTAGATTGATTTCAGCCCAGACTCTATTTGACAACTGCTTTTCCCCCACCAAGCTACATGTTATTTATTTCTTTGCAACAACCACAATGGCAAAGGGATCATACACAGAAACAGAGCAACAAATCAATGTTTTTCTTTTACTTTTCAATGGGATTTGTGTACAATATCCATTGATTCGTAATAGACATTAAATTGATGATCTTTACAAATGAATAAAAGTTGCCGTAGATCTATAAAACTTTACTAGCAGAGGAGTAAGGTATGTATATTTTCTTCATAAGTGGGTACAGTCATATTGTGGTATTTCGTAGTCCCACAATAATTCCTTCTTTATGCCAATAAACCAATTATCAGATAGACCCACCTATGGTTGCCAACTTTTCTGGACAGCTTATCAAAAAATCACGTACAGAAAACAATTTTTTACAGACACATTGGAAAACTATAATGAATCATTATGAATAGTGATGATCGAATAGTGAAATATTCGGGTTTAGAAAAATTGGCACAAACAATTTCTAATATCCGTGTATTCGTACTGAAAAACGAATCTAACGCATGAGGAAGCAAGTGTCTATACTCGCGAAACGCATGTCGGGATTGCGGTCACTTCGTGGACAAGAGGAGACATAACATGGGTAACTAACCCTTGATTTATCTATGCATACTTTATGCTATTCATGCTTAATACATTGTAATGGTTTTAGCAATTCATGTTGGCACTAGACATGGTGGCGGGTACAGATGGAACTGATTAGTCTTGGTACTGACAAGTGACTAACTGTTTGTTCCGCCTGTTTATATTACATTGCTTGTATGCATTGCTTTCCACATGTACATGTAATTTTTTAGCATAATATGTCCCCCTGATCTACCCTGTGACTGTTACTTTCTTTTGGGATCACACTATTATATTACATCCAATTATATATATTTGTATTTAGTCTATATGGTAAATGTCTACCTTTAATAAAACTATACCCATGTGGGGTATATATAGATGAACGTTAAGTACTTATTGCAGGAGGAGGAGTTGATTTCCTGAACAAAATGGTTATGGATGGTAAGAGATGACTGTTAAGACAACTTCCAAAAAAGCATTTGGCCTGCACTTACATAACATTGCTGTTATCCATAGGGCTTACAAAGTTGGAGGAAATCCAGCCCTTGTTCAATTTTAGAAGCCTATCTGCATTTTCCATTGCCAGCCGTGCACGCCTATCCATTATGATTGCACCTGCCGAACTAAAAAATCGCTCAGACAACACACTCGCAGCAGGGCATGGCTGCACCTCCAAGGCGTACAAGGAGAGGTCGGGCCAAGTGTGCAACTTGGACAACCATTAGTTAAAGGACACTGAAGAATCAGGAAGGATTCTGTTATGGTCACTTAAATAGTACCTTCACCAGCTTGGTCAACTTCTCCCTCCTCATCAAAGTTAAATCCACAGATAGCCCTTGCTTATGGGATGGTCTCATGAAAATGGCCCAGTTGGTGGACATTTCCCCCCTTCTGAGTTGCACCTGGTGTTTTTAGCCATCCTCTGTAATACTTGGGGGTGAAAAGAGCTGGTACCTCTACCACCAGTGTTGTCTGAGGGCAATTTTTTGAGCAAGTTTTCCTCTGCAGCGCTCTCCCATGCATGTACTGAAAATTGCACGTCTGCCTCCGACATTAGAAAAGCAAATTTCCCCTTGTACCTTTGGTCAAGAAAGGTGCGCAACCGGTATTTCATTGTGGACAAAATGTCTTTCACACGAGGGTCTTGGGAAAGGCATCTGGACATGAAATCTGCCATGTGTAGCAGATTACAAAGAGCCAAACGTTTAGTGTCCTCACCAGGAAAAACACTAACCATCCTCTCCTCCTTACGACATACAGCCTCCTCCTCTTCAGGCCATCCATGCTGGATAGGCATGAAGCTGGGATTGGGAGTCTGCTCTGTAGCACAGAGGAAAAATTCCTGTTCTTCTTCCTCCTCCATATCCTCCTCCTCCTGTTCCTCGTCATCACCCAATGTGGCTTAAGAATACTGTGTGAAGCTGGGCGGTGTGGCATCAGCCACTGTGCAATCTTGCTCCATAGCCACCTGCTCAGCATTCAAAACTTCCTCTTTCAGATTCTGCAGTGAAGGTTTTAATAGACAGAGTGGTGTGATGGTTGCGTTCATAATAGCAGCAGTTATTTCTTGTGGGGGCTGAATGTTAATCTGATGGGCTGGAATTCAGAGACTGCCCTCTGCTGCTCTCTAAGCCTTGCCAACATATGGAAGGTCGAATTCCAGCATGTCGGCAGGTTACAAATCAGTCAGTGACGAGGCAAATTAAAGCACTGCTAGAGCAAAGCCAGACCGGCAAAAGCCTGAAATTACTTTCAGAAATGTGCACTGACACGGCTTACCTTGGCAGGTAGGTCAGGCAAGTTAGGGTGTGTTTTAAAAGACCACTGTACAACCAAATTCAGCACGTCGGCCATGCATGGAACGTATACTAGCTTGCCGAGCTTTAAACCTGCCAGCCACCAAGTTACTCCCATTATCGTACACAACCAAACCTGGTTGGAGGTTCTGCGGGGAGAGCCACTGATTGGTCTGTTCTTTTATCCCTTTCAACAGCTCGGCTGCAATGTGAGTGTTATCACCTAAACAGAAGAGCTTCAGCAGAGCGTGGTGCCGCTTCACCAAAGCAATGCTGCAGATTTCCCAGCTGGGGAGTGATAGGGAGACTAGTTCCGCTGAGGATGATGAGGAGGAAGAGTAGAGACAGGACTGAAACCCTCATGGAAGTTGTGCCAGTTATTCTTGGTGTGGGTAAGATGTGTGATATTCCAGCCTCTGACTCTGTCCTAGACTCCACCAGGTTAACCCTGTGTGCCGTAAGGAATATGTATCGTCCCTGTCCACAAGAACTTGTCCACATGTCCAGCGTCGGACTGGAGCACCTTGGACCCACCAGATAAAATCATTCTTGGGACCCACTATGTAGCAACATAGAAATAAATACAAGACCATCAGTTATGTGGTAAAAAACACGCTAATATCAGGGTATAATATAAATACTACACTACATAATGTTATAGAAAGAGCTGGCGCTTACATTTTGGTGCAGACTCAATGATAAATGCCCCCTGATGTGTACTCTTTCTTTCAATGTTTTTTTTATTGCATATGATATAACAAAGTAGCAAACAGGATCAGTATAGTATTACAATTTGAATAAGAAATTAAAAGGATGAAACATGGAAACAGGTTATGTAACTGGAGCCACTGGGCTTACGCAACTTTGCAAGAGACAGAGTCCTCTCGAGTTGAGATCGGATCACCAGGAAAGACCGGAATAGAGGGTGTGTTCAATTATTAAGTGTCTTTTCGTATTCTGGTTTAATCTGTGCAGGGTTGGAGAGGTCCTAGATATGTTTGCCTAGTGAGTAAATGTAACTATACAATCCTAAAGTTTTCATAAGACAGTAAATATAAACATAACATGGAAACAAGGATTTTATGAAGCTAATATCATAAAATAATGATGTAACAGATTAGCGAAAAGATTGTAGTGGAATACAGATAGGAAGGGTAGGGAAGAGAAAGCAGGAAAAAGGGTTGGGGGAGGGAGAGGTGGGGGGGCACCCTGAGAGTCGTCATCAATGTTCAATTATGATGAAACCATTGAATAATAGACAGGTTGAGTCCTAAAACAGATCCAAGGCAAACACATTTCTCGAAACTTGTTGATGTTATGATTTAAAGCAGCTGTTAGTTCTTCTATGTAATAGATTTGGTCTATTTTATGGTAAAGTTGTTGGGCAGTAGGTAAGGAGGCGGATTGCCAATAGATGGGTATCAAAGATTTCCCTGCTGTAATGATGAATTCCACCAGTCTAGTGGCTTTTATATTGTCTGGCCAGATTGGGAAGTTTAATAATGCAATTTCTGGTGATACAGTGATTCGTTTGCCCAGAATCTCAGTGATAGTCATGGTTATTATCTCCCAATAAGCCCATATGACTTGGCAAGACCAACATATATGAAAGTATCCCACTCCTTTCTCTCCACATCACCAACATGTATCAGGCATAGCATGACACCATCTGTGGACTTGTTGAGGGGTAACATACCATCTAATTATAATTTTAAAATAATTTTCTTGAATACGTACACAGTGCGAGGGGCCATGCAAAGCTCTGTAAAAGTGTTTTATCGGCAAGTCAGTAAAGGTAATGCCTAGGTCTTTTTCTCAGGGTGCTAAGTTTGCACATTTTAGGGGGATAGCAGCTTTAATTAACTGTTGATATATTACAGAGAGAGTTTTTTGGGAGGGTTGGTTTTGGCGCAGAGGATTTCAAAGGCTGTGAGTGGCCTACCTAGATCTACTTGATGTGTGAATTGGTGTAAAAGTGATGATAATGTCCCATGTTGTAGGAAAGTAAGTCTAGAGAGTCCCGGGAGTTTGCGCATCTCATGCAACGGAAGAAGTGTACCATCTAAGGAAAATTGATCTACCAGTACTTTGTACGCTTTCCAAGAAGGAATATTCAATAAGTCGGTAATTCTGGTTAACGGAGATAAAGGGAGTGCTACCAATTTAAACGTCTTTTTCCAAATATTTAATGTGGATTGCGTGTGCATGTTGTAGTAGCGGGGTGAAGACTGGATATTGATGTGCCTTAGTAGAAGCGAGCGTAAAGAAAATGTTGACTTATGTTCCTACACTTTGAACCATTGTTTATCTTCCTTACCTCTAATCCAATCTACTGTTCTAGAAAGTTGAAAGATGTCCGGGGCTCCCATTCCTCCTAAGTATTTAGTTAAAGTGAGGGTTTTAGAGTTTATGTGAGGTTAGTTCTTATGCCAAATATATTTAAAGAAACATGAGTGTATCTTTAATAGAAAAGAGGCAGGGATTGGGATGTGTAGCATATTAAATAAGTTTAGAAATTTGGGTAGAATTAGACTCTTTAGAAGATTATTCCTTCCCATCCAGGAAAGGAAAGGGTCCTTCCAAGCAGGGCCAGTGTTAGTGGCAGGCAGACCAGGCAGCTGCCTAGGGCCCCCGCTCCCCCAGGGGCGCCCAGCTAGCAGCACACCATGGAGCTGCTATGGGGCCCCTGTGAGGCTGGGGGACCCACCTGCCACTAGCGCCAACTCCCCCGCCACCGTGACATTGAACTATACCTGCCTCTGACATTGCGGGTGCGCGATGACGTCATCGCACACTCACTTTGTGCCAGGTAGTGCAGCTGCTGAGACAGGAGAAGGGAGCAGCGCGGGCACGAGGAGAGGTGAGGATTGTTTTTTTTTTGTTTTTTTTACTATAACAGTGAGTACTGGACTGTGGGACCATTCTCAGGGGGAGATGTGGACTGTGTTATATATACAATGCGGGCTATGTTATATACTATGCAGGCTGTGCTATATACTATGTGAGCTGTGCTATATACTATGCGGGTTGTGCTATATACTATGCGGGTTGTGCTATAAACTATGCAGGCTGTGTTATATACAGTACTATGCGGGCTGTGTTATAAATACTATGCGGGCTGTGCTATATACTATGCGGCCTATGTTATATACTATGCGGCCTATGTTATATACTATGCAGGCTGTGTTATATACTATGTGGGCTGTGTTATATACTATGTGGGCTGTGCTATATACTATGAGAAAATTTTAGTCTAGTAAGAGGTTTTCACATGTACCCATTCAGATGGAGACGTTTATTCTCAGCGAGGTAAGGCAAGTTTAGGACCTGGTATAAGAGAGATGCCGTAACGGGGCTACCAGGTACACATAAAATTGGCCATTTTTATGCGCTAAAAGCTCTCATTTTTCATATTTCTAGTGCAGTAATGCAGTTCAATTTCGTTTTTCAAGTTTGTATGTTCTAGCGCTGCAGTGTACTGCCTTATTTACTTAACTATATACGAGTTGGCGACTCTAGGTTCAGCACCTGTTCACACTGAGTCTATGTTTGGATGTGCAGGTCAGGTTTTTGAAATGTATTCTCTAGCCTTCTGATCGTGCACTCCGCCTTCTAGCTTCAGGTGTTTTAATTACAGCAGGTCCAATACCCCTCCACAGAGGGAGAGAATTTTAGTCTAGTAAGAGGTTTTCACATGTACCCATTCAGATGGAGACGTTTATTCTCAGCGAGGTAAGGCAAGTTTAGGACCTGGTATAAGAGAGATGCCGTAATGGAGCTACCAGGTACACATAAAATTGGCCATTTTTATGCGCTAAAAGCTCTCATTTTTCATATTTCTAGTGCAGTAATGCAGATGAAATTTTGTTTTTCAAGTTTGTATGTTCTAGCGCTGCAGTGTGCTGCCTTATTTACTTAAGTATATACGAGTTGGCGACTCTAGGTTCAGCACCTGTTCACACTGAGTCTATGTTTGGATGTGCAGGTCAGGTTTTTGAAATGTATTCTCTAGCCTTCTGATCGTGCACTCCGCCTTCTAGCTTCAGGTGTTTTAATTACAGCAGGTCCAATACCCCTCCACAGAGAGAGAGAATTTTAGTCTAGTAAGAGGTTTTCACATGTACCCATTCAGATGGAGATGTTTATTCTCAGCGAGGTAAGGCAAGTTTAGGACCTGGTATAAGAGAGATGCCGTAACGGGGCTACCAGGTACACATAAAATTGGCCATTTTTATGCGCTAAAAGCTCTCATTTTTCATATTTCAAGTGCAGTAATGCAGTTCAAATTTCATTTTTCAAGTTTGTATGTTCTAGCGCTGCAGTGTGCTGCCTTATGTACTTAACTATATACGAGTTGGCGACTCTAGGTTCAGCACCTGTTCACACTGAGTCTATGTTTGGATGTGCAGGTCAGGTTTTTGAAATGTATTCTCTAGCCTTCTGATCGTGCACTCCGCCTTCTAGCTTCAGGTGTTTTAATTACAGCAGGTCCAATACCCCTCCACAGAGAGAGAGAATTTTAGTCTAGTAAAAGGTTTTCACATGTACCCATTCAGATGGAGACGTTTATTCTCAGCGAGGTAAGGCAAGTTTAGGACCTGGTATAAGAGAGATGCCGTAACGGGGCTACCAGGTACACATAAAATTGGCCATTTTTATGCGCTAAAAGCTCTCATTTTTCATATTTCTAGTGCAGTAATGCAGTTCAAATTTCGTTTTTCAAGTTTGTATGTTCTAGCGCTGCAGTGTGCTGCCTTATTTACTTAACTATATACGAGTTGGCGACTCTAGGTTCAGCACCTGTTCACACTGAGTCTATGTTTGGATGTGCAGGTCAGGTTTTTGAAATGTATTCTCTAGCCTTCTGATCGTGCACTCCGCCTTCTAGCTTCAGGTGTTTTAATTACAGCAGGTCCAATACCCCTCCACAGAGAGAGAGAATTTTAGTCTAGTAAGAGGTTTTCACATGTACCCATTCAGATGGAGACGTTTATTCTCAGCGAGGTAAGGCAAGTTTTGGACCTGGTATAAGAGAGATGCCGTAACGGGGCTACCAGGTACACATAAAATTGGCAATTTTTATGCGTTAAAAGCTCTCATTTTTCATATTTCTAGTGCAGTAATGCAGTTCAAATTTCGTTTTTCAAGTTTGTATGTTCTAGCGCTGCAGTGTGCTGCCTTTTTTACTTAACTATATACGAGTTGGCGACTCTAGGTTCAGCACCTGTTCACACTGAGTCTATGTTTGGATGTGCAGGTCAGGTTTTTGAAATGTATTCTCTAGCCTTCTGATCGTGCACTCCGCCTTCTAGCTTCAGGTGTTTTAATTACAGCAGGTCCAATACCCCTCCACAGAGAGAGAGAATTTTAGTCTAGTAAGAGGTTTTCACATGTACCCATTCAGATGGAGACGTTTATTCTCAGCGAGGTAAGGCAAGTTTAGGACCTGGTATAAGAGAGATGCCGTAACGGGGCTACCAGGTACACATAAAATTGGCCATTTTTATGCGCTAAAAGCTCTCATTTTTCATATTTCTAGTGCAGTAATGCAGTTCAAATTTCGTTTTTCAAGTTTGTATGTTCTAGCGCTGCAGTGTGCTGCCTTATTTACTTAACTATATACGAGTTGGCGACTCTAGGTTCAGCACCTGTTCACACTGAGTCTATGTTTGGATGTGCAGGTCAGGTTTTTGAAATATATTCTCTAGCCTTCTGATCGTGCACTCCGCCTTCTAGCTTCAGGTGTTTTAATTACAGCAGGTCCAATACCCCTCCACAGAGAGAGAATTTTAGTCTAGTAAGAGGTTTTCACATGTACCCATTCAGATGGAGACGTTTATTCTCAGCGAGGTAAGGCAAGTTTAGGACCTGGTATAAGAGAGATGCCGTAACGGGGCTACCAGATACACATAAAATTGGCCATTTTTATGCGCTAAAAGCTCTCATTTTTCATATTTCTAGTGCAGTAATGCAGTTCACATTTCGTTTTTCAAGTTTGTATGTTCTAGCGCTGCAGTGTGCTGCCTTTTTTACTTAACTATATACGAGTTGGCGACTCTAGGTTCAGCACCTGTTCACACTGAGTCTATGTTTGGATGTGCAGGTCAGGTTTTTGAAATGTATTCTCTAGCCTTCTGATCGTGCACTCCGCCTTCTAGCTTCAGGTGTTTTAATTACAGCAGGTCCAATACCCCTCCACAGAGAGAGAGAATTTTAGTCTAGTAAGAGGTTTTCACATGTACCCATTCAGATGGAGACGTTTATTCTCAGCGAGGTAAGGCAAGTTTAGGACCTGGTATAAGAGAGATGCCGTAACGGGGCTACCAGGTACACATAAAATTGGCCATTTTTATGCGCTAAAAGCTCTCATTTTTCATATTTCTAGTGCAGTAATGCAGTTCAAATTTCGTTTTTCAAGTTTGTATGTTCTAGCGCTGCAGTGTGCTGCCTTATTTACTTAACTATATACGAGTTAGCGACTCTAGGTTCAGCACCTGTTCACACTGAGTCTATGTTTGGATGTGCAGGTCAGGTTTTTGAAATATATTCTCTAGCCTTCTGATCGTGCACTCCGCCTTCTAGCTTCAGGTGTTTTAATTACAGCAGGTCCAATACCCCTCCACAGAGAGAGAATTTTAGTCTAGTAAGAGGTTTTCACATGTACCCATTCAGATGGAGACGTTTATTCTCAGCGAGGTAAGGCAAGTTTAGGACCTGGTATAAGAGAGATGCCGTAACGGGGCTACCAGATACACATAAAATTGGCCATTTTTATGCGCTAAAAGCTCTCATTTTTCATATTTCTAGTGCAGTAATGCAGTTCAATTTTCGTTTTTCAAGTTTGTATGTTCTAGCGCTGCAGTGTGCTGCCTTATTTACTTAACTATATACGAGTTGGCGACTCTAGGTTCAGCACCTGTTCACACTGAGTCTATGTTTGGATGTGCAGGTCAGGTTTTTGAAATTTATTCTCTAGCCTTCTGATCGTGCACTCCGCCTTCTAGCTTCAGGTGTTTTAATTACAGCAGGTCCAATACCCCTCCACAGAGAGAGAGAATTTTAGTCTAGTAAGAGGTTTTCACATGTACCCATTCAGATGGAGACGTTTATTCTCAGCGAGGTAAGGCAAGTTTAGGACCTGGTATAAGTGAGATGCCGTAACGGGGCTACCAGGTACACATAAAATTGGCCATTTTTATGCGCTAAAAGCTCTCATTTTTCATATTTCTAGTGCAGTAATGCAGTTCAAATTTCGTTTTTCAAGTTTGTATGTTCTAGCGCTGCAGTGTGCTGCCTTATTTACTTAACTATATACGAGTTGGCGACTCTAGGTTCAGCACCTGTTCACACTGAGTCTATGTTTGGATGTGCAGGTCAGGTTTTTGAAATATATTCTCTAGCCTTCTGATCGTGCACTCCGCCTTCTAGCTTCAGGTGTTTTAATTACAGCAGGTCCAATACCCCTCCACAGAGAGAGAGAATTTTAGTCTAGTAAGAGGTTTTCACATGTACCCATTCAGATGGAGACGTTTATTCTCAGCGAGGTAAGGCAAGTTTAGGACCTGGTATAAGAGAGATGCCGTAACGGGGCTACCAGGTACACATAAAATTGGCCATTTTTATGCGCTAAAAGCTCTCATTTTTCATATTTCTAGTGCAGTAATGCAGTTCAATTTTCGTTTTTCAAGTTTGTATGTTCTAGCGCTGCAGTGTGCTGCCTTATTTACTTAACTATATACGAGTTGGTGACTCTAGGTTCAGCACCTGTTCACACTGAGTCTATGTTTGGATGTGCAGGTCAGGTTTTTGAAATGTATTCTCTAGCCTTCTGATCGTGCACTCCGCCTTCTAGCTTCAGGTGTTTTAATTACAGCAGGTCCAATACCCCTCCACAGAGAGAGAGAATTTTAGTCTAGTAAGAGGTTTTCACATGTACCCATTCAGATGGAGACGTTTATTCTCAGCTAGGTAAGGCAAGTTTAGGACATGGTATAAGAGAGATGCCGTAACGGGGCTACCAGGTTCACATAAAATTGGACATTTTTATGCGCTAAAAGCTCTCATTTTTCATATATCGAGTGTAGTAATGCAGTTCAAATTTCGTTTTTCAAGTTTGTATGTTCTAGCGCTGCAGTGTGCTGCCTTATTTACTTAACAATATACGAGTTGGCGACTCTAGGTTCAGCACCTGTTCACACTGAGTCTATGTTTGGATGTGCAGGTCAGGTTTTTGAAATATATTCTCTAGCCTTCTGATCGTGCACTCCGCCTTCTAGCTTCAGGTGATTTAATTACAGCAGGTCCAATACCCCTCCACAGAGAGAGAGAATTTTAGTCTAGTAAGAGGTTTTCACATGTACCCATTCAGATGGAGACGTTTATTCTCAGCGAGGTAAGGCAAGTTTAGGACCTGGTATAAGAGAGATGCCGTAACAGGGCTACCAGGTACACATAAAATTGGCCATTTTTATGCGCTAAAAGCTCTCATTTTTCATATTTCTAGTGTAGTAATGCAGTTCAAATTTCGTTTTTCAAGTTTGTATGTTCTAGCGCTGCAGTGTGCTGCCTTATTTACTTAACTATATACGAGTTGGCGACTCTAGGTTCAGCACCTGTTCACACTGAGTCTATGTTTGGATGTGCAGGTCAGGTTTTTGAAATATATTCTCTAGCCTTCTGATCGTGCACTCCGCCTTCTAGCTTCAGGTGATTTAATTACAGCAGGTCCAATACCCCTCCATAGAGAGAGAGAATTTTAGTCTAGTAAGAGGTTTTCACATGTACCCATTCAGATGGAGACGTTTATTCTCAGCGAGGTAAGGCAAGTTTAGGACCTGGTATAAGAGAGATGCCGTAACGGGGCTACCAGGTACACATAAAATTGGCCATTTTTATGCGCTAAAAGCTCTCATTTTTCATATTTCTAGTGCAGTAATGCAGTTCAAATTTCGTTTTTCAAGTTTGTATGTTCTAGCAATGCAGTGTGCTGCCTTATTTACTTAACTATATACGAGTTGGCGACTCTAGGTTCAGCACCTGTTCACACTGAGTCTATGTTTGGATGTGCAGGTCAGGTTTTTGAAATGTATTCTCTAGCCTTCTGATCGTGCACTCCGCCTTCTAGCTTCAGGTGTTTTAATTACAGCAGGTCCAATACCCCTCCACAGAGAGAGAGAATTTTAGTCTAGTAAGAGGTTTTCACATGTACCCATTCAGATGGAGACGTTTATTCTCAGCGAGGTAAGGCAAGTTTAGGACCTGGTATAAGAGAGATGCCGTAACGGGGCTACCAGGTACACATAAAATTGGCCATTTTTATGCGCTAAAAGCTCTCATTTTTCATATTTCTAGTGCAGTAATGCAGTTCAATTTCGTTTTTCAAGTTTGTATGTTCTAGCGCTGCAGTGTACTGCCTTATTTACTTAACTATATACGAGTTGGCGACTCTAGGTTCAGCACCTGTTCACACTGAGTCTATGTTTGGATGTGCAGGTCAGGTTTTTGAAATGTATTCTCTAGCCTTCTGATCGTGCATTCCGCCTTCTAGCTTCAGGTGTTTTAATTACAGCAGGTCCAATACCCCTCCACAGAGGGAGAGAATTTTAGTCTAGTAAGAGGTTTTCAAATGTACCCATTCAGATGGAGACGTTTATTCTCAGCGAGGTAAGGCAAGTTTAGGACCTGGTATAAGAGAGATGCCGTAATGGAGCTACCAGGTACACATAAAATTGGCCATTTTTATGCGCTAAAAGCTCTCATTTTTCATATTTCTAGTGCAGTAATGCAGATGAAATTTTGTTTTTCAAGTTTGTATGTTCTAGCGCTGCAGTGTGCTGCCTTATTTACTTAACTATATACGAGTTGGCGACTCTAGGTTCAGCACCTGTTCACACTGAGTCTATGTTTGGATGTGCAGGTCAGGTTTTTGAAATGTATTCTCTAGCCTTCTGATCGTGCACTCCGCCTTCTAGCTTCAGGTGTTTTAATTACAGCAGGTCCAATACCCCTCCACAGAGAGAGAGAATTTTAGTCTAGTAAGAGGTTTTCACATGTACCCATTCAGATGGAGATGTTTATTCTCAGCGAGGTAAGGCAAGTTTAGGACCTGGTATAAGAGAGATGCCGTAACGGGGCTACCAGGTACACATAAAATTGGCCATTTTTATGCGCTAAAAGCTCTCATTTTTCATATTTCAAGTGCAGTAATGCAGTTCAAATTTCATTTTTCAAGTTTGTATGTTCTAGCGCTGCAGTGTGCTGCCTTATTTACTTAACTATATACGAGTTGGCGACTCTAGGGTCAGCACCTGTTCACACTGAGTCTATGTTTGGATGTGCAGGTCAGGTTTTTGAAATGTATTCTCTAGCCTTCTGATCGTGCACTCCGCCTTCTAGCTTCAGGTGTTTTAATTACAGCAGGTCCAATACCCCTCCACAGAGAGAGAGAATTTTAGTCTAGTAAGAGGTTTTCACATGTACCCATTCAGATGGAGACGTTTATTCTCAGCGAGGTAAGGCAAGTTTAGGACCTGGTATAAGAGAGATGCCGTAACGGGGCTACCAGGTACACATAAAATTGACCATTTTTATGCGCTAAAAGCTCTCATTTTTCATATTTCTAGTGCAGTAATGCAGTTCACATTTCGTTTTTCAAGTTTGTATGTTCTAGCGCTGCAGTGTGCTGCCTTTTTTACTTAACTATATACGAGTTGGCGACTCTAGGTTCAGCACCTGTTCACACTGAGTCTATGTTTGGATGTGCAGGTCAGGTTTTTGAAATGTATTCTCTAGCCTTCTGATCGTGCACTCCGCCTTCTAGCTTCAGGTGTTTTAATTACAGCAGGTCCAATACCCCTCCACAGAGAGAGAGAATTTTAGTCTAGTAAGAGGTTTTCACATGTACCCATTCAGATGGAGACGTTTATTCTCAGCGAGGTAAGGCAAGTTTAGGACCTGGTATAAGAGAGATGCCGTAACGGGGCTACCAGGTACACATAAAATTGGCCATTTTTATGCGCTAAAAGCTCTCATTTTTCATATTTCTAGTGCAGTAATGCAGTTCAAATTTCGTTTTTCAAGTTTGTATGTTCTAGCGCTGCAGTGTGCTGCCTTATTTACTTAACTATATACGAGTTGGCGACTCTAGGTTCAGCACCTGTTCACACTGAGTCTATGTTTGGATGTGCAGGTCAGGTTTTTGAAATATATTCTCTAGCCTTCTGATCGTGCACTCCGCCTTCTAGCTTCAGGTGTTTTAATTACAGCAGGTCCAATACCCCTCCACAGAGAGAGAATTTTAGTCTAGTAAGAGGTTTTCACATGTACCCATTCAGATGGAGACGTTTATTCTCAGCGAGGTAAGGCAAGTTTAGGACCTGGTATAAGAGAGATGCCGTAACGGGGCTACCAGATACACATAAAATTGGCCATTTTTATGCGCTAAAAGCTCTCATTTTTCATATTTCTAGTGCAGTAATGCAGTTCAATTTTCATTTTTCAAGTTTGTATGTTCTAGCGCTGCAGTGTGCTGCCTTATTTACTTAACTATATACGAGCTGGCGACTCTAGGTTCAGCACCTGTTCACACTGAGTCTATGTTTGGATGTGCAGGTCAGGTTTTTGAAATTTATTCTCTAGCCTTCTGATCGTGCACTCCGCCTTCTAGCTTCAGGTGTTTTAATTACAGCAGGTCCAATACCCCTCCACAGAGAGAGAGAATTTTAGTCTAGTAAGAGGTTTTCACATGTACCCATTCAGATGGAGACGTTTATTCTCAGCGAGGTAAGGCAAGTTTAGGACCTGGTATAAGAGAGATGCCGTAACGGGGCTACCAGGTACACATAAAATTGGCCATTTTTATGCGCTAAAAGCTCTCATTTTTCATATTTCTAGTGCAGTAATGCAGTTCAAATTTCGTTTTTCAAGTTTGTATGTTCTAGCGCTGCAGTGTGCTGCCTTATTTACTTAACTATATACGAGTTGGCGACTCTAGGTTCAGCACCTGTTCACACTGAGTCTATGTTTGGATGTGCAGGTCAGGTTTTTGAAATATATTCTCTAGCCTTCTGATCGTGCACTCCGCCTTCTAGCTTCAGGTGTTTTAATTACAGCAGGTCCAATACCCCTCCACAGAGAGAGAGAATTTTAGTCTAGTAAGAGGTTTTCACATGTACCCATTCAGATGGAGACGTTTATTCTCAGCGAGGTAAGGCAAGTTTAGGACCTGGTATAAGAGAGATGCCGTAACGGGGCTACCAGGTACACATAAAATTGGCCATTTTTATGCGCTAAAAGCTCTCATTTTTCATATTTCTTTTGCAGTAATGCAGTTCAATTTTCGTTTTTCAAGTTTGTATGTTCTAGCGCTGCAGTGTGCTGCCTTATTTACTTAACTATATACGAGTTGGTGACTCTAGGTTCAGCACCTGTTCACACTGAGTCTATGTTTGGATGTGCAGGTCAGGTTTTTAAAATGTATTCTCTAGCCTTCTGATCGTGCACTCCGCCTTCTAGCTTCAGGTGTTTTAATTACAGCAGGTCCAATACCCCTCCACAGAGAGAGAGAATTTTAGTCTAGTAAGAGGTTTTCACATGTACCCATTCAGATGGAGACGTTTATTCTCAGCTAGGTAAGGCAAGTTTAGGACATGGTATAAGAGAGATGCCGTAACGGGGCTACCAGGTTCACATAAAATTGGACATTTTTATGCGCTAAAAGCTCTCATTTTTCATATATCGAGTGTAGTAATGCAGTTCAAATTTCGTTTTTCAAGTTTGTATGTTCTAGCGCTGCAGTGTGCTGCCTTATTTACTTAACTATATACGAGCTGGCGACTCTAGGTTCAGCACCTGTTCACACTGAGTCTATGTTTGGATGTGCAGGTCAGGTTTTTGAAATTTATTCTCTAGCCTTCTGATCGTGCACTCCGCCTTCTAGCTTCAGGTGTTTTAATTACAGCAGGTCCAATACCCCTCCACAGAGAGAGAGAATTTTAGTCTAGTAAGAGGTTTTCACATGTACCCATTCAGATGGAGACGTTTATTCTCAGCGAGGTAAGGCAAGTTTAGGACCTGGTATAAGAGAGATGCCGTAACGGGGCTACCAGGTACACATAAAATTGGCCATTTTTATGCGCTAAAAGCTCTCATTTTTCATATTTCTAGTGCAGTAATGCAGTTCAAATTTCGTTTTTCAAGTTTGTATGTTCTAGCGCTGCAGTGTGCTGCCTTATTTACTTAACTATATACGAGTTGGCGACTCTAGGTTCAGCACCTGTTCACACTGAGTCTATGTTTGGATGTGCAGGTCAGGTTTTTGAAATATATTCTCTAGCCTTCTGATCGTGCACTCCGCCTTCTAGCTTCAGGTGTTTTAATTACAGCAGGTCCAATACCCCTCCACAGAGAGAGAGAATTTTAGTCTAGTAAGAGGTTTTCACATGTACCCATTCAGATGGAGACGTTTATTCTCAGCGAGGTAAGGCAAGTTTAGGACCTGGTATAAGAGAGATGCCGTAACGGGGCTACCAGGTACACATAAAATTGGCCATTTTTATGCGCTAAAAGCTCTCATTTTTCATATTTCTTTTGCAGTAATGCAGTTCAATTTTCGTTTTTCAAGTTTGTATGTTCTAGCGCTGCAGTGTGCTGCCTTATTTACTTAACTATATACGAGTTGGTGACTCTAGGTTCAGCACCTGTTCACACTGAGTCTATGTTTGGATGTGCAGGTCAGGTTTTTAAAATGTATTCTCTAGCCTTCTGATCGTGCACTCCGCCTTCTAGCTTCAGGTGTTTTAATTACAGCAGGTCCAATACCCCTCCACAGAGAGAGAGAATTTTAGTCTAGTAAGAGGTTTTCACATGTACCCATTCAGATGGAGACGTTTATTCTCAGCTAGGTAAGGCAAGTTTAGGACATGGTATAAGAGAGATGCCGTAACGGGGCTACCAGGTTCACATAAAATTGGACATTTTTATGCGCTAAAAGCTCTCATTTTTCATATATCGAGTGTAGTAATGCAGTTCAAATTTCGTTTTTCAAGTTTGTATGTTCTAGCGCTGCAGTGTGCTGCCTTATTTACTTAACTATATACGAGTTGGCGACTCTAGGTTCAGCACCTGTTCACACTGAGTCTATGTTTGGATGTGCAGGTCAGGTTTTTGAAATATATTCTCTAGCCTTCTGATCGTGCACTCCGCCTTCTAGCTTCAGGTGATTTAATTACAGCAGGTCCAATACCCCTCCACAGAGAGAGATAATTTTAGTCTAGTAAGAGTTTTTCACATGTACCCATTCAGATGGAGACGTTTATTCTCAGCGAGGTAAGGCAAGTTTAGGACCTGGTATAAGAGAGATGCCGTAACAGGGCTACCAGGTACACATAAAATTGGCCATTTTTATGCGCTAAAAGCTCTCATTTTTCATATTTCTAGTGTAGTAATGCAGTTCAAATTTCGTTTTTCAAGTTTGTATGTTCTAGCGCTGCAGTGTGCTGCCTTATTTACTTAACTATATACGAGTTGGCGGCTCTAGGTTCAGCACCTGTTCACACTGAGTCTATGTTTGGATGTGCAGGTCAGGTTTTTGAAATATATTCTCTAGCCTTCTGATCGTGCACTCCGCCTTCTAGCTTCAGGTGATTTAATTACAGCAGGTCCAATACCCCTCCATAGAGAGAGAGAATTTTAGTCTAGTAAGAGGTTTTCACATGTACCCATTCAGATGGAGACGTTTATTCTCAGCGAGGTAAGGCAAGTTTAGGACCTGGTATAAGAGAGATGCCGTAACGGGGCTACCAGGTACACATAAAATTGGCCATTTTTATGCGCTAAAAGCTCTCATTTTTCATATTTCTAGTGCAGTAATGCAGTTCAAATTTCGTTTTTCAAGTTTGTATGTTCTAGCAATGCAGTGTGCTGCCTTATTTACTTAACTATATACGAGTTGGCGACTCTAGGTTCAGCACCTGTTCACACTGAGTCTATGTTTGGATGTGCAGGTCAGGTTTTTGAAATGTATTCTCTAGCCTTCTGATCGTGCACTCCGCCTTCTAGCTTCAGGTGTTTTAATTACAGCAGGTCCAATACCCCTCCACAGAGAGAGAGAATTTTAGTCTAGTAAGAGGTTTTCACATGTACCCATTCAGATGGAGACGTTTATTCCCAGCGAGGTAAGGCAAGTTTAGGACCTGGTATAGGAGAGATGCCGTAACGGGGCTACCAGGTACACATAAAATTGGCCATTTTTATGCGCTAAAAGCTCTCATTTTTCATATTTCTAGTGCAGTAATGCAGTTCAAATTTCGTTTTTCAAGTTTGTATGTTCTAGCGCTGCAGTGTGCTGCCTTATTTACTTAACTATATACGAGTTGGCGACTCTAGGTTCAGCACCTGTTCACACTGAGTCTATGAGTCTATGTTTGGATATGCAGGTCAGGTTTTTGAAATGTATTCTCTAGCCTTCTGATCGTGCACTCCGCCTTCTAGCTTCAGGTGTTTTAATTACAGCAGGTCCAATACCCCTCCACAGAGAGAGAGAATTTTAGTCTAGTAAGAGGTTTACACATGTACCCATTCAGATGGAGACGTTTATTCTCAGCGAGGTAAGGCAAGTTTAGGACCTGGTATAAGAGAGATGCCGTAACGTGGCTACCAGGTACACATAAAATTGGCCATTTTTATGCGCTAGAAGCTCTCATTTTTCATATTTCTAGTGTAGTAATACAGTTTAAAATTCGTTTTTCAAGTTTGTATGTTCTAGCGCTGCAGTGTGCTGCCTTATTTACTTAACTATATACGAGTTGGCGACTCTAGGTTCAGCACCTGTTCACACTGAGTCTATGTTTGGATGTGCAGGTCAGGTTTTTGAAATATATTCTCTAGCCTTCTGATCGTGCACTCCGCCTTCTAGCTTCAGGTGATTTAATTACAGCAGGTCCAATACCCCTCCACAGAGAGAGAGAATTTTAGTCTAGTAAGAGGTTTTCACATGTACCCATTCAGATGGAGACGTTTATTCTCAGCGAGGTAAGGCAAGTTTAGGACATGGTATAAGAGAGATGCCGTAACGGGGCTACAAGGTTCACATAAAATTGGCCATTTTTATGCGCTAAAAGCTCTCATTTTTCATATTTCTAGTGTAGTAATGCAGTTCAAATTTCGTTTTTCAAGTTTGTATGTTCTAGCGCTGCAGTGTGCTGCCTTATTTACTTAACTATATACGAATTGGCGACTCTAGGTTCAGCACCTGTTCACACTGAGTCTATGTTTGGATGTGCAGGTCAGGTTTTTGAAATATATTCTCTAGCCTTCTGATCGTGCACTCCGCCTTCTAGCTTCAGTTGATTTAATTACAGCAGGTGCAATACCCCTCCACAGAGAGAGAGAATTTTAGTCTAGTAAGAGGTTTTCACATGTACCCATTCAGATGGAGATGTTTATTCTCAGCGAGGTAAGGCAAGTTTAGGACCTGGTATAAGAGAGATGCCGTAACGGGGCTACCAGGTACACATAAAATTGGCCATTTTTATGCGCTAAAAGCTCTCATTTTTCATTTTTCTAGTGCAGTAATGCAGTTCAAATTTCGTTTTTCAAGTTTGTATGTTCTAGCGCTGCAGTGTGCTGCCTTATTTACTTAACTATATACGAGTTGGCGACTCTAGGTTCAGCACCTGTTCACACTGAGTCTATGTTTGGATGTGCAGGTCAGGTTTTTGAAATATATTCTCTAGCCTTCTGATCGTGCACTCCGCCTTCTAGCTTCAGGTGTTTTAACCCTCCGTCACATACAATATTCGGACTAACGAGTTCACATACAATGTGCCTGTCAGGCGCCTGCTGGAAAAATACCTATAATATCTAATGTTTGCAATTTCAGTGCTCTAAAAGTGATCAGTGACCTTCATAGGGATGTAATAAAAGAGACTACACATAATCAGTTGCAAAAAAAACCATTTACTTAACATAAAACTAATAACTATGAAATACAAACTTTTCAAAACTCCCGCCAAATAGTCCCCAGTTCGACTCTCTCAAAAAAATGTACAAAGAAAATTTTTGAACACAAACTTAATTTTAAGGTACCTTAAGTACTATTAAAAACATATTCAATCAGAAGTAGATGCTGAGGTTTCCCCAGAAAAGTCACACTTGCAGAGCAAATAGCAAGAATTACACACCATTTTTGCATGTGTCAGGCAAATTGCTTTATGACATTTGAGACATTCATAATTTGAAAGCCTTCTGGTTCCGCTTTCCGTTTGGCAGGTGGTGCATCTCCTTCTTTTGTGAGGTGGTGCAGATGGTGACTTTTCACCATCATCTTCTGGGCGGAACCTTTTGAGCTGAACTTGAAGGCGAGAGGGGATACCGATTGTTTTCACGCTTCTCCTGCGTAGCTCTCCAAGTACTAGTTCATGGGCCAATTTTTTCAGATACAATCGTCTACGGAGTGGTTCAAGCTTGTTTTCAAGATAAATTACTTGTGAATTTATACCACCCAAATTCAACATAGCAAAAAATATGACCATTGGCCAGCGTTTGATGTTTCTGCTGACGTTGAAAGTGGAGCACATCTGATCTGCTGTATCCACACCCCCTTTGGTGGCATTGTAAAATGTAATTATCTCCGGTTTTTTTTCTGCCCCAGTCCCAGGATCGATGGCAGCATCATCATGAAGTGTTGATAGAAGAAGTACGATTTTTTTGGCATGTGGTACATAGGAAACTAAAGCCTTTCCATTATGGAATGCAAACATACTGCTGTACTGTTGTCTCTCTTTCACACTTACAAACTGTAGCGGCAATTCCCTTTTGTTTTTTCTTACAGTTCCCACATATGACAGCTTCTGAATTTTCAGATAATCAATCAGATCACAACTTGTAAACCAATTGTCAGCTGTAATATTGCGACCCGATCCAAATAAGGGTTCAGCCAGTCTTTTTACAACATCAATGGGTTTGTTGCTCACACAGTAAGGACCTTCTGGTTGTTTACCTGCATAAACTTCCAGGTTGTAAGTGTAGGTCTTACTGGCATCAACAAGGGCATACATTTTTATTCCATATTTGTTTGGCTTTGATGGAATATATTGACGAAAGGCACATCTACCACGAAAACCAGGGAGCATTTCGTCAATAGTGAGATTCTCTCCAGGGTAATAACTTTGTTTACAGTTTACAACAAATCTTTGAAATATATCACGAATTGGAGCAAGTCGGTCATGTGTTTTGCGTTCGGTTCGGGTAGTTCTGTCGTCAAACCGAAGGCAACGAATTAGAATCTTGAATCTGTTTATGGACATAACAAGGCTAAATTTTTAAACTCCATCCCCATCTTTACCCCAAAGTTCCTCCAAACTTTGTCTATTTGCCCTATAAGCTCCTGCAAGGTACAGTAATCCAAAAAAAGCACGCAGTTCTATTTCATCTGTGGGCTTGATGGTTCTGTTGCAGATGTACTTGTCCTTTATAATGTCTATATATTGGTTGGTATATGTGACAATAGAGTCCAGAATGTCATCTGTAAATATACTGTTCCAGCATTCAACTGCAGTTTTTGCATTACGTGCAGTTCCTATTACTGCAGGAAGGTGAGCAATAATGTTTAAAGGTTCCCTACGTTTTTTCTGGAATGGCTTCTTGTTCCATTTAGTATTTTTATCTTTTCCAATATAATATGATCCAACTTCTTCATCCTTACCACTGTCACAATCTTGCTCTGTTTCAGAATCCAGGACACATTCTTCCACCTCATCATGAGAATCAATCTCACTTTCCTCTCCTAAATCCTCATTCAGTGTGAGGTCTCTATCATCTAACAGCATGTTTGTTACTTCCTCAACATCAAGTTGTTTGGATAAATTGTACATTTTCCTCTCCATTTCAGCAGATAATCTGAAGCAAGAGAAGGAATATGTTAGGGAACTACTGTATATGCCTGAGCAGCACACTTTCTTTTATAAAATCTCCCTTATTTCTATGAAATATCCTCACATTTTGTGCTATACATTCATAAAACAAGCTAAATAAACTATTGTGATGAATAAAAACATAAAATACCAACCTTACTGAATGTGACGTATTCACATACAATGAGCCTGAGAGATCTGTGCAGCTATATCCTCTCCCCTGAAGCTCTGAAATCCAACTGTGATATCAGGTTTCACAGACCTTCAAGAGACAGGAGACTACCTGGAGGGAGGGGGTTTCCTCACAATCTGGTGAGGAAGGAGAAATGAAAGTAAAAGAGAAGCGCCTGTCAGATCAGTTGTATGTGACGGAGGGTTAAGCCTCAAAAGGACCAAAGAATAGGTGCCAGAACACAATGGAAAAGTACCCTAACACTTAGCTCTGTGCCATGTGCAGGCTACTATGGAAGTTAGGGCAGCTTAGGACTGAATCCATCCCTATGCAAAGTGAAAGACCCTTGAACTGAACCTGCAACATTTGGTATTTGCACCTACTAGCAGTGTTTCTGAAAGCCTCTGATTCCTCTTGGAACTATAACCACTATTTCTACGCTGTTCCACCAACAATGGAGATCAGATAATGGGATTAGATGACAGAAATGCAGCCTTATGGATGTCAGCTACATGTTTGGTTTTGTGCCCAGAGCAGAATTTGGTGAGTAAGGATTCTGTGTATGTATTTTCATTTATCTTTTGTAGTACTACAACAGGAAGTGCAATTTGTTATCTTTATTGCAGGAACAGAAGAAAAATAATGCTTGGTATAAAATCTCTGTAGCAAGATTGGAGAATTAATTTCATATTGGCTACCCAGCAGGGGCGGACACTGACAGCTTGGGGCCCCTGTGCAAGAAATGTGTCTGTGCCTCCTTTCATGGCGACAAAGCTACAAATGATTATGGCTTACAACCAATGAAAATCCAAAAGTCATTATCTCAGTAAATTAAAATGATTAACAAAAAACACCTGCAAATGATTCCTAAGCATTTAAAAAGGTTCCTTAGTCTGTTTCCTTAGAATCCACAATCATTGGAAGATTGCTGACTTGACAGATCTCAACAAGGCAGTCATTGACACACTCCACAAGGAGGGGAAGCCACAAAGGTCATTGCTAAAGAAGCTGGCTGTTCACATAGTGCTGTATCTAAGCATATTAATGTAAAATTGAGTGGAAGGAAAAAGTGTGTTCGAAAAAGGTAGACAAGCAACCAGAATTACCACAGCCTTGTAAGGATTGTTAAGAAAAGGACTGGACTGTTGCCCAGAGGTCTAAGGTATTGTTTTCAGAAGAAGTAAGTTTTGCATTTCATTTGGAAATCAAGGTCCCAGAGTCTGGAGAAAGAGTGGATAGGCACACAATCCAAGCTGCTTGAGGTCTAATGTGAAATTTCCAAAATCAGTGATGGTTTGGGGAGCCATGTCATCTGCTGGTGTACATCCACTGTGTTTTATCAAGACCAAGGTCAGCACAGCCATCTATCAGGAAATTTTAGAGCACTTCATGCTTCCCGGGGCCGACAAGGTTTTCGGAGATGGAAATTTAAATCTCAAGCAGGACTTGGCACCTGCCAAAAGTACCAATGCTTGGTTTAAAAACAACAGTATCACGATGATTGGCCAACAAACTCGCCTGACCTTAACCCCATAGAGAATCTCTTGGGATATTGTCAAGAGGATGGTAAGAGACACCAATCCCAACAATGTGAATGAATTGAAGGCTGCTATCAAAGCAACCTGGGCTTCCATAACACCTCAGCAGTGTCACAGGCTGATTACCTCCATTCCATGCCACATTTATGCAGTAATTGATGCAAAGGGAGCCCCGGCCATGTAATGAGTGCATTTACTGAACATACATTTCAGTAGGCCAACGTTTCGGATTTTAAAATAATTTTGCAAGCTGGTGTTATAAAGTATTCTCATTTACTCTGATAATGACTTTTGGGTTTTCATTGGCTGTAAGCCATAATCATCAACATTAACAGAAATATACACTTGAAATCGATCACTCTGTGTGTAATGACTCTATCTAATATATGAGTTTCACTTTTTGTATTGAAGAACTGAAATAAATTAACTTTTTGATGATATTCTAATTTGGTGAGAAGCACTTGTATATATCCACACACACATATATATATATATATATATATATATATATATATATATATTACAGACCAAAAGTTTGGACACACCTTCTCATTTAGAATTAAAACCAGAATTGAACCATAGGGGAACTGAAGGTAACTGGCCAGTCACTGTAAACAATGTTTCTATTTGTTTTCACTTTCACCCCTATAGTACTTCACTTTCTGCTAACTCCCCTGATCCCTACACCAGGTAAGGAACTGTTCATCTCCTCTTCAATCCTCCCCATCAACCTCACCTCCTCCTCAAAACTGTTCCTTAACATACAATCCTCTGTCTCCAAACACAGACAGCCCCCTCATGCCCTCTCCTGCTCCCACCTGCTAACACTTTCTCTGCTCCTTCTCACTGCTGGTGATATCTCTCCAAATCCTGGTCCTCCTCACCACATTCCCACAGTCATTTCTACCTCCCATCCACGCTCTATCACAACCTTCCATAACCTCTCTAACCTTATACCAATTCACCCAGTCCCACTAACAGGAGCTCTGTGGAACGCTCGCTCTGTCTGCAACAAGCTTTCCTACATCCATGATCTTTTTGTTACTACCAAACTTTCCTTCCTCGCCATCACCGAAACCTGGCTCACCCCTTCTGACACAGCCTCTCCTGCTACATTTTCGTATGGTGGCTTCCACCTTTCTCACACCCCCCGCCCCAGCAGCAAACATGGCGGAGGAGTTGGTTTTCTCCTGTCAGATACCTGCTCCTTCACCCCAATCCCACTGCCACCCTCTGTTATCCTTTGAGATGCACTCTGTGCGCATCTACTCCCCCTCCAACCTCCAACTGGCTGTCATCTACCAGCCCCCAGGGCCAGCCACCACCTTCTTTGAACACTTCACCACCTGGCTACTTCATTTCCTTTCCGCGGACATCTCTACTATCATCATGGGCGACTTCAACATCCCCATTGACACTTCCCTCTCAGCTGCCACTAAACTTCTATCTCTCACTTCCTCCTTCAGCCTCAATCAATAGTCTTCAACAGCCACCCACAAAGATGGTCACACACTGGACCTCATCTTCACCCGCCTCTGCTCTCTATCTAATCTCTCTAACTCACCTCTTCCTCTCTCTGACCACAACCTTCTTACATTCTCTTCCCTCTCCACTCCATGTCTACAATCCCCACCCCACAAACTTTCACACCCTCGCAGAAATCTTAAACACCTTGACCTACACTCATTCTCTGAATCCCTCCTCCCTCTCACAGATATAAGTTCCTTACACAATGTGGATGACGCTGCCACTCTATATAACACCACAATAGCTGTAGCTTTGGAATATGCTACCCCACTTACACATACCAAAGCTCGCAAAATCAACAGACAGCCCTGGCACACCAGTCTGACCAAAGAACTGAGGCGAGCTTCCAGGGCTGTTGAGCGCAGATGGAAAAAATCCCACTCCAACGAGCACTTCATCACATTCAAACAGTCCCTCATTACTTTCAAGACCACACTCACCACAGCTAAATAAACCTACTTCTCATCTCTCATATCCTCCCTGTCTCACAACCCTAAACAGTTATTCAACACCTTCAATTCTCTCCTCCGTCCCCAGCACCTCCTCCCTCCCCACTCATCTCAGCTGAAGACTTTGCCTCCTTTTTCAAGCAGAAGATTGATAACATCAGAGACAGTTTTGGTCAACAACCCCCAGAGCCCTTCCTCCCGACTTCCCAGCCCTCCACCTCCAAAACCAACTTCTCCACCATTACAGAAGATCGACTCTCCACTCTACTCTCAAAATCACATCTGACCACCTGTGCACTTGACCCGATCTCATCTGTTATGTTTGCTAATGACAGGTGTTATGAAGGCAATCCAGAAACACAGTGTGCTTAGCGATCAGAGCGCACACAGTGATCTGACAAATACCCAAAAATACAAGAACGAGCTCTGAGACGTGGAAACTCTGTAGACTGCACACCTGATCCTATCCTAGACACAACTAAAAGCGGCTGTGGATTGCGCCTAACAACTACCTAGGCAACTCGGCACAGCCTAAGAAACTAGCTAGCCTGAAGATAGAAAAATAGGCCTGACTTGCCCCAGAGAAATTCCCCAAAGGAAAAGGCAGCCCCCCACATATAATGACTGTGAGTAAGATGAAAAGACAAAACGTAGGGATGAAATAGATTCAGCAAAGTGGGGCCCGATATTCTAGGACAGAGCGAGGACAGTAAAGCGAACTTTGCAGTCTACAAAAAACCCTAAAGCAAAACCACGCAAAGGGGGCAAAAAAAAACCCACCGTGCCGAACTAACGGCACGGCGGTACACCCTTTGCGTCTCAGAGCTTCCAGCAAAACAAAAGACAAGCTGGACAGAAAAAAAAGCAACGAAAAAGCAAAAGGCACTTAGCTATACAGAGCAGCAGGTCACAGGAACAATCAGGAGAAGCTCAGATCCAACACTGAAACATTGACAAGGAGCAAGGATAGCAGCATCAGGCGGAGTTAAGTAATGAAGCAGTTAACGAGCTCACCAGAACACCTGAGGGAGGAAGCTCAGAAGCTGCAGTACCACTTGTGACCACAGGAGTGAATTCAGCCACAGAATTCACAACAGTACCCCCCCCTTGAGGAGGGGTCACCGAACCCTCACCAGAGCCCCCAGGCCGACCAGGATGAGCCGCATGAAAGGCACGAACAAGATCGGAAGCATGAACATCAGAGGCAAAAACCCAGGAATTATCTTCCTGAGCATAACCCTTCCATTTAACCAGATACTGGAGTTTCCGTCTAGAAACACGAGAATCCAAAATCTTCTCCACAATATACTCCAATTCCCCCTCCACCAAAACCGGGGCAGGAGGCTCAACAGATGGAACCATAGGTGCCACGTATCTCCGCAACAACGACCTATGGAATACATTATGTATGGAAAAGGAGTCTGGGAGGGTCAAACGAAAAGACACAGGATTGAGAACCTCAGAAATCCTATACGGACCAATAAAACGAGGTTTAAATTTAGGAGAGGAAACCTTCATAGGAATATGACGAGAAGATAACCAAACCAGATCCCCAACACGAAGTCGGGGACCCACACGGCGTCTGCGATTAGCGAAAAGTTGAGCTTTCTCCTGGGACAAGATCAAATTGTCCACTACCTGAGTCCAGATCTGCTGCAACCTATCCACCACAGAATCCACACCAGGACAGTCCGAAGACTCAACCTGTCCTGAAGAGAAACGAGGATGGAACCCAGAATTGCAAAAAAATGGAGAAACCAAGGTAGCCGAGCTGGCCCGATTATTAAGGGCGAACTCAGCCAACGGCAAAAAGGACACCCAATCATCCTGGTCTGCAGAAACAAAACATCTCAGATATGTTTCCAAGGTCTGATTGGTTCGTTCGGTCTGGCCATTAGTCTGAGGATGGAAAGCCGAGGAAAAGGATAGGTCAATGCCCATCCTACCACAAAAGGCTCGCCAAAACCTTGAAACAAACTGGGAACCTCTGTCAGAAACAATATTCTCAGGAATGCCATGCAACCGAACCACATGCTGAAAGAACAAAGGTACCAAATCAGAGGAGGAAGGCAATTTAGCCAAGGGCACCAGATGGACCATTTTAGAAAAGCGATCACAGACCACCCAAATGACTGACATCTTTTGAGAAACGGGAAGGTCAGAAATGAAATCCATCGAAATATGTGTCCAAGGCCTCTTTGGGACCGGCAAGGGCAAAAGCAACCCACTGGCACGAGAACAGCAGGGCTTAGCCCTAGCACAAATCCCACAGGACTGCACAAAAGTACGTACATCCCGTGACAGAGATGGCCACCAGAAGGATCTAGCCACTAACTCTCTGGTACCAAAGATTCCAGGATGACCAGCCAACACTGAACAATGAAGTTCAGAGATAAGTTTATTAGTCCACCTATCAGGGACGAACAGTTTCTCTGCTGGACAACGATCAGGTTTATTCGCCTGAAATTTTTGCAGCACCCGCCGCAAATCAGGGGAGATGGCAGACACAATGACTCCTTCCTTGAGGATACCCGCTGGCTCAGATAAACCCGGAGAGTCGGGCACAAAACTCCTAGACAGAGCATCCGCCTTCACATTTTTAGAGCCCGGAAGGTACGAAATCACAAAGTCGAAGCGGGCAAAAAATAACGACCAACGGGCCTGTCTAGGATTCAAGCGCTTGGCAGACTCGAGATAAGTCAAGTTCTTATGATCAGTCAATACCACCACGCGATGCTTAGCTCCTTCAAGCCAATGACGCCACTCCTCGAATGCCCACTTCATGGCCAGCAACTCTCGATTGCCCACATCATAATTACGCTCAGCGGGCGAAAACTTCCTGGAAAAGAAAGCACATGGTTTCATCACTGAGCAATCAGAACCTCTCTGTGACAAAACCGCCCCTGCTCCAATCTCAGAAGCATCAACCTCGACCTGGAACGGAAGAGAAACATCTGGCTGACACAACACAGGGGCAGAACAAAAACGACGCTTCAACTCCTGAAAAGCTTCCACAGCAGCAGAAGACCAATTAACCAAATCAGCACCCTTCTTGGTCAAATCGGTCAATGGTTTGGCAATGCTAGAAAAATTACAGATGAAGCGACGATAAAAATTAGCAAAGCCCAGGAACTTTTGCAGACTTTTCAGAGATGTCGGCTGAATCCAATCCTGGATGGCTTGGACCTTAACTGGATCCATCTCGATAGTAGAAGGGGTAAAGATTAACCCCAAAAATGAAACTTTCTGCACACCGAAGAGACACTTTGATCCCTTCACAAACAAAGAGTTAGCACGCAGGACCTGAAAAACCATTCTGACCTGCTTCACATGAGACTCCCAATCATCTGAGAAGATCAAAATGTCATCCAAGTAAACAATCAGGAATTTATCCAGATACTCACGGAAGATGTCATGCATAAAAGACTAAAACACAGATGGAGCATTGGCAAGTCCGAACGGCATCACTAGATACTCAAAATGACCCTCGGGCGTATTGAATGCAGTTTTCCATTCATCTCCTTGCCTGATTCTCACCAGATTATACGCACCACGAAGATCTATCTTAGTGAACCAACTAGCCCCCTTAATCCGAGCAAACAAGTCAGATAACAATGGCAAGGGATACTGAAATTTAACAGTGATCTTATTAAGAAGGTGGTAATCAATACACGGTCTCAGCGAACCATCCTTCTTGGCTACAAAGAAGAACCCTGCTCCCAGTGGTGATGACGATGGGCGAATATGTCCCTTCTCCAGGGATTCCTTCACATAACTGCGCATAGCGGCGTGTTCGGGCACGGATAAATTAAATAATCGATCTTTAGGGAATTTACTACCAGGAATCAAATTGATAGCACAATCACAATCCCTATGCGGAGGTAGAGCATCGGACTTGGGCTCTTCAAATACATCCTGATAATCAGACAAGAACTCTGGGACCTCAGAAGGGGTGGATGACGAAATCGACAAAAATGGAACATCACCATGTACCCCCTGACAACCCCAGCTGGATACCGACATGGAATTCCAATCCAATACTGGATTATGGGTTTGTAGCCATGGCAACCCCAACACGACCACATCATGCAGATTATGCAACACCAGAAAGCGAATAACTTCCTGATGTGCAGGAGCCATGCACATGGTCAGCTGGGCCCAGTATTGAGGTTTATTCTTGGCCAAAGGTGTAGCATCAATTCCTCTCAATGGAATAGGACACCGCAAAGGCTCCAAGAAAAACCCACAACGTTTAGCATAATCCAAATCCATCAGATTCAGGGCAGCGCCCGAATCCACAAACGCCATGACAGAAAACGACGACAAAGAGCATATCAAGGTAATGGACAGAAGGAATTTGGACTGTACCGTACCAATGACGGCAGACCTAGCGGACCGCTTAGTGCGCTTAGGACAATCAGAAATAGCATGAGTGGAATCACCACAGTAGAAACACAGACCATTCAGACGTCTGTATTCCTGCCATTCAACTCTAGTCATAGTCCTATCGCACTGCATAGGCTCAGGTTTAACCTCAGGCAGTACCGCCAAATGGTGCACAGATTTACGCTCGCGCAAGCGTCGACCGATCTGAATGGCCAAAGACAAAGACTCATTCAAACCAGCAGGCATAGGAAATCCCACCATGACATCCTTAAGAGCCTCAGAGAGACCCTTTCTGAACAAAGCTGCCAGCGCAGATTCATTCCACTGAGTGAGTACTGACCATTTCCTAAATTTCTGACAATATACTTCTATATCATCCTGACCCTGGCACAAAGCCAGCAAATTTTTCTCAGCCTGATCCACTGAATTAGGCTCATCGCACAGCAATCCGAGCGCCAAGAAAAACGCATCGACACTACTCAATGCAGGGTCTCCTGGCGCAAGAGAAAATGCCCAGTCTTGAGGGTCGCCGCGCAAAAAATAAATAATAATCAAAACCTGTTGAATAGGATTACCAGAAGAATGAGGTTTCAAGGCCAGAAATAGCTTACAATTATTTTTGAAACTTAGAAACTTAGTTCTATCTCCAAAAAACAAATCAGGAATAGGAATTCTTGGTTCTAACATAGATTTCTGATCAATAGTATCTTGAATTTTTTGTACATTTATAACGAGATTATCCATTGAAGAGCACAGACCCTGAATATCCATGTCCACACCTGTGTCCCGAATCACCCAAATGTCTAGGGGAAAAAAAAAATGAACACAGAGCAGAAAAAAAAAAAAAAATGATGTCAGAACTTTTTCTTTCCCTCTATTGAGAATCATTAGTTAGGCTCCTTGTACTGTTATGTTTGCTAATGACAGGTGTTATGAAGGCAATCCAGAAACAGTGTGCTTAGCGATCAGAGCGCACACAGTGATCTGACAAATACAAGAACGAGCTCTGAGACGTGGAAACTCTGTAGACTGCACACCTGATCCTATCCTAGACACAACTAAAAACGGCTGTGGATTGCGCCTAACAACTACCTAGGCAACTCGGCACAGCCTAAGAAACTAGCTAGCCTGAAGATAGAAAAATAGGCCTGACTTGCCCCAGAGAAATTCCCCAAAGGAAAAGGCAGCCCCCCACATATAATGACTGTGAGTAAGATGAAAAGACAAAACGTAGGGATGAAATAGATTCAGCAAAGTGGGGCCCGATATTCTAGGACAGAGCGAGGACAGTAAAGCGAACTTTGCAGTCTACAAAAAACCCTAAAGCAAAACCACGCAAAGGGGGCAAAAAAAAACCCACCGTGCCGAACTAACGGCACGGCGGTACACCCTTTGCGTCTCAGAGCTTCCAGCAAAACAAAAGACAAGCTGGACAGAAAAAAAAGCAACAAAAAAGCAAAAGGCACTTAGCTATACAGAGCAGCAGGTCACAGGAACAATCAGGAGAAGCTCAGATCCAACACTGAAACATTGACAAGGAGCAAGGATAGCAGCATCAGGCGGAGTTAAGTAATGAAGCAGTTAACGAGCTCACCAGAACACCTGAGGGAGGAAGCTCAGAAGCTGCAGTACCACTTGTGACCACAGGAGTGAATTCAGCCACAGAATTCACAACACTCATCCCACTTCATCCCAAACCTCACCACAGTCTTCATCCCAACCCTAAACCATCTCTTCAACCTATCACTAACAACTGTTTTTTCCCCTCAAGCTTTAAACATGCCTCCATCACACCTATCCTCAAAAAGCCCTCTCTTGACCCATCCTATGTATCTAGCTATCGCCCTATATCACTTCTCCCCTATGCCTCCAAGCTTCTGGAACTACACGTCTACCTTGAACTCTTGAACTGTCCTCCTATCTCTCTTCTTGCTACCTCTTTGACCACTTACAATCTGGCTTCCGGTCACACCACCACCACTCCACTGAAACTGCCCTAACTAAGGTCACCAATGACCTCTTAACCACTAAGAGCAAGCGACACTACTCTGTCCTCCTCCTCCTGGACCTGTCAGCTGCCTTTGACACAGTGGACCATTCCCTATTATTACAGACCCTCTCATCCCTTGGCATCACAGATTTGGCCCTATCCTGGATCTCATCATACCTAACAGACTGGACATTCAGCCTCTCCCACTCACACACCACCTCCTCACCTCGCCCCTATCTGTTGGAGTCCCACAAGGTTCAGTCCTAGGGCCCCTGCTCATCTCCATTTACACCTTTGACCTGGGACAGCTCATAGAATCTCATGGCTTTCAGTATCATCTCTATGCTGATGACACACAGATCTACATCTCTGGACCAGATATCACCTCCCTACTAACCAGAATCCCTCAATGTCTGTCAACTATTTCATCCTTCTTCTCCGCTAGATTTCTGAAACTTAACATGGACAAAACAGAATTCATCATCTCTCCCCCATCTCACGTGACCCCCCCAATGAATCTATCCATTACAGTAAATGGCTGCCCACTCTCCCCAGTCCCACAAGCTTGCTGCCTCGAGGTAATGCTTGATGCTGATCTCTCCTTCAAACCACGCCCTTTCCACTTCCTGCCAAGTTCAACTCAAAAATATTTCACAAATCCGTTCATTCCTCAACCAAGAATCTGCAAAAACCCTAGTCCATGCCCTCATCATCTCTCGCCTTGACTACTGCAACCTCCTGCTCTGGGCCTCCCCTCTGACACTCTCGCACCCCTCCAATCTATTCTAAACTCTCCTTCCCGACTAATCCACCTGTCCCCCCGCTATCCCCCAGCTTCTCCCCTCCGTCTATCCCTTCACTGGCTCCCAATTGCCCAGAGACTCCAGTACAAAACCCTAACCATGACGTACAAAGCCATCCACAACCTGTCTCCTCCATACATCTGTGACCGCGTTTCCCGGTACTTACCTACACGCAACCTCCGATCCTCACAAGACCTTCTTTTCTACTCCCCTCTTATCTCCTCTTCCCACAATCGTATACAAGATTTCTCTCACGTATCACCCCTACTCTGGAACCCTCTACCCCAACATATCAGACTCTCGCCTACCATCGAAACCTTCAAAAAGAACCTGAAGACCTACCTCTTCCGGCAAGCCTATAACCTGCAGTAACCACCGATCGAACAAACCGCTGCATGACCAGCTCTACCCTCGCCTACTGTATTCTCACCCATCCCTTGTAGATTGTGAGCCTTCGTGGGCAGGGTCCTCTCTCCTCCTGTACCAGTTATGACTTGTATTGTTTAAGATTATTGTACTTGTTTTTATTATGTACACCCCTCCTTACATGTAAAGCGCCATGGAATAAATGGCGCTATAACAATAAATAATAATAATAATTTAAAGATTTTTCTGTGTTTTCATGACTATGAAAATTGTAAATTCCCACTGAAGGCATCAAAACTATGAATTAACACATGTGGAATTATATACTTCGCAAGAAAAAGTGCTTTGATGACTGCTTTGCACATTCTTGGCATTCTCTTCAAGAGGTAGTCAACGGAAATGGTCTTCCAACAATCTTGAAGGAGTTCCCAGAGATGCTTAGCACTTGTTGGCCCTTTTGCCTTCACTCTGCGGTCAAGCTCACCCCAAACCATCTCGATTGGGTTGAGGTCTGGTGTCTGTGGAGGCTAGGTCATCTGGCATAGCACCCCATCACTCTCCTTCTTGGTCAAAGCCCTTACACAGCCTGGAGGTGTGTTTGGGGTCATTGCCCTGTTGAAAAATAAATGATGGTCCAACTAAACGCAAACTGGATGGAATAGCATGCCGCTGCAAGATTCTGTGGTAGCCATGCTGGTTCAGTATGCCTTCAATTTTGAATAAATCCACAACAGTGTCACCAGCAAAGCACCCCCACACCATCACACCTCCTCCTCCATGCTTCATGGTGGGAACCAGGCATGTAGAGACCATCCATTCACCTTTTCTGCGTCGCACAAAGACACGGTGGTAGGAACCAAAGATCTCAAAATTGGTCTCATCAGACCAAAGCACAGATTTTCACTGGTCTAATGTCCATTCCTTGTGTTCTTTAGCCCAAACAAATCTCTTCTGCTTGTTGTCTGTCCCTAGCAGTGATTTCCTAGCAGCTATTTTACCATGAAGGCCTGCTGCACAAAGTCTCCTCTTAATAGTTGTTGTAAGGATGTGTCTGCTGCTAGAACTCTGTGTGGCATTGACCTGGTCTCTAATCTGAGCTGCTGTTAACCTGCGATTTCTGAGGCTGGTGACTCGGTTAAACTTATCCTCAGAAGCAGAGGTGACTCTTGGTCTTCCTTTCCTGGGGCGGTCCTCATGTGAGCCAGTAACTTTGTAGCGCTTGATGGTTTTTGCCATTGCACTTGGGGGTACTTTCAAAGTTTTCCCAATTTTGCGGAGTGACTGACCTTCATTTCTTAAAGTAATGATGGCCATGTGTTTTTCTTTACTTTGAGGCTTTTTTATTGCCATAATACAAATTCTAACAGTCTATTCAGTAGGACTATCAGCTATATATCCACCAGACTTCTACTCAACACAACTGATGGTCCCAACCCCATTCATAAGGCAAGAAATCCCACTTATTAAACCTGACAAGGCACACCTGTGCAGTGAAAACCATTTCTGGTGACTACCTCTTGAAGCTCATCAAGAGAATGCCAAGAGTGTGCAAAGCAGCCATAAAAGCAAAAGGTGGTTACTTTGAAGAACCTAGAATATAATTCATATTTTCAGTTGTTTCACAATTTTTTGTTTAAGGGAACCTGTCACCCCCAAAATCGATGGTGAGGTAAGCTCACCGTCATCAGGGGCTTATCTACAGCATTCTGTAATGCTGTAACCTGAAAGAGGAGAAAAAGACGTTAGATTATACTCACCCAGGGGCGGTCCCGCTGCGGTCTGGTCAAATGGGTGTCTCAGGTCCGCTCCGGCGCCTCCCATCTTTATTCCATGACGTCCTCTTCTGGTCTTCACGCCGCGGCGCAGGCGCAGGCGTACTTTATCTGCCCTGTTGAGGGCAGAGCAATGTACTGCAGTGCTCAGGCACCGGGCCTCTCTGACATTTCCGGCGCCTGCGCACTGCAGTATTTTCCTCTGATAAGAATTAGATCAAGGATCTAGACAGCAGGCTCTGCTGTATGGCAAAAAAACAAGCAAAGCATGCCACAAAGCCTTGAGATTAGAAAGTGAATCGTTAAATGGTATGTCTGAACAATGTAGATGAGGGTTGGACAAACTAAATAACTGCAGCGAAAAGTTAAAAGTCTCTATAGATAGCAGTTTGTAATGCTTGTAATAATGGGCAAGTTTGAGGTGCAGTAGATGCAGATTGCAGAATCAACAAGCGCTTGTAGAGATTACTCTAACTGAAGAAGCTGAATAATGTCACACTCCTAACAAACAGCAACTGAACTCCATACTGAAATTTCAGACAAACAGGTGTGTCTATGCTGACCTTAAAAGCCTTGGCTAATGATGTCAGTGGTTTTGCTTGGTAAGTAGTGAAATCTGGCATTTAGCACAGCCAACAGCTATATGGTAAAGAAACAGAACTCAACCATGGAGTCGAGATAGCTGCTTAACATTTGCCCATTCTAGAATAGATCAGGATAAGTCAGGCTGTTGTGGTAAAGCACAAACATAGGATGTAGTCAAAAAATCTCTTTTGACCATGGCTTTTGTGTTCATTCCTACACTGCTTGGTGCTATATGTGAAATCAGGGAGAAAAAAACGAACTGCGAGGTCCAATATATAAATATAGAAACCAATAAATGTATGTGGTACAAGGTTTTTTATTGAAGACAGAAAAGGGAAGCAAAGGATGATAGCATGATGTTAACAATACAAAATGTGTATCTGCCCCTTATACACAATGACCAAAAAGAAACCCATACAAAACTGACAACAAAAAACGTGTGACACTACAGTAAGTATAATAGGTGCACCGGGCAATGTTGCAAAAATTATTGAATTAAAATGGATTTGTATGCATACACTAGTGTGTTTGATGATATCACTGTAAATGTGTAACCTGCAAGAAATGCAAACAAAGGACACCAAGATGTAAATTGCAAAAAGCACATGTATGTCAGTTTAAAGGTACATAACGTAAGATGTCAGCATGGCATATGCCTGATTGTGATACCCAGGTAAATAGCTATAGACTCCAAAAGTGCAATAGCAACAACTGCAAAGTGGCAATAAAGTCCATGTGCCGTAGACATGAAGATTTATGAAACTGTAATGGGTAGTCTAATCATAATATCTAGGATACATATATCCATAATGGCGCCGGGAGACCTGAGCACTGTATGAGTGATGGTCATAGGCAGAGCCTAAGAAAAGCCACAAATACTTAATAGAGCTGAATAGTGCCATGGAAGGTAATTACCTGTGTGGTCATGATGGTATGAGCAGGAATACGCCCCGACGCACGTTTCAGATCAAGTCCTTTGTCAGGTGTGTTATATGTATGGAGAAAATCTTCCCTAAAAGCATTGCTTGCAGAACAGAATATCACAAACAGAACATATCAGAAAAATAATTTGTGTGCCTTTGTATGGAAAGTTTTACGGAATCATTAAATGCTTATTTACCTGTCTTAACTGTAGTGAAAACCAATACTAATCAACAAAACACTCGAATAAAGCTTTCCTTGGCAATTTAGCACATATGTCATCTGAGAGGTGTATTGTTGAGTCATGGATATAGGTATGGGTGTGTTATGCCTTTTCAAGTCCACACCCCTAAACTTCCATTGTCCTGAATATAGAAGATTTATGCTGGGCCAACTCTTTTGGGAGTCCATAAGATGTCTAATTTTTCTGGGAGCCTTTCAAATGTCCTGGGACAGGTAGAAAGTATGAGCAAATTGGGTATATGAATATAACATAAGGTCTAAGGGGACTGAACAGAAAACAGTGATTTTCTGTTAATTTCTACAACATGCACCACCCCTTCAGGCGCTGCACTGGGTATAGCACAATGTCTCCAATAAATAGAACCTGTCAGTAAGATTTTACATGAGAGTAGTGGTATGTCTGTGTAGGCACTTGTCCCCAATTAAAATACTTTTTTAGTCCAATAGGCCATTTATAAGATGTCTAGCATATAAGCCATATTCAAATGATGTTAGAGGTGCACTGGGGACATTTCAATGAACTTTGAAGGAGCAGTTCAAGTGCACAGACCTGATTTTCATTTAGCGTCTATGCTATATTTACAATGAAAGGCACATTGGATCTCTAAAAAAAGTATAATTTTTATATTTTTATTGGGGTAAAAGTGTTATATGGCTATATGTATTTAGTTATCTTACTTTCGGTATATAGTGACATAATATTCTGCAGTGCTTTACAGTCATTGTCATCACTGTGACCAATAGGGATCAAAGCCTAAATTCTATATTAGTATCTGTTAGTAGTCGAGTTCCCGCCGCTGCACAGGGGGAATCTTGAGCCGCGTCTGCTGCGGTCTCCCATTCTGCATCCACTCTTATGGTAGAGCTATGCGTGGGCTCTGGGGCAGAGGGTAATTTTATGTCATCTGCTTTCGCCCAGTGACACGCAATACCCGTGGTGATGCTCGCCAAACCAGTAACCGTTCGAGTGGTAAATGGATCAACACTACCCTCACAGATTACACACCAAACCATTCCTTTCACTCTTTCTGTGTCTCCTTCACATCAGGAGATTATCTCTCCATTAGTCATTCCTGAGGGAATTGATGAGGTCCTGTTGGGGATACCATGGCTACGCTATCATTCTCATATAGAGTGGTCCTCAGGGAGCATTTTGGGATGGACTAAATCCTGTGAGGGTAGATATCAGAGGGAGTGCGTTCAGGTTGTTACAATAGAGGTACCCGCAGATCTTTCCTCTCTCCCCAAGCACTATTGGCCCTATGCGGACGTGTTCTCCAAAAAGACTGCGGAGACCTTTCCTCCTCACCACCCCTATGACTGTCCTATTGACCTCTTGCCTGGTGCTGAGCCTCCCCGGGGTTGACTCTATCCGTTTTCTCTCCCGGAGATGGAGGCAATGTCTCAGTACATCCAAGAGAATCTGGCAAGAGGATTAATTAGGAAGTCAGTGTCACCTGCAGGGGCTGGGTTCTTCTTCGTGCAGAAGACGAGTGGAGACTTACGTCCATGCATAGGCTTTTTGATAGGCTACGGGGAGCAAGAGTATTTACTAAATTAGATCTGCGGGGTGCTTACAACCTGATTCGCATCCGTGAGGGGGATGAATGGAAGATGGCTTTTAACACCAGGGATGGGCACTATGAATATCTGGTGATGCCCTTCGGGCTCTGTAATGCCCCAGCCGTTTTCCAAGACTTTGTGAACGACATTTTCCGGGATATGCTCACCACCTCAGTTGTAGTCTATCTGGATGATATTCTCATCTACTCTCCAGATATTGACTCCCATCGGAGATATGTTCACAAAGTCTTCGACCTCTTACGGGCAAACTCTCTCTACGCCAAGTTGGAGAAGTGTGTGTTTGAGCAGGAGTCCTTGCCTTTCCTTGGTTATATCATCTTTGCCCAAAGTTTGGCTATGGATCCTGCCAAGCTAAAGGCTGTGATGGACTGGCAGGAACCCCATTCACTTAAAGCGGTGAAGCACTCTATGGGGTTCATTAATTACTATCGCCAGTTCATTCCACACTTCTCAACTTTTGTAGCTCCCTTGGTTGCCCTCACCAAGAAGGGAGCAAATCCCAAGTTGTGGTCAGAGGCTGTCTCCAAGGCCTTTCTCTTGACTAAGTCACACTTCACTGGCGCTCCCATTCTACATCGCCCCGATGTAGATAAGCCATTTATCTTGGAGGTGGATGCCTCATCCGTTGGTGCTAGAGCAGTCCTTTTCCAAAAGGATGCTCAAGGTTGGAAGCATCCTTGCTTCTTCTTCTCCAAGACCTTCACATCGGTGGAGAGGAATTATTCCATCAGGGACAGGGAGTTGCTAGCCATGAAGTTGGCTTTCTCAGAGTGGAGACACCTCTTGGAGGGAGCTCGCTTTCCCTTCCAGGTATTCACTGACCACAAGAACTTGGTATATCTACAGACAGCCCAGCGGCTGAATTTTCGTCAGGCTAGATGGTCCCTGTTCTTCTCCCGATTTCATTTTACTCTTCATTTTCTCTCTGGGGAGAAGAACATTCGTCCCGATGCTCTCTCCCACTCTGTAGTGTCATCAAAGGAGAAGGAGGAGGAGCCTCGGCTAATTGTCCCTTCTGAGAGTCTAAGAACTGTGGCTCCGGTTTCGCTAGAGTCCGTGCCCCCGGGCAAGACTTTCGTGCCAGCGAATTTGTGACCAGAGGTTCTCTCTTGGGCTCACTCATCCAGAGTGGGTGGGCATTTTGGGATCAAAAGGACATCTGAGCTTTTGGCGAGGACGTACTGGTGGCTGCATATGGCCCGTGACGCCGGCGACTATATTCGGGCGAGTGTTTCCTGTGCCCATAATCGGTCTCCTCGGCAATAGTATGCTGGGTTGCTTTACCCCCTGCCGGTGGCAGACAGGCCCTGGGAGATGGTTGGGATGAACTTCATGGTGGGCTTACCCAAGTCTCGTAGCTGCACCATTATCTGGGTTGTCACCGATCATTTCTCCAAGATGGTGCACTTGGTGCTGCTTCCACAGTTGCCTTCTGCACGGGCCTTGGCGGCGTTATTCATAAAGCATATTTTCCACTTACATGGAATATCTGATAAAATTGTCAGCGACCGGGGTCCCCAGTTCGCGTCTCAGTTTTGGAGAGAGCTCTGCCGTTTACTCAGCATAGAGTTGAATCTCTCCTCTGCATATAATCCCGAGATGAATGGGTTGGTAGAGAGGACCAACCAGACTCTGGTGACATACTTGTGACATTTTGTCTCTGCTAGGCAGGATGACTGGGCATCTTTGCTACCTTGGGCGGAATTTGCCTTGAACAACGCCTTAGCTGATTCCACTGGGCAGACTCCTTTTCTCCTTAATAATGGCCAGTATCCGCATGTCCCTGTGCCCATGCCCGTGTCATCCACCGATTGTAGGGTGGCAGACTGGGCAGTGGAGGCACGTGACATTTGGGATCGCACACAGGATGCCATCGGGGCCTACCAGGAGAGAATGAAGGTTTCTGCTGATACACACCGGCGCCCCGCTCCGACCCTTGCTCCTGGCGACTTACTGTGGCTCTCCGCCTGTAACATCAGGCTGCGATTTGAGTCCACTAAGTTTGTGCCTCGCTACATTCGCCTATTCAAGGCTCTGGACACAGGTCAACCCTGTGGTCTGCCGTTTGGCCATTCCTCCACGCCTTGGTATCACCGACACTTTCCACATCTCTCTCTTAAGGCCCGACCATTTGTCCCGGTTTTCCGAGTCATCTGCCAGGACGTCGGGTTCATCCACGGATGAGTTTGAGGTGAATGCAATTGTAGGGTGCAAGGTGGTACGTGGCAAGAAATTTTATCAGGTGGACTGGAAGGGTCACGGCCCAGAGGTCAGAACCTGGGAACCTCTGGAGCACATTCGGGCTCCGCTGCTCATTTCAGCTTTTGAGCATAGTGAGGCTCAAGGAGGGGGGCCTTAGGAGGGGGGGTAATGTTAGGAGTCGAGTTCCCGCTGCTGCACAGGGGAAATCTCGAGCTGTGTCTGCTGTGGTCTCCCATTCTGCATCGGCCGCAGTGGAGCCTGCTTAGCAGACATCGGTCCCAGCGTCTCATTGGATCTGATACTGTGCAAAGGATTACTGCTGCCTCTCCAGGCTCTGCTATTGTACCCTGCACTGGTCTGCGGCGAGCAGGCTTTTCCGGGACTAAGTCATGCTTTGCACACACTGAGCATGCCCAGGGTAAGATCTCTCAGTGGAGGTCTAGGCTCACATACTCAGGTACTGCAGCGACTTCCATTGGTCCTCCAGGAAAACCCTGTACCTGATCAAGTTCTGTAGCAGCCTTCCATTGGTCCTTCTTGGAAGGTCCTGTACATGCTGCAGCTATAAAAGGTTCGTATGACTGCACGGCCATGCGCTAGTGTCAATTTATGTATGAGATCAGCGCCAGTGTGGTCGTGTTTGTATGCAGTCAGGGACCCGACTGAAATAAGCGCCTAGAATGCTGGCACCTCCGGCGAGGAGTTTTGTGTGTGTGTATTCAGGGACCCGGCTAAAATAAGCCCCTAGAATGCTGGCACCTCCGGCGAGGAGTTTCATGTGAGTGGATTCAAGGCTGGCGTATAGCCATTTGAATTCCGGCTCCACTGGAGAGGAGCTGTGTGTTTGCATTTGACTGCATGACCACTAACTGCTCTACTAAGTAGTTGTGTTCCTCTGTGAGCTAAACAGGGCACAGCGTTCTCTTTGCTAACAGACTCTGTGAAGTAACAGAGTTCGTTTATAGTACCATATTGTACTGCCATACTTAGCAGCAGGTTCTTTCCTGCATGGTGGTTCCCGGGTTGCGAACGTACCTACTACTACTAATAAATATATATATTCGGTGCGTTCCTCCAACCCTAACAGTATCAGTATGATTTTAAAGCAGGGGTTTCCAACCTGTGGGTCGTGAGCCACATGTGGCTCACAGGCCTATGAAGTTTGGCAAATAGGTGTCTGGGAGCTTAGTACATTAGCATGAAGTCTAGCAAACAGCTATGAAAAGCAAGTTTCCAGATGGTGACTTTTGAGTAGCCCTGCATAAAAGAGCAGACCTGGATACGCAAATAAATAAAGATATCTACTATATAATTGTCTAAGGGTCACTTCGGTCTTTCTGTCTGTCTGTCCTTCTGTCTGTCACGGATATTCATTGGTCGCGGCCTCTGTCTGTCATGGAATCCAAGTCGCTGATTGGTCTCGCCAGCTGCCTGTCATGGCTGCCGCGACCAATCAGCGACGGCCACAGTCCGATTAGTCCCTCGCCTGCAGTCAGCGCCCGGCACCCACTCCATACTCCCCGCAGTCACCTCTCACACAGTTTTAATGCCAGTGGTAATGGACCGCGTTATGCCGCAGGTAACTCACTCCGTTACCGCCGCTATTAACGCTGTGTGACCAAGTTTTTACTATTGATGCTGCCTATGCAGCATTAATAGTAAAAACATCTAATGTTAAAAATAATTTAAAAAAATAAAAAATCATTATATACTCACCTTTCGCAACGCTCCGGTGACCGCTCCATGCAAACGGCAGGTTCCGGTGCCGCGTATGGGAGAAGGACCTGCTATGACGTCACGGTCATGTGACCGTGACGTCATCACAGGCCCTGCGCGCCTGCGCGAGAAGGATCTGCCATGACGTCACGGTCATGTGACCGAACTACAATGGGCCCTCGGAAGGTGAGTATATGTTTATTTTTTATTTTTTAACCTGTTACATACGTGGCTCGGCAATAAACTACGTAGCTGGGCAATATACTATGTGACTGGCCAATATACTATGTGGTTCTGTGCTGTATACTACGTCGCTGTGCAATATACTACGTGGCTCTGTGCTGTAAACTACGTAACTGGGCAATATACTACGTTACTGGGCAATATACTACGTGACTGGACAATATACTATGTAACTGGGCAATATACTACATGCCTGAGCAATATACTACGTGACTGGGCAATATACTACGTCACTGGGCAATATACTACGTGGTTGGGCAATATACTATGTGGGCTGTGCAATATACTACGTGGCTGGGCTGGGCAATATACTACGTGGCTGGGCAATATACTACGTGGCTGGGCAATATACTACGTGGGCTGTGTAATATGCTACGTGGACATGCATATTCTAGAATACCCGATGCTTTAGAATCGGGCTACCATCTAGTTAATAAATAAATATCTAATTACTATCTATAAATGAAGATATACTAAAAAAGGTGCTGACATCCTGTACCACACCTGTGTTTTATTTATAGACTTGATAAGACTTTTGTGACATTCATCTGCTTGTTCTGATTTTGATAATAAAACTTATTTTGCAGTTATAAATAACAGAATCACAAAAGACAAAAATATTGATTGAACCTTGAACCAAAAAAGTAATACCGTAATTGTATCTTTCTGCAATGATCATGAAGGTAAGCAATTGTCTAAATAAACCTGTGCAACTTCCTTAATAAAGAGAGCTTCTGCTTTTGTGACAATCACAGTCAATTGTGGTTATTCTCCGTGTACATGCACACACTGTACATCCATTTGAAATCAGATTTTACACTCCTCGAGTGTTCCCCCAAAACAGCTAGCGCTCAAAAAGTGGGGCTAGGATGAGGCGTCAAGATGACAGCAGCGCTAGAACCTTTACTCCCAGAACTGACCACTCTCATGGGGGGACTGCAGCTATGCGTAAGGTAAGAAAATTAATTATCTTGCCTAGCACTAGAGTTGAGCGACCTTGACCTTTTTAGAGTCGAGCCGGGTTTTGCGAAACCCGACTATGTCCAAAGTCGGGTCGAGTGAAATCGGCCGATTATGACGTAAAGTCGGGATCGACCGAAACACGAAACCCAATGCAAGTCAATGGGGCAGCATAGTCGGCAGTGAGTGGGGGCCAGGAAAACACCTAGAGTGCCCATTTTAATGTCAAAACCATCCATTCTTCTTAATGAAGCTTGTCAAGCGTAATTTACCTTATAATAATTGGAAGGCATTTGAAATTGGGGGTCATTTGGCTAAAGTTGTGGGGGGTAGGGCTGGTTCAAGTAATTAGTGGGCCCAGGAAATCTGGACCACGTCACGGCAGTGGAGCAGGGAGAGGTAAGTATTTCAACTTTGCAAGTGCTGTGAACCTGAGCAAGCAGGGGGGGCCCACTCGTTGGCATTGGCACTGGCACAGGGCCCCTCAAAGTACAGCGGTGTGTTTGCACGGCGGGGGCGCCTCCCACCGGCAGCAACACTTTTGCGTACTATGAGAGGCCCTGTGCCAGTGACGTCGCCAACTAGTATTCCTCCCCCCACCTGATGAAGGAACCTGCACTTTCATCTGCACCTTCCTCTTTGTCCCCGTGTAAGGTGGTATGGTATGCGGGAAGAGCAACCTGACTTTCAGCAGGGTCACAATGTTGTTGTGTAGCGTGCACGGGGAATGTTGCGTTATGGGTCAATGTACCAGCAGACTCATCTATCACTGGCTGGGCAATGGGCACGATGAAGTGGAAACACAGATATAGGCCCAAAGAAGAAAGTGGGCTAAATGCAGTTCAAAATTGGTAACACAGGAATAACCAGGGGGCATTGCAGTGGAGGACAACTGGAATGAGAGGCTGACACAGAGAGTAGGGCCAAATCAGTAAGTAGTCGAAATGCAGTTCAAAATTGGCAACCGTAGTAAACAGGCGGCACAGCTTTGTTCAGTGGAGGAGAACAGCAAGGAGTGGCAGACACCGATAGTAGGCCCCAAACCAACTAGTACGCCAAATGCAGTTGTTCCATTTAACCACAATTTAATGAGAGCCTGAAGATAGAAGCTCAGGAAAGGCAACCTGGGGAACACCTTGGAGTGTAACACACCATCTCTCTCCACCCCATACCCATTTTGTATGGCCTAATGCAGTGTACTTTTCTACAACTACTAAACGAGAGTCGGAAGACCGAAGCAATGGCAAGGAAACCTGGGGAACACCTTAGAGTGTAACACACCCTCTCTCTACACCCCATACCCAATTTGAAGGTCTAATGCAGTGTAGTTTCCAAGAACTACTAAACGAGAGCCGGAAGATCGAAGCTCAGGAAAGGCAACCTGGGGAACACCTTGGAGTGTAACACACCCTCTCGCTACACCCCATACCCAATTTGAAGGCCTAATGCAGCGTAGTTTCCAACAACTACTAAACGAGAGCCGGAAGATCGAAGCTCAGGAAAGGCAACCTGGGGAACACCTTGGAGTGTAACAAACCCTCTCTCTACACCCCATACCCAATTTGTAGGCCTAATGCAGCGTAGTTTCCGACAACTACTAAACGAGAGCATGAAGATCGAAGCTCAGGAAAGGCAACCTGGGGAACACCTTGGAGTGTAACACACCCTCTCTCTACACCCCATACCCAATTTGTAGGCCTAATGCAGCGTAGTTTCCGACAACTACTAAACGAGAGCCGGAATATCGAAGCTCAGGAAAGGCAACCTGGGGAACACCTTGGAGTGTAACACACCCTCTCTCTACACCCCATACCCAATTTGAAGGCCTAATGCAGTGTAGTTTCCAAGAACTACTAAACGAGAGCCGGAAGATCGAAGCTCAGGAAAGGCAACCTGGGGAACACCTTGGAGTGGAACACACCATCTCTCTACACCCCATACCCAATTTGAAGGCCTAATGCAGCGTAGTTTCCAACAACTACTAAACGAGAGCCGGTAGATCGAAGCTCAGGAAAGGCAACCTGGGGAACACCTTGGAGTGTAACACAACGTCTCTCTACACCACGGAAGGGATGATTCTTAGGAAGGAAGGCTGTTGGAAATAAGCATTGCGCGTCCGAGGGTGATTAGATTCTTATTAGGTATATACTCACCCTCGGACGCGCCCTGCTTCTTTATTTGGAATGAATGTTTATTTGCAATGTGGTGTTGACTTTCTCTATTATTTTGGTAATTAATGATTTTATTATTTTCATTATTTTGCATCTTCTCGGCAATAATATAAAGAAGACGCGACAGGACAACACTCGGTGGATGCCATATGTGTGTTTTCAATTTAAAAAAACTTTCAGTTAACTACTTGCAGGAGAAAGTAATTGTAGCTGGTGGCCATTTTTAGTACTGTACCAGATTTTAGTTGTGTGTTTGTTTTTAATGTTAAAATGTCTGCATTTGATATCTCACCAGTATTTTCTTTTTTATAAGCAAAATACTTATTTTTATATTTTCTGATGTTGGTTCCAGGGGTACACGGCCAGCAGTGCCCTGGTCAGTGTAGTAGTAGTTGAAAGAATGGACCGCAGACAGGCATCGAAGGCCTAAAATAAAAACACATGGCTGTAGGCAATTTTAAATTGGTTCCAGGGGTACACGGACAGCAGTGGTGTGGTCAGTGGAGGCCTAGTGGAAGGAGTGACCGCAGACAGGCATCGAAGGCCTAAAATAATAACACATGGCTGTAGGCAATTTTAAATTGGTTCCAGGGGTACACGGGCAGCAGTGACCTGGTCAGTGTAGTAGTAGTTGAAAGAATGGACCGCAGACAGGCATCGAAGGCCTAAAATAAAAAAATTGGGCTGGCTGTAGGCAATTTTAAATTGGTTCCAGGGGTACACGGACAGCAGTGGTGTGGTCAGTGGAGGCCTAGTGGAAGGAGTGACCGCAGACAGGCATCGAAGGCCTAAAATAATAACACATGGCTGTAGGCAATTTTAAATTGGTTCCAGGGGTACACGGACAGCAGTGGTGTGGTCAGTGGAGGCCTAGTGGAAGGAGTGACCGCAGACAGGCATCGAAGGCCTAAAATAATAACACATGGCTGTAGGCAATTTTAAATTGGTTCCAGGGGTAGACGGGCAGCAGTGACCTGGTCAGTGTAGTAGTAGTTGAAAGAATGGACCGCAGACAGGCATCGAAGGCCTAAAATAAAAAAATTGGGCTGGCTGTAGGCAATTTTAAATTGGTTCCAGGGGTACACGGGCAGCAGTGACCTGGTCAGTGTAGTAGTAGTTGAAAGAATGGACCGCAGACAGGCATCGAAGGCCTAAAATAAAAAAATTGGGCTGGCTGTAGGCAATTTTAAATTGGTTCTAGGGGTACACGGGCAGCAGTGGTCTGGTCAGTGGAAGTCTAGTGGAAGGAGTGACCGCAGACAGGCTTCCAAGGCCTAACATAACAAACTTGGGCTGGCTGTAGGCACTTTTAAATTGGTTCCAGGGGTACACGGGCAGCAGTGACCTGGTCAGTGTAGTTGTAGTTGAAAGAATGGACCGCAGACAGGCATCGAAGGCCTAAAATAAAAAAATTGGGCTGGCTGTAGGCAATTTTAAATTGGTTCCAGGGGTACACGGGCAGCAGTGGTGTGGTCAGTGGAGGCCTAGTGGAAGGAGTGACCGCAGACAGGCATCGAAGGCCTAAAATAATAACACATGGCTGTAGGCAATTTTAAATTGGTTCCAGGGGTACACGGGCAGCAGTGACCTGGTCAGTGTAGTAGTAGTTGAAAGAATGGACCGCAGACAGGCATCGAAGGCCTAAAATAAAAAAATTGGGCTGGCTGTAGGCAATTTTAAATTGGTTCCAGGGGTACACGGGCAGCAGTGACCTGGTCAGTGTAGTAGTAGTTGAAAGAATGGACCGCAGACAGGCATCGAAGGCCTAAAATAAAAAAATTGGGCTGGCTGTAGGCAATTTTAAATTGGTTCCAGGGGTACACGGGCAGCAGTGACCTGGTCAGTGTAGTAGTAGTTGAAAGAATGGACCGCAGACAGGCATCGAAGGCCTAAAATAAAAAAATTGGGCTGGCTGTAGGCAATTTTAAATTGGTTCCAGGGGTACACGGGCAGCAGTGACCTGGTCAGTGTAGTAGTAGTTGAAAGAATGGACCGCAGACAGGCATCGAAGGCCTAAAATAAAAAAATTGGGCTGGCTGTAGGCAATTTTAAATTGGTTCCAGGGGTACACGGGCAGCAGTGGTGTGGTCAGTGGAGGCCTAGTGGAAGGAGTGACCGCAGACAGGCATCGAAGGCCTAAAATAATAACACATGGCTGTAGGCAATTTTAAATTGGTTCCAGGGGTACACGGGCAGCAGTGACCTGGTCAGTGTAGTAGTAGTTGAAAGAATGGACCGCAGACAGGCATCGAAGGCCTAAAATAAAAAAATTGGGCTGGCTGTAGGCAATTTTAAATTGGTTCCAGGGGTACACGGACAGCAGTGGTGTGGTCAGTGGAGGCCTAGTGGAAGGAGTGACCGCAGACAGGCATCGAAGGCCTAAAATAATAACACATGGCTGTAGGCAATTTTAAATTGGTTCCAGGGGTACACGGACAGCAGTGGTGTGGTCAGTGGAGGCCTAGTGGAAGGAGTGACCGCAGACAGGCATCGAAGGCCTAAAATAATAACACATGGCTCTAGGCAATTTTAAATTGGTTCCAGGGGTAGACGGGCAGCAGTGACCTGGTCAGTGTAGTAGTAGTTGAAAGAATGGACCGCAGACAGGCTTCGAAGGCCTAACATAACAAACTTGGGCTGGCTGTAGGCACTTTTAAATTGGTTCCAGGGGTACACGGGCAGCAGTGGTCTGGTCAGTGGAAGTCTAGTGGAAGGAGTGACCGCAGACAGGCTTCCAAGGCCTAACATAACAAACTTGGGCTGGCTGTAGGCACTTTTAAATTGGTTCCAGGGGTACACGGGCAGCAGTGGTCTGGTCAGTGGAAGTCTAGTGGAAGGAGTGACCGCAGACAGGCTTCCAAGGCCTAACATAACAAACTTGGGCTGGCTGTAGGCACTTCTAAATTGGTTCCAGGGGTACACGGGCAGCAGTGGTCTGGTCAGTGGAAGTCTAGTGGAAGGAGTGACCGCAGACAGGCTTCGAAGGCCTAACATAACAAAATTGGGCTGGCTGTAGGCACTTTAAATTGGTTCCAGGGGTACATGGGCAGCAGTGTATGGTCAGTGGAAGTCTAGTGGAAGGAGTGACGGCAGACAGTCTTCGAAGGCCTAACATAACAAAATTGGGCTGACTGTAGGCACTTTTAAATTGGTTCCAGGGTAACACGGCCAGCAGTGGCCTGGTCAGTGTAGTAGTTGTAGAAAGAAGGGACCGCAGACAGGCTTCGAAGGCCTAACATAACAAAAATGTCAAAACAATGGTATTGTCAGTGCCAGGCATTGAAGGATGTCAGCGCCTAGACTACACATTGGTGAAGCTGTGAGAGATAATTTTGCTAGTGGTAGAGCACTGTTTGAGCTGGGGGGGGGAACTGTCTTGTGGCCGGCGTTACAGGCACAGGGCCCCTCATATTACAACGGTGTGTCTGACGTTGGGTGCGCACCACCACCGCCAGAGACACTTTATTGTACTATGAGGGACCCAGTGGCAGTGCCGTCGACCAAAAGCGGCCACACCCACCTCTTCAGACAAACAGCACTCTCAAGGGTCCAAGCGCAAAGTGGCGATAGCACGGCCCCGTGTGGGGAGTTTGGCCATTTCGTGAGGTGGAAACATGTCGTATGCTGGACAATCAGGTGAAGAAAATTACGAGATTGGAAAAGTCATTCAGAATAGTCCACAGGCAAGACCTTTTCATAGGAAAGCTAGGTGTCAGCCGGGCAGGGTGGGGCAAAAGATTTTGAAATCCAGTTGTGGTTCATTTTAATGAAGGTTAGATCATCTACATTTTGGGTAGCCAGACGAGTCCTTTTTTCTGTTAGTATTGAACCTGCAGCACTGAATACTCTTTCTGATAGGACACTAGCTGCCGGGCAAGCAAGCTCCTGCAATGCATATTCTGCCAATTCTGGCCAGGTGTCTAATTTGGATGCCCAGTAATCAAATGGGAATGACGGTTGAGGGAGAACGTCGATAAGGGATGAAAAATAGTTTGTAACCATACTGGACAAATGTTGTCTCCTGTCACTTTGAATTGATGCTGCAGTACCTGTCCTGTCTGCGGTCATAGAAAAATCACTCCACAACCTGGTCAGAAAACCCCTCTGGCCAACGCCACTTCTGATTTCTGCCCCTCTAACACCTCTGGTCTGCTGGCCCCTGGAGCTCGTGTGAGAACGATCACGGGCGCTGTGTGCAGGGAATGCCAGAAGCAAACGGTCAACAAGAGTTGATTGTTTTGTTGCTAATATTAGTTCCAAGTTCTCATGTGGCATAATATTTTGCAATTTGCCTTTATAGCGAGGATCAAGGAGGCAGGCCAACCAGTAATCGTCATCGTTCATCATTTTTGTAATGCGTGTGTCCCTTTTGAGGATACGCAAGGCATAATCCGCCATGTGGGCCAAAGTTCCCGTTGTCAAATCTGCGGTTGTGCTTGGTTGAGGGGCAGTTGCAGGCAAATCTACGTCACTTGTGTCCCTCAAAAAACCAGAACCCGGCCTTGCCACGCCACCAATTTCCCGTGCCCCCGGGAAAGCTTCCTCATTAAAAATATACTCATCCCCATCATCCTCCTCATCCTCCACCTCCTCTTCGCCCGGTACCTCGTCATGTACACTGCCCTGACCAGACAATCGCTGACTGTCATCAAGGCTTTCCTCTTCCTCTGGTGCAGACGCCTGATCCTTTATGTGCGTCAAACTTTGCATCAGCAGACGCATTAGGGGGATGCTCATGCTTATTATGGCGTTGTCTGCACTAACCAGCCGTGTGCATTCCTCAAAACACTGAAGGACTTGACACATGTCTTGAATCTTCGACCACTGCACACCTGACAACTCCATGTCTGCCATCCTACTGCCTGCCCGTGTATGTGTATCCTCCCACAAAAACATAACAGCCCGCCTCTGTTCGCACAGTCTCTGAAGCATGTGCAGTGTTGAGTTCCACCTTGTTGCAACGTCTATGATTAGGCGATGCTGGGGAAGGTTCAAAGAACGCTGATAGGTCTGCATACGGCTGGAGTGTACAGGCGAACGGCGGATATGTGCGCAAAGTCCACGCACTTTGAGGAGCAGGTCGGATAACCCCGGATAACTTTTCAGGAAGCACTGCACCACCAGGTTTAAGGTGTGAGCCAGGCAAGGAATGTGTTTCAGTTGGGAAAGGGAGATGGCAGCCATGAAATTCCTTCCGTTATCACTCACTACCTTGCCTGCCTCAAGATCTACAGTGCCCAGCCACGACTGCGTTTCTTGCTGCAAGAACTCGGACAGAACTTCCGCGGTGTGTCTATTGTCGCCCAAACACTTCATAGCCAATACAGCCTGCTGACGTATGCCAGTAGCTGCCCCATAATGGGAGACCTGGTGTGCAACAGTGGCAGGTGCGGATGGAGTGTTTGTGCGACTGCGGTCTGTGGACGAGCTCTTGCTTCTGCAGGAGGACGAGGAGGAGGAGGAGGAGGGGGTGCGAACGGCTACAGACAACTGTTTACTAGACCGTGGGCTAGGCAGAACTGTCCCAAACTTGCTGTCCCCTGTGGACCCTGAATCCACCACATTTACCCAGTGTGCCGTGATGGACACGTAACGTCCCTGGCCATGCCTACTGGTCCATGCATCTGTTGTCAGGTGCACCTTTGTGCTCACAGATTGCCTGAGTGCATGGACGATGCGCTCTTTAACATGCTGGTGGAGGGCTGGGATGGCTTTTCTGGAAAAAAAGTGTCGACTGGGTAGCTCGTAGCGTGGTACAGCGTAGTCCATCAGGTCTTTGAAAGCTTCGCTTTCAACTAACCGGTAGGGCATCATCTCTAACGAGATTAGTCTAGCTATGTGGGCGTTCAAACCCTGTGTACGCGGATGCGAGGCTAAGTATTTCCTTTTTCTAACCATAGTCTCATGTAGGGTGAGCTGGACTGGAGAGCTGGAGATCGTGGAACTAGCGGGGGTGCCGGTGGACATGGCAGACTGAGAGACGGTGGGAGATGGTATTGTTGCCGCCGGTGCCCTAGATGCAGTGTTTCCTACTACGAAACTGGTGATTCCCTGACCCTGACTGCTTTGGCCTGGCAAAGATACCTGCACAGATACAGCAGGTGGTGCGCTAAATGGTGGTCCTACACTGCCGGAAGGGATGTTGCGTTGATGACTAGCTTCATTGGCCGAGGGTGCAACAACCTTAAGGGACGTTTGGTAGTTAGTCCAAGCTTTCAAATGCATGGTGGTTAAATGTCTATGCATGCAACTAGTATTGAGACTTTTCAGATTCTGACCTCTGCTTAAGGAAGTAGAACATTTTTGACAGATGACTTTGCGCTGATCAATTGGATGTTGTTTAAAAAAATGCCAGACTGCACTCTTTCTAGCATCGGATACCTTTTCAGGCATTGCAGACTGAGCTTTAACCGGATGGCCACGCTGTCCTCCACCAGGTTTTGGCTTTGCCACGCGTTTTGGGCAAGATACGGGCCCGGCAGATGGAACCTGTGGCGATGTTGATGCCTGCTGCGGCCCCTCCTCCTCCTCTGCTTCAGAACTGCTGCCGCCTGCACCCTGTTCCCCCAATGGCTGCCAATCGGGGTCAAGAACTGGGTCATCTAATAACTCTTCTTGTACCTCCTGCGCAACTTCGTCTGTGTCACCGTGTCGTTCGGTGGTATAGCGTTCGTGATGGGGCAACATAGTCTCATCAGGGTCTGATTCTTGATCAGCACCCTGCGAGGGCAATGTTGTGGTCTGAGTCAAAGGACCAGCATAGTAGTCTGGCTGTGGCTGTGCGTCAGTGCACTCCATGTCAGATTCAATTTGTAATGGGCATGGACTGTTAACTGCTTCACTTTCTAAGCCAGGGACGGTATGTGTAAAGAGCTCCATGGAGTAACCCGTTGTGTCGCCTGCTGCATTCTTCTCTGTTGTTGTTTTTGCTGAAGAGGACAAGGAAGTGACTTGTCCCTGACCGTGAACATCCACTAACGACGCGCTGCTTTTACTTTTACCAGTTTCACGAGATGAGGCAAAAGAGCTAGAGGCTGAGTCAGCAAGATAAGCCAAAACTTGCTCTTGCTGCTCCGGCTTTAAAAGCGGTTTTCCTAATCCCAGAAAAGGGAGCGTTCGAGGCCTTGTGTAGCCGGACGACGAACCTGGCTCCACAGCTCCAGACTTAGGTGCAATATTTTTTCCCCCACGACCACCTGATGCTCCACCACTACCACTACCCTCATTACCAGCTGACAATGAACGCCCCCGGCCACGACCTCTTCCACTAGACTTCCTCATTGTTTTAAAAACGTAACCAAACTAACGTTATTTGTTGCAGTCACACAACTTACACGGTGAGCTATAACTTCAGTATGATTTAGCTACCCCTTTACAGGTTGGTGAGACCACAGCGAAAATCAGGCCCAATGTTACACACTTTTTTTTTGGTGGCTGCAAATTAGAGAGATGCCCCACACGCAGGACTGTCACTGAAGCACAAATGTTAATATTAATGTCACACTATTATTTTTTTTTTATTTTTATTTTTTTCAGGAACACTTTAGAAACCCCCCCCAAAAAAAAAAAAGATTTTTGCAGGGAGAATTTAGAAAACAAATGTAACAAACTATATGCTTTCTATGGGCCACTGAGTGAGAGATGACGCACACAGGAATCAGGAGTGGCACACAAGCCCAGAGGCCAATATTTTTCTACCAATGATTGATGGAGTTATTTTCTCTGGTAGATTTTGGAACCCAAATCAAGGAAAAAAAATGTAGGCTTTCTATGGACCACAATTGGAGAGAGAGAGAGAGAGAGAGATGGCACACCCAGGAGTCAAGACTGGCACACAAGCAGAAAGGCCAATATTAATCTCCCACTGTTTTTTTTTTTTTTTTTTTTTTTTTTTTTTTTCAGGGAGACTTTAGAAAAAAAAATAATAAAAAAAATATGATTTTATCAGGAAGAATTTAGAAACCAAATAAAATAAAATGATTTTTTCAGGGAGAATTTATAAAACAAATAAAAACAAAAATAGGCGTTCTATGGCCCACTGACTGAGAGATGACGCACACAGGAGTCAGGAGTGGCACACAAACCCAGAGGCCAATATTTTTCTACCAATGATTGATGTAGTTATTTTCTCTGGTAGATTTTAGAACCCAAATCAAGGAAAAAAAATATAGGCTTTCTATGGACCACAATTGGAGAGAGAGAGAGAGAGAGAGAGAGAGAGAGAGAGAGATGGCACACCCAGGAGTCAAGACTGGCACACAAGCAGAAAGGCCAATATTAATCTCCCACTGTTTTTTTTGGTTGTTTTTTTTTTTTTTTTTTCAGGGAGACTTTAGAAAAAAAAATAATAAAAAAAAAAAGATTTTATCAGGAAGAATTTAGAAACCAAATAAAATAAAATGATTTTTTCAGGGAGAATTTATAAAACAAATAAAACCAAAAATAGGCGTTCTATGGCCCACTGACTGAGAGATGACGCACCCAGGAGTCAAGACTGGCACACAAGCAGAAAGGCCAATATTAATCTCCCACTGTTTTTTTTTTTTTTTTTCAGGGAGACTTTAGAAAAAAAAATAATAAAAAAAATGTGATTTTATCAGGAAGAATTTAGAAACCAAATAAAATAAAATGATTTTTTCAGGGAGAATTTAGAAAACAAATAAAACCAAAAATAGGCGTTCTATGGCCCACTGACTGAGAGATGACGCACCCAGGAGTCAAGACTGGCACACAAGCAGAAAGGCCAATATTAATCTCCCACTGTTTTTTTTTTTTTTTTTCAGGGAGACTTTAGAAAAAAAAATAATAAAAAAAATGTGATTTTATCAGGAAGAATTTAGAAACCAAATAAAATAAAATGATTTTTTCAGGGAGAATTTAGAAAACAAATAAAACCAAAAATAGGCGTTCTATGGCCCACTGACTGAGAGATGACGCACCCAGGAGTCAAGACTGGCACACAAGCAGAAAGGCCAATATTAATCTCCCACTGTTTTTTTTTTTTTTTTTCAGGGAGACTTTAGAAAAAAAAATAATAAAAAAAATATGATTTTATCAGGAAGAATTTAGAAACCAAATAAAATAAAATGATTTTTTCAGGGAGAATTTATAAAACAAATAAAAACAAAAATAGGCGTTCTATGGCCCACTGACTGAGAGATGACGCACACAGGAGTCAGGAGTGGCACACAAACCCAGAGGCCAATATTTTTCTACCAATGATTGATGTAGTTATTTTCTCTGGTAGATTTTAGAACCCAAATCAAGGAAAAAAAATATAGGCTTTCTATGGACCACAATTGGAGAGAGAGAGAGAGAGAGAGAGAGAGAGAGAGAGAGAGAGATGGCACACCCAGGAGTCAAGACTGGCACACAAGCAGAAAGGCCAATATTAATCTCCCACTGTTTTTTTTTTTTTTTTTCAGGGAGACTTTAGAAAAAAAAATAATAAAAAAAAAAAGATTTTATCAGGAAGAATTTAGAAACCAAATAAAATAAAATGATTTTTTCAGGGAGAATTTATAAAACAAATAAAACCAAAAATAGGCGTTCTATGGCCCACTGACTGAGAGAGAGAGAGAGAGAGATGGAACGCTTAGTACTGGCACACAAGCCCAAAGGGCAATATTAATCTCCCTTTTTTTTTCCAGGGAGAATTTCTAAAACCCAAAAAAAAAATAAAATAGGCTTTCTATGGCCCACTATTTGTGAGAGAGATGGGACGCTCAGGACTGGCACAGATGGCACGCTCAGGACTGGCACAGAAGCCCAGAGGCCAATATTAATCTCCCTTTTTTTCTGGGAGAATTTATAAAACCAAAAAAATATTTAAATAGGCTTTCTATGGCCCACTATTTGTGAGAGAGATGGCACGCTCAGGACTGGCACAGATGGCACGCTCACAACTGGCACACAAGCCCAGAGGCCAATATTAATCTCCCTTTTTTCAGGGAAAATTTATAAAACAAAAAAAAAAATAAATAGGCTTTCTATGGCCCACTATTTGTGAGAGAGATGGCACGCTCAGGGCTGGCACAGATGGCACGCTCAGGACTGGCACACAAGCCCAGAGGCCAATATTAATCTCCCTTTTTTTCAGGGAGAAATTATAAAACCCCCAAAAAAAATAAAATAGGCTTTCTATGGCCCACTATTTGTGAGAGAGATGGGACGCTCAGGACTGGCACAGATGGCACGCTCAGGACTGGCACAGAAGCCCAGAGGCCAATATTAATCTCCCTTTTTTTCTGGGAGAATTTATAAAACCAAAAAAAAATTTAAATAGGCTTTCTATGGCCCACTATTTGTGAGAGAGATGGCACGCTCAGGACTGGCACAGATGGCACGCTCACAACTGGCACACAAGCCCAGAGGCCAATATTAATCTCCCTTTTTTCAGGGAAAATTTATAAAACAAAAAAAAAAATTAAATAGGCTTTCTATGGCCCACTATTTGTGAGAGAGATGGCACGCTCAGGGCTGGCACAGATGGCACGCTCAGGACTGGCACACAAGCCCAGAGGCCAATATTAATCTCCCTTTTTTTCAGGGAGAATTTATAAAACCAAAAAAAAAAATAAATAGGCTTTCTATGGCCCACTATTTGTGAGAGAGATGGCACGCTCAGGGCTGGCACAGATGGCACGCTCAGGACTGGCACACAAGCCCAGAGGCCAATATTAATCTCCCTTTTTTTCAGGGAGAATTTATAAAACCCCAAAAAAAATAAAATAGGCTTTCTATGGCCCACTATTTGTGAGAGAGATGGCACACTCAGGACTGGCACACAAGCCCAAAGGCCAATATTAATCTCCCACTGTATTTTTATCAGGGAGAATTTATACACCCCACAAAAAAAAATACAGAAAAATGAAAAGGCTTTCTATGGCCCACTATGTGAGAGAGATGGCACACACAGGGATGGCACTCTAGCAGAAATGCCAAATTGCCAATCTTAATCTCCCACCAAAAAAAAAAAAAAAAAAAAAACAGGGAATGTCCTACAATTACTATCTCCCTGCCTGCAGTAATCTCAGCCAGGTATGGCAGGCAGCTACTATCTCCCTGCCTGCAGTAATCTCAGCCAGGTATGGCAGGCAGCAATAAGGAGTGGACTGATGCACAAATGAAATAAAAAGTGTGGACAAACAAAAAAGATAGCTGTGCAGAAAGGAAGGAACAAGAGGATTTGTGCTTTGAAAAAAGCAGTTGGTTTGCACAGCGGCGTACACACAGCAATGCAGCTATCAGGGAGCCTTCTAGGGCAGCCCAATGAGCTACAGCGCTGAGGGGAAAAAAAAAAAAAAAAAAACTTCCACTGTCCCTGCACACCGAGGGTGGTGTTGGACAGTGCAAATCGCTGCAGCACAAGCGGTTTTGTGGTTAATGGACCCTGCCTAACGCTATCCCTGCTTCTGACAAAGCGGCAGCAACCTCTCCCTAAGCTCAGATCAGCAGCAGTAAGATGGCGGTCGGCGGGAACGCCTCTTTATAGCCCCTGTGACGTCGCAGACAGCAAGCCAATCACTGCAATGCCCTTCTCTAAGATGGTGGGGACCAGGACCTATGTCATCACGCTGCCCACACTCTGCGTTTACCTTCATTGGCTGAGAAATGGCGCTTTTCGCGTCATTGAAACGCGACTTTGGCGCGAAAGTCGCGTACCGCATGGCCGACCCCGCACAGGGGTCGGATCGGGTTTCATGAAACCCCGACTTAGCCAAAAGTCGGCGACTTTTGAAAATGTTCGACCCGTTTCGCTCAACCCTACCTAGCACCTCTACTCCCTGAACTGACCACTCCCATGGGGGAGACTGCAGCTACGCATAAGGTAAGAAAATTAGTAATCTTGACTAGTACCCTTCCATGTCTCCATGCAGTGATAGAGACAGTTGGCTGTCACACTTGGACATAGTTGACCTACTCTGACCAGACCTATGCTGAATCCGGTCAAAACAGTTTCCTTACTGCTTTATTTCTCAGTATTGTTTGTACAAGTGAAGGTTGTTTTAGCTGATCGAGAGAGAGACAGGATGAAGTTTTAAGTAAAGATAGCACCCCCAATCATTCTGGTTCAAGCCTCTGATACGGCTGATGATTTAATGGTTCCAGCCTCTGATATGGCTGATTACTTTAACAGTTCCCCCCCACAACTGTCTAACTAAGGTCTGCATCCCAGATGTAGTGGCGAAAGGATAATTGATTGTACTGATTGCTTAATCTCCCTAATAACGTGTCAGCTGTGCAAGCAAGGCTTAGAACCGCCTAATGTGGTTGATGTGTTATTGATCTTCAGTTTATCACTCGCCTTACTTGATGTTTAGAGTCGCGTTTGTGGTGGAGACAGAAGGGAAGCAGGTTTGTGCTAGCCATCCAATGTTCCATATGACATGCCCTCTCTTTATCCAGGCCCTCAAACTCAGCATATCAAAGGAGGGTTGACATTTTACAAAGGTAGTTGAAACACACTTCTCTAGAACTCAGATACACATCTCTTTCATTCACATTACCAGAGCTGAAAATATTTAGGCTAAATATTCAGTCTAGGAAAACAGCTCTGAATCTGGAGGGAACATTATTGCAGAAAATAGTGGACAGAAATTTACTTAACCCCATACGCACACCTTTCAGGTGTAGGAGAAATAGGAGCTGAACCGGTTACAGAACAAGACCTACTAGCAGAAAGACAAGGAAAAAAGTAAGTAAAAAATGCAAATGTTGTCCTGAATCTGGCGGTATCTCAAACTCATGGAGCAAGACTGGATGAGGAGGAATGAAAAGGTGTAATGACAAGTAAAGAAAGAGAGTAGAAGTGAAGAGAGAAATGCGGTTTGAAATATGTGATTCTATGACTGGTGACTACTGTACATGTACAAGCCACAGCACAATAAAATGGCGCTAGCTGCAGCAGACACGCCCAAAAAGTCAGGACCACCCCCATACTCTTCTGGAAGGCTTCAAACGGTCTGTTAAAAGCAGAACCCAGACTGGCATGGCACTTGTTTCTCCTGCGGGGCACCACGACTTGGTTAAGGATGATACTGCTAGTCACAGGAGGTGCTAGAAGCTGGATGAGATAATGTGGTGGAAGTGCTTGATGCAAGAATACTGATGACTCGAAAAGTGGAAACCCTTGGATCTAGGTATGCTGCCTTAATGTGATTTCTATGAGTAATTTTTGGCTGTTTTTAAACCAGTAATGGATTTTTCTTTGGGGAGGATGGAGAGCAGGAGCTAGGTGTCACTAATCGGGTTGTGAAGTGGATTTGGATGTGGTTCACGACCCTCTATCATAGCTGAATGTGGCTCTGAAGGTTAGTAAGGTTGTAGACTACTGCTTTAGACAATCGGAGGAAACTGGACTGCCTGGAGGATGCTTACACACACATGGGCAGAACATATTAGCTACTTTCACTACTTTTATATGTAAAAGATGCTGACAGGTTGCCTTTAAACCAAGCTTGTGAGTATATTTAAGCATTTCATACACTCTGAATCAAAATCACTGGAGTACAGAAATCACAATTTAAGAGCCTTGTAAGAATGTTGAGGTATACCCTCCAGCCTTTTGGGGTTAATGAATTTCATATATCAAAACCAGTTTCTTGGTTTCTTTCCCCAATAAACTGGCACAATGCAGCAAAGCAATTAATCAATCAATCAATTAATTTGTTTGCAGCTGCATTCTTTAAAGGCCTCATTATAAAAAACAGATCCTAATTAAAACCAGAGCATAATTCCAATTATCCTCAAGCTGCTGCCTAAGCTCCCATAACATAAAACCTGGCAGAATCCTATGATGAAAATAAGTTTCATTTGAGAACAAATCCGAGAACACTTCTAATTGTAAAGCAAGATGAAAAAAGCTCCACTAAGGTTTTGTACAACGTATGCTGGACGTTGGTAAAACGGGATTAGTTCTTCCAGATTATTGAAAATTCTCAAAGGGATTTTTCATTGTCTTTACAGAGATTTTTTTAATTTATATTTTATTTAGTATAAATCAAATATTTCATTACTTTTTAGACTATAGGTATATGCTGTCTGCAACCTAATTTTTATTTGAGAAAAGAGAAAAGTTAAGTCACAGCATACCTATTGATTTTTTTTTCAAAATTACAATATTAGAAACTTTACTCAGTCACAGTGGTGAAACACCTGCAAAATCTCTACTGATTTACTGATGCTAAGGTATTAGACACCATAATCAGTGCTTAGCATTTGCACATGCTCTTGGGTATTATGCAGGTAATAGTTGTCATATCTGAATATTACATTTACGTTAAGAAAATTAAATATGATTAAAATTAACATTTAATCTTCAGGTTGACATCATCTCATCTAACAAAAAACTGATAATCACTGTGATAATTAATAATGGAAATGTAAAATTTAGACCTTAAGAAAGATTAGTAAAACTTGGGTTGGATACCATCTTAACATCAAATCTCAGTGGGAAGCAAGTTTATGTTTTTGTTTTAAGTAACAGGTTCTTCCACATTGACAGTGTACAACTCCAATCATGAGCCATACATAGCATGAACTCCAATAATATGAATTTCAGGAAAGACTTTAACTACAATTTTAAGAATGGTTTTTAAGACCTCACATGATAGATTTCAAACCTGTTCCTGGCTATAAATATATGCTTCATCCATAAAAAAGTATTATGGCTATGTGGTTTGGCTAAAACGGCATTCAGAAACAGAATAGTTCATTGTAAGGAAAGCTTTAGATGGCCGTGTAACTCGAACAGTGATTGCAAAGCAATGGACAGACTGGCCATTGCCTCTATTGACCAGAGCATAACATCTTGTGTGTTTCTATGAAGCTGTCAAGCGTGGGTTGGGAAAGCTGATGGCCAGTCCAAGCGTTGTTTTTTCCGTAGGAGATAAAAATACCGTTAAATAGGGCCTGAGCTGTGCTTTACAATAGGGTATTTTTTGTCCCCTGATTCCCTACCTATGCTGCCGAAATACCTTACAAAAGTGGCCTTTTTCGCCTGTCAATCAGGCTGGTTAGGTCGGATGGGCGTGGTCACAGCGCTGTTTCTCCCCCACATCTTGCTTATGTTCCCGTTGGTGGCGTAGTGCTTAGTTCGAATCTCGGCTTCAGGAAATTGGCCGCCGCGATGTCCATCTGCGCACGCGCGGCATCCCGCGGCCATTTTCCTGAAGCCCCGGGAAGCAGGAGACTCCATCTGCGCACGCGTGGCCTCAGGAAGATGGCCGCGCCCACCGAGAAACCGCTGAATAGCGGCGAGCGCGCTCTTTTTCTACAGCTGCGCAGTGCATTCGGCACTTGCGCATGCGAGAAGCACTACGCCCTATTTAACGGTATTTTTATCTCCTACTGAAAAAACGGGGTGACAGGTTCCCTTTAACTTTTTTCAGTTGTTCAATACAAAAAGTGAAACTCGTTCATTATATAGAGTCATTACAAACAAAGTGATCTATTTCAATAGTTTACTTCTGTTAATGTTGATGATTATGGTTTACAGTCAATCAAAACCCAAAAGTCATTATCTCAGTAAATTAGAATAATTAAAAAAAACACCTGAAAATGCATGCTAAGTGTTTAAAAAGTCCCTTAGTCTGTTTCAGTAGGCTCCACAATCATGGGGAAGACTGCTTACTTGACAGATGTCCAGAAAGCAGTCATTGACACACTCCTCAAGGAGGGTAATCCACAATGTCATTGCTATAAAGCTGGTTGTTCATGGAGTGCTGTATCCAAGTGTGACGCCCAGGAGACCGGGATACCCAGCACCGGACCAATGGGGTCTGTCTCTTGAGGGGGATGTCACGGGTGGCTTGACCCGGTGCTGTGGCCTCAGGCAATGCACAGTGTAAGGGGTATCGTGAGGGGTCAGGCACTTACTTGATCAGCAGCAGGTTCTCCCAGCGGTGACGATCCCGATCCTGGATAGATGGCTATTGTCCAAATGAAAGACTGAGGCACTGAAACGTTTAACCAGTTTACTTTAACATAAAAGGATTTACAACCAGTCCTGTCACCGGAGTCTGTATGGGAACTCTGAGTTACTTTGACCCTGCCGGGGTCTTCGCCTCTTATTGTGCGCAATTTCTGTGTGGCCCTGCTGCTGTATGTGAACTGGCTGCCGGCCCAATCTGTCCCCTCCGGGTCCTGGTTCGACGGGCAACCCGAGTCCTTTTATCGGCTTACCCCCTCCGGGAGTAACGCTGAACTCTGTGTCTGTTGCTGCGTCCAGCCCTAGTGAAGCTAATATCACCTCACGTTTTTCCGGTTGCTGTATTATATATAATGAATACAGCCACGGATCCGGTATCCGTCTTTGCGCCTGTTCTGGGTAGTGATTAATGCTACCCGGTTCTCACAATGTCCTTTTTCTCTGTCCCTTTTCTCCTCAGGCCGGTGATTTAGGCCTGGAAACTGTCACAGGACTGTTAGAAATTCAGCTGTATGACCTCTCACTTTCAGCTCCTTAGCCCAACTGCCATTTCTTCTCTCAGACCAGAATGGATCAAGGGGAGTCTCTGAAGCTCCCCATTCTGGCCGGAGGTGGTAGTGCAGTCTTGCTATTTTAGTATTTGTATTTACTGTCAGTAACTATTTTTGTGGCAAATACCCCTAGGGGTGCCACATTCCCCCTTAGTTAAGAACAGTACTCCGGGACTGTGGGCGATAACATTTTGAAATAACAATTAATATGTACAGAGTCTTAAAAATGAAAAGTTACAAAAACCACTCAAGGAAACAAAAATAGAGTTCTGTAAAAAGTCACTTCAAATAGCGTCCATTAATACAGTTCTATCCTTGAAGGTACTAGGAAAGGCACTGCACTTTGTGTCCAAGAATTTAGTTCCATTTTTCCAACGGAGTTACCAATATAAAGTCTAAAGAAAGTTCAAAAAGAGCAAAAAGCAAAGTTCAAAAAGCAGTCTTTCCGGAGCTTTGATTTAGTGCCTCTGGGCTGATAAAAAGTTCAAGAATATGCAATAAGTTCATACAGACAAGTCTCTGTAGGTACTGGGCTTAAACGTTGCAGAATGGTAACAATGACTATAGTTTTATAGTTGGTAATCCGCATACCTGGCCGGTAATTGACCCTGGGTACTACGCTGTGATCTACGTAATAGCGGTGTCTCTTCATGTGGTGTACTACTGTCTACTGCGGATGTAGTATCTGCCCGCTCTGCTAAAGATAATTCCACGACTATGGAGTTGGCAAGTCCACCGTGAATGGGATTACTCTGATCAGGAATCTGTTCTTCCTGGCCTGGAACCTCCCGTAGTACGGGGTCAGCCTCCTCCTGTCTTGGGACTTCTGGTATTGGGTTCGGTGTTGGGTAAAAGGCCACCATGGGAACCACTACTGCACCATGGTATGTTAGTAGGGTTTTGGGAAAGTCTCCTATACAGGTGTGATACATTTCCTCTTCTTTTTCCTTTACTGGTTGGACCTGCATGGGTTGAATAACTTCTGGTTCTGGCTGGACAACTTCTGGCTCTTTCAATGCTTCCGGACATAATTTAAGATTGTCTCTTGACACTAGTACAGATGTTAAGCCTCCGTTTTTGCTAATGAGACACATTTTAGGATTATCCATTCTTGTTGGTAAAACTGTGTAGGGTACGGCTTCCCACTGATTGTCTAGTTTATTGGTTCGACGATTTCTCTTGAGCACTTGGTCACCCGGTCTTAATGGGGTCGCTAGAGCATTCTGGTTGAAAGTTCGCTCTTGTCTTTCTCTAGTTTGCTGAAGGCTTCTTTCCACACTCTCTTGCACTTGGCGATACTGCTTTTGCCGTATGATATCCCAATTGGAGTCTTGAACTTCTGCGTCTGGTTTCAGAATTCCTATTTCTAGATCGATTGGTAATTGGCCGGGTCTTGCACGCATAAGATAAGCTGGGGTGCAGTTGGTGGAGCTCACCGGGACATTATACAGATCCACCAAGTCAGGCAATTTCTCTGGCCATTGACTCCTTTCTGTCTCAGGTAAAGTCTTTAGTAGGTCTATTACAATATGGTTCATTTTCTCGCATAAGCCGTTTGTTTGTGGATGATAGGCCGTCGTCCTGATCTTTTTGCAACCATACATATTACAGAATTCTCTGAAGATCTCTGATTCAAAGGCTGTACCTTGGTCGGTGAGAACCTGTTCCGGATATCCATGGGGTCTACAAAAGTACGTTTGGAACGCTTTGGCTGCCGTTTTTGCTGTCAGATCTTTTACAGGTACTACTACCAAGAAGCGTGAATAATGGTCCACGATGGTCAAGGCATAGACATAGCCGGACCGGCTTGGTATTAACTTCACATGGTCTATGGCTACAAGTTCAAGTGGTTGTTTGGTGATTATGGGCTGCAGTGGTGCTCTTTGGTTCTTTTGATCGTTTCTTCTGAGGTTGCACGGGCCACAATTTCTGCACCACTGTTCGATTGATTTTCTCATCCTGACCCAATAAAATCTTTCTCTTAGAAGTACTTCTAACTTTTTCCAACCAAAGTGACCAGCACCATTATGGTAAGCTTCGAGGACCATCTTGACATCTTGTTTAGGCACGATAATCTGCCAAACCAATTCATGTGTTTTCGGATTGGTGTACCTTCTACAGAGCTTCCCTTGATACAGGAACATTTTGCCTCTTTCCAGAGTTGATGCGTCTCTTCTGGGGCATCCTCATCGGGATATGCACTTTGCTCAGTTAACAGTTCCTTCACCAACTTCACAGCCGGATTGCTGTCTTGGGTGTCAGCCCATCTATGGTGTGCTAACGGATTAAAATTCACCTCTTGTTGTTTCTGATAGGTTCTTGACTGATGATGTTTTGCCTTGGGATGATGGAAGGCTGGTAGTTCAATTTCTTCAAGCTCCCCCGTTTCTTCTTCTACATCTCTCAAGTGTGGCATCCGGGATAGGGCATCGGCATTTCCATTCTTGCGACCTGCTCGATACTTGATCTTGAAGTTGTAATTAAATAACCGGGCTATCCATCGCTGTTCTAACGCACCTAATTTGGCTGTGTCCAGGTGGGTCAACGGATTGTTGTCAGTATAGACAATAAATTCTGCAGCGGCCAGATAGTGTTTGAAACGTTCAGTCACAGCCCAAACTACTGCCAGTAGTTCTAATTTGAAGGAGCTATAATTTTCTGGATTTCTTTCAGTAGGCCGGAGCTTTCTACTTGCAAAGGCGATGACTTTCTCCCGACCTTCTTGCTTTTGTGACAGCACCGCTCCTAGTCCCACATTACTGGCATCGGTGTAGAGGATGAAAGGTTGATGGTAATCTGGGTATGCCAGAACCTCTTCTCCGGTTAGTGCCTTCTTTAGTTGTTCAAAGGAGTCTTCCCTTTCGTCGTTCCACTGGAAAGGAGGGTTTCGGTTTGAAGGTTTCTTCGTCTGCCCTACCAAGGCATCTTGCAAGGGTGCTGCCAACTTGGTAAATCCTTTTATAAATCTGCGATAGTAACCCACCAATCCCAGGAATTGCCTCACTTCTTTTGCGCTGGTAGGTCTCGGCCAATCCCTTATGGCAGTTATTTTCTCGGGATCCGGTGCTACTCCCTCCGAACTCACGATGTGTCCCAGGTACTGTACCTTTGGCTTGAGAAGGTGACATTTGGATGGCTTGATTTTCATGCCATACCTGGATAAGGCTTCGAACACTTCTGCCAGGTCTTTTAAGTGTTGTTCGTAAGTCTTTGAGTAGACGATCACATCATCTAGGTACAGGAGGACGGTCTCGAAGTTCTTGTGTCCGAGGCAGCATTCCATCAGCCGCTGAAAGGTACCGGATGCATTGCAGAGTCCGAACGGCATGCGATTAAATTCACTTAGACCCATTGGTGTGGTGAATGCCGTCTTTTCCTTATCTCTCTCAGCCACAGGGACTTGCCAATACCCGCTTGTTAAGTCTAAGGTGGAAAAATAATTAGCAGATTTCAAAGCAGTCAAGGACTCTTCTATCCTAGGCAAGGGGTAGGCATCTTTATGGGTGATGTTATTAATCTGCCGGTAGTCTACGCACATTCTCATAGTTCCATCTTTTTTTTTTGTCAATCACTAGAGGGGCCGCCCAGGGGCTACAGCTGTCTCTTATTACCCCGGCCTGTTTCATTTCCCTCAGCATATCTTTTGCACATTGATAGTGAGCGGGCGGTATGGGTCTATATCTTTCTTTTATTGGGGGATGGTCACCTGTGGAGATTGTGTGTTCTACCCCTTCTATCCGTCCGAAGTCCAATGGGTGTTTACTGAAGACTTGTTCATATTCCGTCACTAGCCTATACACCCCTTGTTTTTGATGGGTAGGTGTTGAATTTATGCCCACGTGTAGCTGTTGGCACCAATCCTCCATTTCTCCATCTGAGCCATTGCCTTCCACCTGACAGGTTGGTTCTAAGGGCTCAATGGTTGTGATGGCATTGTTGTCAACAGTATATAGCTTTGCCATTGTAGCATACCTTGGCAAAGTGACCTCTTCCTCTCCACAGTTCAAAAGTCGTACCGGCACTCGTCCCCGGTGTACCTCGACTATCCCTCGTGCTGTGAGTATAGTGGGCCTGCTGTCGGTGTACACTGGTTCTATTAAGGCTTGATAATCTCGTCCCTTAGTACCAATGGCTGCTCTACACCATACCAGCATTTCTGTTTTTGGTGGGATTACAATAGACGTTGGATCACTTACCCTCACACTGCCGATTTCTCCACCTGCAACTTCTACCTGTTGCCTTAACATCAATACTTTTATTTCCCTCCGGAGAACTCTCTGCTGGCAGGATTGGGCAGTTTCAGCAATTTGCTGTAAGACAGAAATGACTTCGGAAAAGCAGTTCTCTAACACATTCATTCCTATCAATACAGTTGGTTCACAGTTCCGCCGGTCAACATCAATAACAATTATACCCTGTTTCTTCAATTCTACTTTACCAATCTTTATGGTCATCTCCCTGAATCCTAGTTTCGGTACCGACTTACCATTACTGGCCCATATATCTAGTTCAACATCAGAGGGCCCTTTATCAATATCTGCATCAGCCCAGTACCTCTTATAAAGGATATACGGTATAGATGAAATCTGGGAACCTGTGTCCAGCAAAGCGTTGAGGGGCATTCCGTCCAGCACGATAGGGATAATGGGTCGTCCTCCGATGTACCTGTCGTGCCAGGGTGTTGGGCCTTGAAAGTTCATTCCTGCGAAGCGGCCCGCATTCCCAGGAGATTCCCGTTTAAATCACAATCTCGTGCAAAGTGGCCTGGCTGCTGGCAACGGCGGCAAATGGGCTGTCCATCTGGATGGTAGCGGTCGCGGGGTCGTCCTCTCCATGTCGGGTATCTCCGGGGTCTCATCCATGGAACACCTTCTCTACGGTTTGACAACTCCATCTTGGGTCCTCTCATCTCCTGCATGGTTTTAGCCATTGAAGCAACAACATCAGTTAAAGAGTCAAGCTTTTGTTGAAGAGCCTCATTAGTACTGGGCCCCAGGGGCTTAGCAATGGCCCCGGACATAGCTGATGTCACTGGTACTCCATGTTGTTGAGGAGCCTCTGCCATGAGTTGCGCAGGCTCCTGATCACGAGGTGCCTCTGCCAGCTGGAGACGTATAACGCTCTCCTTTAATTGGGCAAATGTCAATTCAGGGTTCTTAAAAACAAGCATGCTCACATGCCCTCGGTGAGAAGGGGTGTAGAGTCCCTCAATAAATTGATCTCTTAGCAGTTTATCCGCTCCGGTGTTAAAAATGGGTTCAGCCAGTGTAAGTGATTTAAGGGCTTCCTGCAGGTTAAAGGCAAAGTCTCTCACGCCCTCATTAACTTTTTGTTTGCAATTAAAGAATCGTACTTTAGCTTTGCTGCTGGCAGTGGTTTCAAATGTAGCTTTTAATCCAGCAAATATGCATTCAACAGTGCCTTTTAGATCAGCTGCCCATGCTGTGACTTCTCGCTTAGCATGGCCACTTAACTGCATCATCAGGAGACTAACACGCTGAACTTCACCCACCGGGAACATGTTAAAATGGGCCAGCATCTTTTCTCTGAAATCGTCAAGGGTATTAGGCTCACCTTCATACATTGGAAGCCACGGGCCACCCGGGGTATATGGCATCAGCACCGACATGATGGGCGCCACTCCTTGCACCGCTGCGCTACCGGACTCTCTATCGACACTCTGTCTTTCAGCTACATTAGCGTCGCCGGGTGCTGCGGCGTCTCCGTGCTGCGACATACTGTGCCCCCTTAGTTAATCCGGACCCTTCCGGTCCTCCGCTTCCATCGGGATAGTGTAGATTCGTTCCGCTGTGCAGCAGGATTGGTTTTCCCCTTGCTCTGACGTCAGAGCGCTCAGCTTGGTGCCGCCCACAATGACACGCCCCCTGCTGCTCCCGCCCACCGCGCGCTCTGTAATGGCGGATTCTGAAGTTTTTCAGTCAGACTGGGGCTCAGGTAATGGCGTAGCTCAATTAACAGTCTCGTGCCTAACAGTTATGAGGTGATTACCTCAGGGGATGGCAGCCATCTTTACTCCATTATAAGCAATGGGGAAAAGTCACTTTCAATAGATTTTAATGGGAAATGGAATTTTCTTTAATAAAGTCAATTTTCAAGATTTTTCATCCAAGTTTTCACAGTTTTGGGCTCCAATCACGGCACACAATTCCCGGTATACGGGCTGGCTGGATCCTGTTCGTGACGCCAATTGTGACGCCCAGGAGACCGGGATACCCAGCACCGGACCAATGGGGTCTGTCTCTTGAGGGGGATGTCACGGGTGGCTTGGCCCGGTGCTGTGGCCTCAGGCAATGCACAGTGTAAGGGGTATCGTGAGGGGTCAGGCACTTACTTGATCAGCAGCAGGTTCTCCCAGCGGTGACGATCCCGATCCTGGATAGATGGCTATTGTCCAAATGAAAGACTGAGGCACTGAAACGTTTAACCAGTTTACTTTAACATAAAAGGATTTACAACCAGTCCTGTCACCGGAGTCTGTATGGGAACTCTGAGTTACTTTGACCCTGCCGGGGTCTTCGCCTCTTATTGTGCGCAATTTCTGTGTGGCCCTGCTGCTGTATGTGAACTGGCTGCTGGCCCAATCTGTCCCCTCCGGGTCCTGGTTCGACGAGCAACCCGAGTCCTTTTATCGGCTTACCCCCTCCGGGAGTACCGCTGAACTCTGTGTCTGTTGCTGCGTCCTGCCCTAGTGAAGCTAATATCACCTCACGTTTTTCCGGTTGCTGTATTATATATAATGAATACAGCCACGGATCCGGTATCCGTCTTTGCGCCTGTTCTGGGTAGTGATTAATGCTACCTGGTTCTCACAATGTCCTTTTTCTCTGTCCCTTTTCTCCTCAGGTCGGTGATTTAGGCCTGGAAACTGTCACAGGACTGTTAGAAATTCAGCTGTATGACCTCTCACTTTCAGCTCCTTAGCCCAACTGCCATTTCTTCTCTCAGACCAGAATGGATCAAGGGGAGTCTCTGGAGCTCCCCCTTCTGGCCGGAGGTGGTAGTGCAGTCTTGCTATTTTAGTATTTGTATTTACTGTCAGTAACTATTTTTGTGGCAAATACCCCTAGGGGTGTCACACAAGCATATTAACCCCTTTCTGATATTGGGCGTAAATGTACGTCTATGTCGGACTCCCTCCCTTTTATGTGGGCTCTGGAGCAAGACCACATCTTTTCTAGCACATGCCATCTGTTTTGAACAGCAGACATGTGCCTCTAACAGCCGCAGGTGGAATCGCAATCCACTCACGGCTGCTAATTAGTTAAATGCCGCCATCGGTTACCCCATCATGTGATCGTCGGACACTGATAATTTTGGCATGACAACCAGAGATCTGCAGCAGACCTCTATGGTTTTCACTGCTGAATTGCTATGAGTGCCACCCGGTGGTCAGTGCTCATAGCAAGTGAGCTATTCTGCCACATACAGGAGATCTGATCATCGCCTGTATGTAGCAAAGCCAATTGTGTTATGGCAGCTTCTAGTCTCCCACGGAGACTGTTCAAGAATACCAAAAGTTAAACAAAATGTTTTTAAGAATATACACATACTTGACATCACCGCATTCAGAATCGCCCGATCTATCAATTTAAAAAAGAATTAACCCAATCGCTATATGGCGTAAAGAAAAAAAAAGTGAAAATGCCAGAATTAATTTTCTTGGTCGCTGCAACATTGCATTAAAATGCAATAATGGGTGATCAGAAGATCGTATCTGCACCAATATCATTAAAAGCATCAGCTTGGCATACAAAAAATAAGCCCTCACCCAAGAGATCATGAAAAATGAAGGCATTACGGGTATCGGAAAATGGTGCAATTTAAAAAAAAAATACTTTGGATTTTTTTTACTATCTAACTAAAAAAAAAACCTATATACAGTTAGGTCCATATATATTTGGACAGAGACAACATTTTTCTAATTTTGGTTATAGACTTTACCACAATGAATTTTAAACAAAACAATTCAGATGCAGTTGAAGTTCAGACTTTTAGCTTTCATTTGAGGGTATCCACATTAAAATTGGATGAAGGGTTTAGGAGTTTCATCTCTTTAACATGTGCCACCCTGTTTTTAAAGGGACCAAAAGTAATTGGACAGATTCAATAATTTTAAATAAAATGTTCATTTCTAGTACTTGGTTGAAAACCCTTTGATGGCAATGACTGCCTGAAGTCTTGAACTCATGGACATCACCAGATGCTGTGTTTCCTCCTTTTTGATGTTCTGCCAGGCCTTCACTGCAGTGGTTTTCAGTTGCTGTTTGTTTGTGGGCCTTTCTGTCTGAAGTTTAGTCTTTAATAAGTGAAATGCTGCTCAATTGGGTTGTGATCAGGTGACTGACTTGGCCAATCAAGAATATTGCACTTCTTTGCTTTAATAAACTCCTGGGTTGCTTTGGCTTTATGTTTTGGGTCATTGTCCATCTGTAGTGTGAAACGACGACCAATCAGTTTGGCTGCATTTGGCTGGATCTGAGCACACAGTATGGCTCTGAATACCTCAGAATTCATTCGGCTGCTTCTGTCCTGTGTCACATCATCAATAAACACTAGTGACCCAGTGCCACTGGCAGCCATGCATGCCCAAGCCATCACATTGCCTCCGCCATGTTTTACAGATGATGTGGTATGCTTTGGATCATGAGCTGTACCACGCCTTCACCATACTTTTCTCTTTCCATCATTCTGGTAGAGGTTGATCTTGGTTTCATCTGTCCAAAGAATGTTCTTCCAGAACTGTGTTGGCTTATTTAGATGTTTTTAGCAAAGTCCAGTCTAGCCTTTTTATTCTTGATGCTTATGAGTGGCTTGCACCGTGCAGTGAACCCTCTGTATTTACTTTCATGCAGTCTTCTCTTTATGGTAGATTTGGATATTGATACGCCGGACCTCCTGGAGAGTGTTGGTCACTTGGTTGGCTGTTGTGAAGGGGTTACTCTTCACCATGGAGATTATTCTGCGATCATCCACCACTGTTGTCTTCCGTGGGCGCCCAAGTCTTTTTGCATTGATGAGTTCACCAGTGCTTTCTTTCTTTCTCAGGATGTACCAAACTGTAGATTTTGCCACTCCTAATATTGTAGCAATTTCTCGGATGGGTTTTTTCTGTATTCGCAGCTTAAGGATGGCTTGTTTCACCTGCATGGAGAGCTCCTTTGACCTCATGTTTACTTCACAGCAAAACCTTCCAAATGCAAGCACCACACCTCAAATCAACTCCAGGCCTTTTATCTGCTTAATTGAGAATGAAATAATGAAGGGATTGCCCACACGTGTCTATGAAATAGCCTTGGAATCAATTGTCCAATTACTTTTGGTCCCTATAAAAACAGTGTGGCACATGTTAAGGAGCTGAAACTCCTAAACCCTTCATCTAATTTTAATGTGGATACCCTCAAATGAAAGCTGAATGTCTGAACTTCAACTGCATCTGAATTGTTTTGTTTCAAATTCATTGTGGTAATGTCTATAACCAAAATTAGAAAAATGTTGTCTCTGTCCAAATATATATGGACCTAACTGTATGTTTGGTGTCTATGAACTTGTAATGACCTGGAGAATCTTAATGGCAGGCCAGTTTTAGCATTTAGTGAAAAAGTGAAAAAGTGAAAAAGGTAAAAAAACACTGTTGGATTGCACTTTTTTTGCAATTTCACCGCACACCGCACTTGAAATTTTATCCCATTTTCCAGTACACAGTATGTTAAAACCAATGGTGTTGGTCAAAAGTACAACTTGTCCAACAAAAAGCAAGCCCTCGCATGGCTATTTTGATCAAAAAATAAAAAAGTTATGGGTCTGGGAAGAAGGGGAGCAAAAAATTAAAATGAACAACCAAAAATACCTCTGGTCGTTAAAGGCTCAATGGAAAGTTGGGAGGAAGGAAAAGTGTGGTAGAAAAAGGTGCACAAGCAATCGGGATCACCACAACCTTGAAAGGATTGTTAAGAAAAGGCCATTCAAAAATGTGGGAGAGATTCACATGGAGTGAAGTGCTGCTGGAGTCATTGCTTTAACAGCCACCACACTCAGATGTATCCAAGACATGAGCTACAAGTGTCGCATTCCTTGTGTCAAGCCACTCATGACAAATAGGCAATGCCAGAAGCGTCTTACCTGGGCCAAGGAAAAAAAGGACTGGACTGTTGCTCAGTGGTCCAAGGTGTTGTTTTCAGATGAAAGTAAATTTTGCATTTCATTTGGAAATCAAGGTCCCAGAGTCTGGAAGAATATTGGAGAGGCACACAATCCAAGCTGCTTGAGGTTGAGTGTGAAGTTTCCACAATCAGTGATGGTTTAGGGAGCCATGTCATCTGCTGGTGTAAACCAAAATCAGTGCAGCTATATACCAGGAAATTTTACAGCATTTCATGCTTCCCTCTGTTGACAAGCTTTTTGGAGATGGAAATTCCATTCTCCAGCAGGATTTGACACCTGTCCACACTGCCAAAAGTACCAATGCCTGGTTTAAAAACAACAATATCACTTTGCTTGATTGGCCAGCAAACTCGCCTGACCTTAACTCCATAGAGAAGCTATGGAGGATTGTCATGAGGAAGATGAAAGACACCAGAATCAAAAATGCAGACGATCAGAAGGCTGCTAAAAAAGCAACCTGGGCTTACATAGCATCTCAGCAGTCCCACAGGCTGATCACCTCTATGCCACGCTGCATCGATGCAGTAAAGGAGCCCCGACCAAGTATTGAGTGCATTTACTGTACATACATTTCAGTGGCCAGCATTTCAGATTTTAAAATCATTTTTCAAGCTGGTGTTATAAAGTATTCTAATTTCCTCAGATAATGACTTTTGGGGTTTTCATTGGCTGTAAGCCATAATCATCAACATTAACAGAAATAAATGCTTGAAATAGATCACTCTGTTTGTATTGATTCTATATAATATATGAGTTTCAATGTTTGTATGGAAGAACTGAAATAAATAAACTTTTTGATGATATTTAATGTTGTGAGATGCATCGGTATATTACTTGCGGCGCCCCAGGGTCCTGGTCGTCGCAGTAGTATTGCTTTCCTCTCGGGGAGAGTGATGCTACGTTTGGAGGCAAAGAAGGATAACTTTTTGATGATATTGTTAGAAGCATCTGTATATTCCATGTATTGATCCATGTTAGTGATCTAGTATAAGTGTGTCATATTGATATGCATTGCATAATTATATTTATATATATGTATGCTACATCTATTTATATTAATTAATTGCATTGCATATCAGTAGACATCTGATATATTACAATACGGATGCATAAAGGTTCATCTGTCACACAGCAGGTCCATTTTTGCAAGCACAAAAGAAAAAAAGATATATACAGCTTTTTATTGAATCCTCACAGCATGTAATATAATCACTGTCAGGCTTCACCCTGAAACCAGTTTTCACCTTCCTGACCAGGCCAATATTAACAATTCTGACCACTGTCAATTTATGAGGTCACAACTCTAGAAAGTTTCAACGGATCCCAGGGATTCTGAGACTGTTTTCTTGTGACATATTGTATTTTATGATAGTGGTCAAATTTTTTTGATATGACTTGCATTTATTTGTTAAAAAAAAGGAAATTTGGCAAAAATGTTGAAAATTTTACAATTTTCAAAATTTTAATTTTTATGCCCTTAAATGAGAAACTCATATCACACAAAATAGTTAATAAATAACATTTCCCACATGTCTTCTTTACATCAGCACAATTTTGGAAACATAATTTTTTTGTTAGGAAGTTATAAGGGTTAAAAGTTGACCAGGGATTTCTCATTTTTACAACAAAATTTGCAAAACCTTTTTTTTAGGGTCCACATCAAATTTGAAGTGACTTTGAGGGGCATATATAACAGAAAATACCCAAAAATGACATCATTTTAAAAACTGCACCCCTTAAGGTACTCAAAACCACATTCAAGAAGTTTATTAACCCTTCAGCTGCATCACCGGAATTTTTGGAATGTGGAAGAAAAAAATAAACATTTACTTTTCTTTCACAAAAATTTTCCTTTAGACCTAATTTTTTTTTACTTTCACAAGGGTATCCCTACATATTGTTGTGCAATTTCTCCCGATCATGAAGATACCCCATATGCTGGGGAATTCTACTGTTTGGCACACGGCAGGGCTCAGAAGGAAAGGAGCACTATTATCTTTTTGAATGTAAAATATGCTGGATTAATAAGCGGTTGCCATGTTGCATTTGGAGAGCCCCTGATGTGCCTAAAACAGTGGAAACCCCCCACAAGTCACACTGTTTTGGAAACTAGACCCCTTTGGGAACTTATCTAGATGTGTATTGAGCACCTTGAACCCCCAGGTGCTTCACAGAAGTTTATAACGTTAAACCGGGAAAATTAAAAAAATCACATTTTTCCCAGATAAATCTTTTTTAGCTCCCAATTTTGCATTTTCATAAGGATAACAAGAGAAATTTCTTCATAAAATTTGTTGTGCAATTTCTTCCGAGTGCGCAGAAACCCAGTATGTGGAGGAAAACAACTGGATGCACGGCAGGGCTCGGAAGGAAAGGAGCGCCATTTGACTTATTGAATGTAAATATGCTGGAATAATTAGAACTTATATAAATGTGTATTGAGCACCTTGAACCCACAGGTGCTTCACTGAAATTTATAACGTAGAGCCTTGGAAATAAAAAGATCAAATGCCTTCCACTCATCCCCGACCTATGTAATCAGTTTCTGGGGGACAGGGTGTTTTCTAAACTTGATCTTAGAGGGGCTTACAATTTGATACGCATCCGGTAGGGTGATGAGTGGAAAACAACATTTTTAACGTCTGAGGGTCTTTTTTGAAAACCTTGTCATAACTTTTGGATTAACTAATGCACCTGCTGTGTTTCAAAATTTTATGAATGATATTTTCTCTGATTGCATTGGAAGACTTGTTGTAATTTACCTCAATGACATTTCAATTTTCTCGCCAGACTTGGAAACTCACCAGAAACATGTCCGTGTTGTGTTACAGAGGCTGATGGAGAACTCTCTGTTTTTTAAATTAGAGAAATGTGGTTTTTTTCTGTTCAGGAGATCACTTTCTTGGAGTTTAATTTGTCAGCAGAAGGGTTTAAGATGGACCCCGGGAAAGTGCAAGACATAATTGATTAAGTTCAACCTCATGATCTTAAGGCTTTGCAGCGTTTCTGGGATTCGCCAACAATTATAGAAAATTTATCAAGGGGTTTTCTCAGATTGCTAAACCACTTACTGACCTTAAGGTACCGTCACACATAATGATATCGTTAACGATATCGTTGCTTTTTGTGACATAGCAACGATATCGTTAAGGAAATCGTTATGTGTGACAGCGACCAACAATCAGGCCCCTGCTGGGAGATCGTTGGTCGCTGAGGAAAGTCCAGAACTTTATTTCATCGCTGGACTTCCCGCTGACATCGCTGAATCGGCGTGTGTGACGGCGATCCAGCGATGTCTTCACTGGTAACCAGGGCCGCGCTTAGTAACCCGATGTTTACCCTTGTTACCAGCGTAAACATTAAAAAAACAAACACTACATACTTACCTTCAGCTGTCTGTCCCCGGCGCTCTGCTTCTTTGCACTCCTCCTGCATCCTGTGTCAGCGCCGGCCAGCCGGAAAGCACAGCGGTGACGTCACCGCTCTGCTTTCCGGCTGACCGGCGCTGACAGTGCAGAGGAAAGCAGAGCGCCGGAGGACAAACAGCTGAATGTAAGTATGTAGTGTTTGTTTTTTTAACATTTACGCTGGTAACCATGTTAAACATCGGGTTACTAAGCGCGGCCCTGCGCTTAGTAACCCGATGTTTACCCTGGTTACCGGGGACCTCGGGATCGTTGGTCGCTGGAGAGCTGTCTGTGTGACAGCTCTCCAGCGACCAAACAGCGATGCTGCAGCGATCGACATCGTTGTTGGTATCGCTGCAGCGTCGCTGAGTGTGAAGGTATCTTTACACGTAAGGGGGTGAATTTCAAGGTTTGGTTGCTGGGTGCTATTAGGGCTTTTGAAAGATTAAAAGATTGTTTTATGACAGCATCCATTCTGATCCAATCTGATCTTCAAGAATCGTTCATTGTAGAGGTGGTTGCTTCGGAGATTGGAGTGGGCGCAGCCTTATCACAGGGGCCAAAAACTCTGACTAACCTGCGTCCATCTACTTTTCTTTTTAAAATATTTCACCGGTGGAGTGAAATTATGATGTGGGAAATTGGGAGTTACTTGCTGTCAAATTGGACTTTGAGAAATGGAGGCATTTTTTGCAGGGGACGGCTCATCCAGTTATGGTGATCACTGATCACAAGAATTTAGCTTACATAGAATCAGCTAAAATGTTAACTCCCAGACAGGCCAGATGGTCCTTGTTTTTCACTCTGCTTAATTTTTCTATTACATTCAGGCCAGGATCTAAGAATGTGAAAGCTGATGCTTTATCTCATAGGCTAGATTCCAGTTCTCCTCCAGAACCTCCATCCTCCATTATTTCTTAGGGTATTGTGGTATTTATGGTAACCTCGGAATTGGAAAATGAGATTCGTAAAGTCTAGTCCATGGCTCCTTCCACTTCCCCAGGGTCTAAATTATTTGTGCCTGTGTACCTAAGATTGCAGGTGTTAATGGAATATTATAGTTCCATTTTAAGTGGTCATCCTGGGGTTATGGCCACAAGGAATGCCATTGCAAGTCTTTTATGGCGATCGTCCATGCATAATGATATTGTATTTGCTTGTGAAGTCTTTTGGCTACATTGCCTTTTCCAGAGGACCATTGTTAGTGGCTGGGACTTCCCTGATGGGTGGGATGTATCGCAGGTACGGTTTGTTGCTCTGGCCTCCCATTTAAGGTCAGGCTGCTGGGTCTGCTGCATAGTGCAGACGTTGGTCCCGGCATCTTGCTCAGGCTCCTGTTATATATGTGATTACTGCTGGCTCTCCAGCTAAAGTCTATGGTATAAAGAGGCAGCCCCACTCCTGGAGTCTAAGTCCAGAAATCATCTTACTGTGCATATCCGTGATGTGACGTCTTATCATTGGTGCTTGGATGCTTTCTGCTCTGGTGATGTGGCAGGTCCGGATTGGCCCATGGGCGACTCCCTGTCCATCTTGGCATTAGTGTTTAGGGTGGAGCCTGAAGCATAAAGGGCTTTCAGCTAAGTACGCGGGCGTGCTAGCATCACTTGTGTTTGGCATATGTTTGAGTGGATAGGCTACCGCTGTGTCTGTGTGTTTTGTGTGCTTAGCACTGTATCAGCTGCCAGTTGGCTATCAGTGATCTGTGTCAACATGTGTTCAGGGCTGGCCCCTCCAGAGAGGAGATTGTCTGTGTGGGTTTAGGGCTGGCATCAAGCCATTAGAATTCCGGCTCTTACGGAGAGGTTTACTGCGTGTTCTTGCTGACTGTATTTGCTATCGGTTTCCATCCCATGTGTATGCTATACTTCCCTGTGGGGTTAACAGGGTATTGAACCACAGAGCAAGATCAACCCACGAGTTCTTTCACAGTGGTTTAAACGAGGTATTGCACGCTTCCTATTTTCCCTGTACCCCTCAGTAGTTAGCTAAGCTGGTACTTACTTTCCCTGTACCCCTGGGTGGTTAGCTGAGCTGGTACTTACCTTCACTGTACCCCTCGGTGGTTAGCTGAGCTGGTACTTACCATCCCTGTACTCCTCGGTGGTTAGCTGAGCTGGAACTTTATGTCCCTGTACCCCTCAGTTGTTAGCTGAGATTGTACTTACAGTCCCTGTACCCCTTGGTGGTTAGCTGAGCTGGTACTAACCTTCCCTGTACCCCTCAGTGGTTAGCTGAGCTGGTACGTACCATCCCTGTACCCCTCGGTGGTTAGCTGAGCTGGTACTAACCTTCCCTGTACCCCTCGGTGGTTAGCTGAGCTGGTACTTACTGTCCCTGTACCTCTCGGTGGTTAGCTGAGTAGGTACTCCTCTCCATGTGCACCTCTGAGTTGTATTTGGGTTTGGTTTTCTGTGTTCCATTCACACTGTGTGCCTTGTGCAGGCATGTACTACGGAGGACAGAGAATGAACTTCAATCAAATACTGCAGCCAGCATGCAGCCAGCGGGTAAGGAAAGGGTGGATCAAACACCCAAAAACCCCGCCTCCATGGCTGAAGATTGTTCCCTCAAAATTCAGGTGACAGTGTCCCTTTAAAGAGATGTTTTGCTTCTGCGCCGATAACTTTTTAGCCTGACATCACTCAGCCATTCATCGCAGAGACTGATGCATCAGATGTGATATGTGGGGCTGTATCTACACAGGGTGCATCTCTAAGTAAGAAACTGTTGTCCACCAAGAGAAACTTTGACATTGGTAATAGGGAACTCTTGGCAGAAAAGTGGACACTTGAGGAGTGGCATTATTTTTTGGAAGGAGCAGTTCGTCTGGTCATCGTAATCACCGAACATAGAAATATTTTGTATTTGGAATCTGTCAAATATCTGACACCTAGACAGGCAAGATAGTAATTGTTTTTTACCAGATTCAACTTTTTTGTGACTTATAGGCCGAGGAATAAGAATATTAAGGCGGATGCTTTATCTCGTTGTTATCACCTCCCTGATTGGGGGAGGGATCAGATAAGGCTTAAGTTAGGAGCATAGCTAGGTATGAGACCCCGGTGTCTCCACCATCCGTGGTAATCTGGGAATATGAATAGAATAGGGTGTCCCAGTTTGAGGGATCATATAGTTGTCCACAGTCCCTTGTCACTACATGACACAATATGCATGTCGTATGGATGCTAGTCGAGAAAAAAAATTGCACACTTGCACGCGCATGACATAAGGAGAGCCATAAGCAGGACATATGCATGACACTCGTCCCACTTTTCAGTGTGAGAATCAGAGCAATTTATTAAATGCTAGTGGGAGCCAAGCCTTTAGGGAGCTGACAGACGGCTTTATTTTCCCACAAGGATCGTAATGCAATCCTTGGACTGACCATCAGCTCTCCTGACCTGTGCATGACAGCTGCATAGAAATACATCACACTGTTACGCTCAGGACAGAAGAGGTACGGGGCCAGTTTGTGCTCTGCGCTGTGAGAAATACAGCCATCTGTCTGCGCAATTAGAGTGAGGGTATTATCAGAATATGACCTATCGTTTAAATCTGGTGTTTGCGTTAAAATAAAATCTTCAGTATACACCATACATATAGAGATGGGTGAACCCAAACAGTAAAATTTGGCATCCCTACCAAACATCTGCTGTTTGGGCATGCACACCAAACACAAACTTAACCAGAAAGTTTGTGTTACTGTACAAGATTGGCTCCCAGAACACTGGATGTTTGTTGCGCTGTCATGTGCATGACAGCATGGCAAACACTTCTTCTAATTGGAGGTAAAATCATTACCACCTGTCAGACAGCCGCAGTTCCCAACCGCAGCTGTCAAAGACAGCGTGAGCCCACAGCTGTGAGGTATAAACTTTACCTCCGGTCACTGGTGTGGGCTGATGGGACTACTTCTCCCATCAGCCTATGCCTCAGGTTGTTAATAACAGTGAGTATTCATCAGCTGGAACCTGCGCTCTAAATAAATAAATTAAAAAAAAACTGATTTGGTTCTCCTGTATTTTTGATAACCGGCCATCCAAAACTGACAGCTGGGAGTTGCAACCATCAGCTGTCAGCGTTAGCAAGGTTGGTAACCAAGATTAGGAGAATCCCCACACTGTTTTTTTAGTTACTCTGGTATTCTCAGACTTGTAAGGCACCATTGATATTGCCCCCCAGCCTAAAAATAGCAGCCCACAGATCGCTGCTAGCACAGTGAGAAAGTCTCACAGTGCAGCGCTGAGCTTGGAAAGTTTACCACAGTTCACTGTGAGAAATTTCTCTTGGTGAACTGCGGTAAATTTACTGCAGCGCCGTTCACAGGGGCCTGGCTGGGATTGCAGCGTCAGAGGCCAGCTGTCAGTTTTGGCTGGCTGGTCATTAAAAATAGAGTGGAACCAACGCCGTTTAAAAAAAAAATTATTTAAAGCGCAGAGATAAGAGGTAACCTTTTTAACTATGATCACCACTGAAGGCTCACACTGTCGTTTAACAGGATGCAGCTGTCTGACTGGCGGTAATAATTTTACCGGCAATCTGAAGAATTTTCTCCTGCGCTGTCATGCATATGACAGTGTGAGAAACACCCTAACAGTAACATGAACTTCTTGGTGAACCCTGTGTTCTGTGTCTGTGTTCGAACAGTAGGTGTTCGGTATGGATGCCGAACTTTACTGTTCGGGTACGCATATCTCAACCCATGACCTACTACGATGCAAAACCAGCTTTCTTACCACGGTCACTACATTGCGACCAAAATACTTCACATTTCAAGCAACCAAGGGCCACAGGCAGCAAAATAACCCCAAAATATCTTTGAACCTCCACCATATTTGACTATAACTACTGTGTTCTTTTATTTGTAGGCCGCATTCCATTTACACTCAACAGTAAACTATGTGCTTTACCAAAAAAATCTATCTTGGCCTCATCTGTCCACAAGACACCTGTTGGCCCTATAACAATAGAAAGGGACACCTGCTGGCCCTCTACAAATACTGATGGCCATCTTGTCTCACACAGTACATAGCCAGATAAGGTATTAAAATGATTTTTTTTACCACTGAAAGCAATGCAAATATACAAAAAGGCAGCAAGAAAAATGCATGTGAACATAGCACAAGGTGTGGAGGAGCATATTTTTCACTTATTTATTTTGCCTTATGTGCATTTCATTATTCTGGCAAGAATGTTTCTTAACATTTTTTACGATCAAATTTATTTTAAGTGCAGTTTTGTATATTTTATTGTCAGCCAATCAGGGAGCAGGAAACACCCACAATATCCTGACACAACGGCTTGTGTCATTGGCTGCTGAAATCACAAGTCCCTCTCCATATAAAGAGCGGACATCTTGATTTAGTATTATCTTGACTCTGTAACAGCACAGAGCGGCTGCTCCTGATGCTGGCACTGTTAGCAGCAAGATTTTAGCTAGTTAGCTAGGCGGTTGTATATCAGGCAGATAGTGTATCTAGCTGCTGTCTGGTGTGGCTGTTAAATTTACCTTCCAGCATTTTTTTTGCCATTACTGAGGACAAGCCAGCAGTGCATATGTCCTACAAGTGTGTTGTGCATTTCTTATATTGTGCTCCATGTACGAGTATGGCATTCTAAATAATATTTTTTCACTAGCTAAATGTGAAACAGCCTGCTGTATCCCAGATTTTAGATAGTTAGCTAGGCGATTGTATGTCAGTCAAATAGTGTAGCTAACGAGTGTCCAGTGTGGCCTGTTAAATTTACCTTCAAGCACTTTTTTTTTGCCCATTACTAAGGTCGTATAAAACTTTAGCATTTTGTTACGTTGAAATTAAGCTATAGAGGCCTGATCAACAGGCCACCCAAAATTCTTGTGTTCCTAACATCATACAGTAGGGGACCTGACTTTAAAATAGTTTGTAGCGTCTAGTGTGTTATAGAGGCCTGATCCAGAGGCCACCAAAAATCCTTCTGTTCCTAGTGTCATACAGTAGGAGATATCTGACTTTCAAATTGTTTGTTACACATCTGTTTGATACAGGCCTCATCCACACTCAAACAATTCTTTCTTCTGTGAATAACACAATACAGCATGCCATATTTCACCTTGGAATTTACTGCCCCTAAAATTCAGCTGCTTGCAAAGGTGGTGCAGAGCTTAAAATCTAATTTTTTATTGTTAATACTGTGATTCTACCACACTATCTGAGCAACATGACTGGGAAAAAGCGAGGCCGTGGTGGAAGGGGAATTAGGCTTGGTGTTCAAAGTGTACATGGGTTAGGTGGTAATATTGGTGAAAGCACTAGTGAAGCAATGTCACGTCCTATGCAGAGACAAATTACAACTTATGTTACTGGACGGGCTACTCCACTACCTTTTGTTGGCAGATACATAGCGGTGCGAATTGTTGATGTGACCCAGAAAGAGCATGTGGTTGAGTGGATTGCAAGCACAGCTTCACATTGCCTCTCCTCCTCTTCCTCCACCTCAACATCACACCCAGTACAGTCCACAGAGGTGGCACCAAAATTCCCCTTGCTTCCCCCCCGCGTCCCAACTCTCCAACCTTACAACTGACTGTACAGAACCACGGATGGGTGAGTCTGAAGAGCTGTTCGCACAAGCTATGAAATGGTCATCAGAAGTTTACTCACAGAGTTTCACAGAGTCAAGAGGAGGAAATCTGCCCTGATGCCCAAATTTTTTTTAGCTTGGATCCGGGGCAGGATGAAGTAGGGTCCAAACAGCATCCTGACCCTCTTCATCAGACATTGACCCCTTGGGGGAAGTGATCCTGATGAGACTCAGATATTTGAGGTTCACACAAACTGCACTGTGCTGGCAGAGCAGGAAGAGGAAGAGGATGACACCAAGGGCGAGGAAAGTGATAACACAGAGGATGATGATGTGTTAGATCCCAATTGGTGTGAAAAGAGGCACACAGCTGAGTAGGTCATCTGAGGAGGAAGGCGAAGAGGCTACGTTGCATTGTACATCTCAGACACATAGTGATGCAGCCACGACGAGCACTGCATCCTCAGCCCCAACTGTGTCTCTGACCAGGGAAAAAGTACTTGAGTCGAGGTAAAAAGTATGCACCTTCACATGCACAATCAACATGTGTTACTGTGTGAATCCCACTGTGCAAAAATGTAGACAAACGGATCTCAACAACCATCAACTGCCTCATCAATCGCATCTGCCACTTCTTCCTCCTCTTCTGTTACCACCGCCTTATATATCCTCTCTCATCTCTGTCTATCGCCCTACACATGCCCTCCGTTTTACAAATGACTTAAGACTAACATCCCCCGTAATCCAAACCTCGCATCTCCATCTCTGAGACTTCTCTCGTGCTGCGCCAGCTCTCTGGAATGCACTTCCCCAGACAATCAGACTGATACCTAGCCCCGACCTATTCAAGCGCGCTATAAAAACCTATCTCTTCAAACAAGCCTACCACACCAACTACTTAGTAAACTAACTTTGCCCTGTTTCCTCCTTCCAAATATTATTCTGAATCTGCACCCTACTATTCATCTGTCTCCACACCCTCCATGCACATGATAACTGCACTTGATACTTGACTATTGCATTTAAACACACGGGCTGATGACCGGATCATGCAGCTTTATATGAAAATCCCTATTTATTATAATTGCCAGATTTGAAATAACAAGCACTTTTCACATATTGTGTCCCCCATTTCCTTGTAGATTGTAGGCTTGTGAGCAGGGACCTCACCCCTAATGTCACTGTTTAAATTGTCTTAACTTGTACTGAATTTATTCTCTGTACATGTCCCCTCTTAATTGTAAAGTGCTGCGGAATATGTTGGCGCTATATAAATAAAAATTATCATTATTATTACCATGTCAGCTATTGAGGTGCAGGTCTTTGATCGCAGAACGGTGGGTTCTTTACCTGCTCCAGTTCCACTGACTGAGAGCCCGCTGTCAGCTGTAATATAAGCAGACATGCCTGCTGTTTTTGACTGATCTCAGATAATGAGCACACCACAACTTTCTCAATCCACCATAACATCTAAAGGCCCCGTCACACATAGCGAGATCGCTAGCGAGATCGCTGCTGAGTCACAAGTTTTGTGACACAACAGCGATCTCAGTAGCGATCTCGCTATGTGTGACACGTAGCAGCGATCAGGCCCCTGCTGTGAGATCGCTGGTCGTGTCGGAATGGCCTGGGCCATTTTTTGATCGTTGAGGTCCCACTGACATCGCTGAATCGGCGTGTGTGACGCCGATTCAGCGATGTCTTCGCTGGTAACCAGGGTAAACATCGGGTTACTAAGCGCAGGGCCGCGCTTAGTAACCCGATGTTTACCCTGGTTACCATCGTTAACCCCTTTACCCCAAAGGGTGGTTTGCACGTTAATGACCGGGCCAATTTTTACAATTCTGACCACTGTCCCTTTATGAGGTTATAACTCTGGAACGCTTCAATGGATCCTGGTGATTCTGACATTGTTTTCTCGTGACATATTGTACTTCATGACAATGGTAAAAATTCTTTGATAGTACCTGCGTTTATTTGTGAAAAAAACGGAAATTTGGCGAAAATTATGAAAATTTCGCAATTTTCCAACTTTGAATTTTTATGCAATTAAATCACAGAGATATGTCACACAAAATACTTAATAAGTAACATTTCCCACATGTCTACTTTACATCAGCACAATTTTGGAACCAAAATTTTTTTTTGTTAGGGAGTTATAAGGGTTAAACTTTGACCAGCAATTTCTCATTTCTACAACACCATTTTATTTTAGGGACCACATCTCATTTGAAGTCATTTTGAGGGGTCTATATGATAGAAAATACCCAAGTGTGACACCATTCTAAAAACTACACCCCTCAAGGTGCTCAAAACCATATTCAAGAAGTTTATTAACCCTTATGGTGCTTCACAGGAATTTTTTGAATGTTTAAATAAAAATGAACATTTAACTTTTTTTCACAAAAAATTTAATTCAGCTCCAATTTGTTTTATTTTACCAAGGGTAACAGGAGAAAATGGACCCCAAACATTGTTGTACAATTTGTCCTGAGTATGCCAATACCCCACATGTGGGGGTAAACCACTGTTTGGGCGCATGGCAGAGCTCGGAAGCGAAGGAGTGCCATTTGACTTTTCAATGCAAAATTGACTGGAATTGAGATGGGACGCCATGTTTCGTTTGGAGAGCCCCTGATGTGGCTAAACATTGAAACCCCCCACAAGTGACACCATTTTGGAAAGTAGACCCCCTAAGGAACTTATCTAGAGGTGTGGTGAGCACTTTGACCCACCAAGTGCTTCACAGAAGTTTATAATGTAGAACCGTAAAAATAAAAAATCATATTTTTTCACAAAAATTATCTTTTCGCCCCCAATTTTTTATTTTCCCAAGGGTAAGAGAAGAAATTGGACACCAAAGTTGTTGTACAATTTGTCCTGAGTACGCTGATAGCCCATATGTGGGGGTAAACCACTGTTTGGGCGGATGGGAGAGCTCGGAAGGGAAGGAGCGCCGTTTGACTTTTCAATGCAAAATTGACAGGAATTGAGATAGAACGCCATGTTGCGTTTGAAGAGCCACTGATGTGCCTAAACATTGAAACCCCCCACAAATGACACCATTTTGGAAAGTAGACCCCCTAAGGAACTTATCTAGAGGTGTGGTGAGCACTTTGACCCACCAAGTGCTTCACAGAAGTTTATAATGCAGAGCCGTAAAAATAAAACAAAATTTTTTTCCCACAAAAATTATTTTTTTAGCCCCCAGTTTTGTATTTTCCTGAGGGTAACAGGAGAAATTGGACCCCAAAATTTGTTGCCCAATTTGTCCTGAGTGCGATGATACACCATATGTGGGGGGAACCACTGTTTGGGCACATGGGAGGGCTCAGAAGGGAAGGAGTGCCATTTGAATGCAGACTTAGATGGAATGGTCTGCAGGTGTCACATTGCGTTTGCAGAGCCCCTAATGTACCTAAACAGTAGAAACCCCCCACAAGTGACACCATTTTGGAAAGTAGACCCCCTTAGGAACTTATCTAGATGTGTGCTGAGCGCTTTGACCCACCAAGGGCTTCACAGAAGTTTATAATGGAGAGCCGTAAAAATAAAACAAAAATTTTTTCCCACAAAAATTATTTTTTAGCCCCCAGTTTTGTATTTTCCCAAGGGTAACAGGAGAAATTCGACCCCACAATTTGTTGTCCAATTTGTCCTGAGTGCGCTGATACCCCATATGTGGGGGGGAACCACTGTTTGGGCGCATGGGAGGGCTCGGAAGGGAAGGAGCTCCATTTGGAATGAGGACTTAGATGGAATGGTCTGCAGGTGTCACATTGCATTTGCAGAGCCCCTAATGTACCTAAACAGTAGAAACCTCCCACAAGTGACACCATTTTGGAAACTAGACCCCCTAAGGAACTCATCTAGATGTGTTGTGATAGCTTTGAACCCCCAAGTGTTTCACTACAGTTTGTAACGCAGAGCCGTGAAAATTAAAAAAAAAATCTTTCCCCCCAAAATTATTTTTTAGCCCCCAGTTTTGTATTTTCCCGAGGGTAAGAGGAGAAATTCGACCCCAAAAGTTGTTGTCCAATTTGTCCTGAGTACGCTGATACCCCGTATGTTGGGGGAAACCACCGTTTGAGCGCATGGCAGAGCTCAGAAGGGAAGGAGCGCCATTTGGAATGCAGACTTAGATGGAATGGTCTGCAGACGTCACATTGCGTTTGCAGAACCCCTAATGTACCTAAACAGTAGAAACCCCCCACAAGTGACCCCATATTGGAAACTAGACCCCCCAGGGAACTAATCTAGATGTGTTGTGAGAACTTTGAACCCCCAAGTGTTTCACTACAGTTTATAACGCAGAGCCATGAAAATAAAAAATCTTTTTTTTCCCACAAAAAATATGTTTTAGCCCCGAGTTTTGTATTTTCCCAAGGGTAACAGGAGAAATTGGACGCCAAAAGTTGTTGTCCTATTTGTCCTGAGTACGCTGATACCCCATATGTTGGGGTAAACCCCTGTTTGGGCACACGGGAGAGCTCGGAAGGGAAGAAGCACTGTTTTACTTTTTCAACGCAGAATTGGCTGGAATTGAGATCGGACGCCATGTCGCGTTTGGAGAGCCCCTGATGTGCCTAAACAGTGGAAACCCCACAATTATAACTGAAACCCTAATCCAAACACATCCCTAACCCTAATCCCAACAGTAACCCTAACCACACCTCTAACCCAGACACACCCCTAACCCTAATCCCAACCCTATTCCCAACCGTAAATGTAATCTAAACCCTAACTGTAACTTTAGCCCCAACCCAAACTGTAGCCCTAGCCCTAACCCTAGCCCTAACCCTAGCCCTAACCCTAGCCCTAGCCCTAACCCTAGCCCTAACCCTAGCCCTAGCCCTAACCCTAGCCCTAACCCTAGCCCTAACCCTAACCCTAGCCCTAACCCTAGCCCTAACCCTAACCCTAGCCCTAACCCTAGCCCTAACCCTAGCCCTAGCCCTAACCCTAGCCCTAATGGGAAAATGGAAATAAATACATTTTTTTAATTTTTCCCTAACTAAGAGGGTGATGAAGGGGGGTTTGATTTACTTTTATAGCGGGTTTTTTAGCGGATTTTTATGATTAGCAGCCGTCACACACTGAAAGACGCTTTTTATTGCAAAAAATATTTTTTGCGTTACCACATTTTGAGAGCTATAATTTTTCTATATTTTGGTCCACAGAGTCATGTAAGGTCTTGTTTTTTGCGGGACGAGTTGACGTTTTTATTGGTAACATTTTCGGGCATGTGACATTTTTTGATCGCTTTTTATTCCTATTTTTGTGAGGCAGAATGACCAAAAACCAGCTATTCATGAATTTCTTTTGGGGGAGGCGTTTATACCGTTCCGCGTTTGGTAAAATTGATAAAGCAGTTTTATTCTTCGGGTCAGTACAATTACAGCGACACCTCATTTATATCATTTTTTTATGTTTTGGCGCTTTTATACGATAAAAACTATTTTATAGAAAAAATAATTATTTTGGCATCGCTTTATTCTCAGGACTATAACTTTTTTATTTTTTTGCTGATGATGCTATATGGCAGCTCATTTTTTGCGGGACAAGATGACGTTTTCAGCGGTACCATGGTTATTTATATCTGTCTTTTTGATCGCGTGTTATTCCACTTTTTGTTCGGCAGTATGATAATAAAGTGTTGTTTTTTGCCTCGTTTTTTTTTTTTTTTTCTTACGATGTTTACTGAAGGGGTTAACTAGTGGGCCAGTTTTATAGGTCAGGCCGTTACGGATGCGGCGATACTAAATATGTGTACTTTTATTGTTTTTTTTTTTTATTTAGATAAAGAAATTTATTTATGGGAATAATATAATTTTTTTTTTTCATTATTTTGGAATATTTTTTTTTATTTTTCTTTACACATTTGAAAATTTTTTTTTTTTACTTTTTTACTTTGTCCCAGGGGGGTACATCACAGATCAGTGATCTGACAGTTTGCACAGCACTCTGTCAGATCACTGATCTGACATGCAGCACTGCAGGCTTCACAGTGCCTGCTCTGAGCAGGCTCTGTGAAGCCACCTCCCTCCCTGCAGGACCCGGATCCGCGGCCATCTTGGATCCGGGGCTCGAGCAGGGAGGGAGGGAGGTAAGACCCTCGCAGCAACGCGATCACATCGCGTTGCTGCGGGGGGCTCAGGGAAGCCCGCAGGGAGCCCCCTCCCTGCGCGGTGCTTCCCTGCACCGCCGGCACATCGCGATCATCTTTGATCGCGGTGTGCCAGGGGTTAATGTGCTGGGGGCGGTCCGTGACCGCTCCTGGCACATAATGCCGGATGTCAGCTGCGATAAGCAGCTGACACCCGGCCGCGATCGGCGGCGCTCCCCCCGTGAGCGCCGCCGATCGCGCTGGACGTACTATCCCGTCCATGGTCATAGGGGCCCACCCCACATGGACGGGATAGTACGTCCGATGTCAGAAAGGGGTTAAAGTAAAAAAAACAAATGCTACATACTTACCTACTGCTGTCTGTCCCCGGCGCTGTGCTTCTCTGCTCTGGCTGTGAGCGCCGGGCAGCCAGAAAGCAGAGAGGTGACGTCACCGCTCTGCTTTCCGGCCGCTGTGCTCACAGTCAGTACAGGAAAGCACAGCGCCGAGGACAGACAGCAGTAGGTAAGTATGTAGTGTTTGTTTTTTTACTTTAACGATGGTAACCAGGGTAAACATCGGGTTACTAAGCGCGTCCCTGCGCTTAGTAACCCGATGTTTACCCTGGTTACCCGGGGACTTCGGCATCATTGAAGACAGTTTCAACGATGCCGAAGTCTTTCCCCTGATCGTTGGTCGCTGGAGAGAGCTGTCTGTGTAACAGCTCTCCAGCGACCAAACAGCGACGCTGCAGCGATCCGGATCGTTGTCGGTATCGCTGCAGCGTCGCTAAGTGTGACGGGGGCTTAAGCCTGCATCTCTCTCACAGTCAAGAAGTCTGTCCGGTTAACCGTACTCCGCCCTCTATCAGCACTGCAGCCAGCCCACCATTCCGCAGTTGTGGTTATGTAACAGATTGTTTCCTCCTACGCATGACAAAGCTAAGAGGTGAAACGCAACCATCTCCAATCTGTTGGCTACAGAAATGCTGCCTTTCTGCCTGGTAGATACAGATGGTTTCCAAAAGCAGATGGCTGTAGCAGTTCCCCAGTACCAATTGCCCAATGGCCATTACTTTTCTAAGAAAGCTGTGTCTGCGCTACACCAGCATGTTGCAGACAACATCACCTGTTCCTTGACTAAATCTCTGTCTGACAGGGTGCATTTTACCACAGACTCTTGGACAAGTAAGCATGGCCAAAGGCGTTACATCTTGCTGACTGGCCACTGGATGATTCTGGAGGCTGTGAGGACAGGCGCTGCTCCACAAGTCTTGTAATCCACAAGGTTTCCAGGACAAACCTCTACATTTAACACTTGCTCAAAGGCTTCTGCCTTTCCTCTAGGGCCTCCACCTGCACCCTCAACCTCTGCCTTAATGAGACATGTGTTCCAACAGCGCAGAGTGAACACCAACCAGCTCCGTACTGCGCTGCCAGGGCTCACCGCAATCAGGCAGTATTCAAATTGATTTGCCTTGGAGATCACAGTCATACAGCTGAAGAGTTGTAGACAGCTCTCTAGGCTGAGTTTGATCAATGGCTGTCTCCGCTGAACCTGCATCCAGAGAATGTCATGTCCGATAACTGTGCCAACCTAGTGGTGGCCCTATGGTGAGGCAAGCTCACACATGTGCCTTGCATCGCTCACATCCTCAACCTTGTGGTGCAGCATTTTCTCTGTCACTATCCTCATTTCGCACACCTCACGTCATTGTCTTGAATCGATACAGAGGTCTTTGTTCATGCCAGTTAGCAGGTTGATATCCAATGTGCCAACAGGGTGGAATTCCGATCTGTACATGTTGCAGCAAATGTGGCAGCAGCAACGTGCCCTGACACAGTATGTCATTTTATATAGCCTGGGCCAACGCAGTACGGATACAGAGTGGGCACAGATTAAAGACCTCTGCACCCTTCTGCACAGTTTTGAAATGGCTACTAATATGGTTAATGCTGATGACACCGTCATCAGCATCACTATTCCAGTCACATATATGTTAGAGCAGATTTTGAATAACCTGCGGGAGTAGATAATGGCCCCAGAAGTAGAGGAGGAAGCAGTTGAGGATGCAGAAGGGATAACATTGTCTCTAATTTCCAGACTGTCGTCACACAAGTGGGTGCCAAGTGAGGGCGGATTACTGCGATTGAGGGGGATGGTCATAACAGACAAACTGTTATCGAAGGTTTAGATCCGAGGAACAAATGGAGGAATAAGAGGTGATGGGCAAGCAACTGTCAGATGAAGAGAATAATCCTCCCCTCTGTTATTTGTGGTTGGTGGGAGAGCACGGAGGAATCAAGCCTCATTGTTACCCAGTCACACACATCATGGGCTTGGACCTCATGGTAAAGCCAGACATATGAGTACCTTCTTGCTGCACTATCTGCAACATGATCTCCGTATAATTATTATTAGGAATACTGCTGACTACTGGGTTGCCACTCTGTTAGATCCACGTTATAAAACCAGATTTTGCCAGATGCTTCCCTCCTTGGAAAGGGACCCGTGAATGCTGGAGTATCGAAACATGCTTTTACACAACCTAAAGAGAGCTTTTCCCCAAGACAGCAGTGAAGCACAAAGTTTGTATCACAGATTTAGACATCCAACCTCCAGCACGTCAATTCGTCAATGCCAAAACATTAGCAGCAGCAGTGTAAGTGGAAGAAGCAATTTCTGTGAGTCCTTTGACACTTTTTTTAGACCAGCTCGTGCACCAGTGCAACAGAGTCCAAGTCTTTCATGTGGTGAGCAAATGGAGAGAATGGTGCAGAAGTATTTAGAACTGAATATCAATACCATCAGGGAGGGTTTGGACCCTTTCAGATTTTGGTTTTCCAAAATGGATGGGTCGCCTGAGCTCGCCTCCCATGCATTGGAGGTTTTATCGTGCCTGGCAACCAGAGTTCTCTCAGAATGTGTCTTCAGCACTGCTGGTGGTTTGCTGACAGATAAGCACAGCCCACTGTTCCCTGAAAGTGTAGATCGCCTAACTTTCATCAAGATGAACAAGTCATGGATCTCCAAGGACATTTGCACCCGAATAGCAGACTGTACTAGGTGATATTGCATTTTTTAGTGTGATGCATTAATGTCACGTAACTGCACTCTGTGATATCTTTAGTGTGGCTTCTGTGCCTGCTGTGGCTGCTGCTGATGCTGATGTTAACGCAAATTTGTGGAAAGGTGAACAGTCATGGTTAGTCTACATCTGCTGGGTAAGCTGTAGTGGAAGACGTGTCGGTCCCAATTGTACTATTACTGTTCTCGTGACAGTTATTCCACTTCAATGGTGTCAGGCCCTCATTTTTTAAAATGTGAAATCTCCAGGTTGGGTGTCCATCTGCTGGATTGGGCATATACTATTTCTACTGTGGTGAAATTGATGCCACTTTTGTGGTGTCTGCCAGTAATTTTTGGAAATGTTAACACTCCTTGTTGGGTGTCCATCTGCTGGATTGGGTGTAGTGGAAGACCTGCCAGTCCCTATTATAGTATTTCTACTATGGTGAAGTTGATGCCACTTTTGTGGTGTAAGGCCCTCATTTGTTTAAATGTGAACACTCCTTGTTGGGTGTCTATCTGCTGGATTGGGGTAGTGGAGGACCTGCCGGTCCCTATTATACTATTTCTACTATTGGTGAAATTGATGCCACTTTTGTGATGTCTGCCAGTAAATTTTGGAAATATGAACACTCCTGGTTGGGAATCCATCTGCTGGATTGGGTGCAGTGGAAGACCTGTCGGTCCCTATTATTCTATTTCTACTATGGTGAAATTGATGCCACTTCTGTGGTCTCAGGCCTTCATCTGTTTAAATGTGAATGCTTCTGGTTGGATATCCATCTGCTGGATTGGGGGTAGTGGAAGACCTGCAGGTCCCTATTATACTATTTCTGCTGTGGCGAAATTGATGCCACTTTTGTGGTGTCTGCCAGTAATTTGTGGAAATGTGAACACTCCTGGTTGGCAGGGCCGTATTTAGAGTTTCTGTTGCCCTATGCACTTTTAGTGCTGCCTCCCCCATTGGTGAGTATGACACTATCAGCAGTGACTTTGGCAAGAATCGCTGATGTGAAAGTAGCCTTTTGCAGCAGATCGGGCAGTTTTTCTGCATGTGCCACGTAACGGATCACTTACGGCAACACTGTGTTTGGTCTCATTCATTCTCTATGGGATTTGCGGTACTTGCAGTGATCTGGGAAATGCGGTGCCATACCTCCCAACTTTTGAAGGGAAAAAGGTCTAAAGGTTGCAGTGCACTTTGTGCGCTGCGGCAAATTTAAGGCCACGCCTCTGACCACACCCATTTCACAACTAATCACACCCATATCCAAGTCCCAACCACACCCATTTAGCATTGCTGATCACACTGTTTCAAATACATTAAAACCCCCCAAAAATATGGCCACGCAGTGCTCCATACTGTATAATGGCTACGCAGTGCTCCACATACTGTATAATGGCCCTACATGATGTTCCATACTGTATAATGGCCACACAGTGCTCCATACTGTATAATGGCCACACATGATGCTCCATACTGTATAATGGCCACACAGGATGCTCAATACTGTATAAGGGTCACACATGATGCTCAATACTGTATAATGGCCATTGGCCACACATGATGCTCCATACTGTATAATGGCCACACATGATGCTCCATACTGTATAATGGTCCCACATGATGCTCCATACTGTATAATGGCCACACATGATGCTCTATGCTGTATATTGGCCACACATGATGCTCCATACTGTACAATGGCCACACATGATGCTCTATACTGTATAATGGCCACACATGATGCTCAATACTGTATAAGGGCCACACGATGCTCAATACTGTTTAATGGCCATTGGCCACACATGATGCTCCATACTGTATAATGGCCACACATGATGTTCCATACTGTATAATGGCCCCACATGATGATCAATACTGTATAATGGCCCCACATGATGCTCAATACTGTATAATGGCCACACATGATGCTCAATACTGTATAATGGTCACACATGATGCTCAATACTGTATAATGGCCATTGGCCACACATGATGCTCCATACTGTATAATGGCCATACATGATGCTCCATACTGTATAATGACCCCACATGATGATCGATACTGTATAATGGCCCCACATGATGCTCAATACTGTATAATGGCCACACATGATGCTCAATACTGTATAATGGCCACACATGATGCTCAATACTGTATAATAGTCACACATGATGCTCCATACTGTATAATGACCCCACATGATGATCAGTACTGTATAATGGCCCCACATGATGCTCAATACTGTATAATGGCCATACACACGCGTTTGTGACCCAGGACTAAAAAAAAAAATCCTTGCTCAGGTGCCGCCCCCCGCAATGTCGCCGCCCTAGGCACATGCCCTCGAGTGCCTACTGGCAAATTCGGCCCTGCTGGTTGGGTGCCCACCTGCTGGATTGGGCAAAGTGGAAGACTTGTCGGTCCCTATTATACTGTTTCTACTGTGGTAAAATTGATGCCACATCTGTGGTGTAAGGTCCTCCTTTGTTAAAAATTGAATACTCCTGGTTGGGTGTGCATCTTCTGAATTGGGTGTAGTGGAATACCTGTTGGTCCCTATTATACTATCTATACTGTGGTGAAATTGATGCCACTTTAGTATTGTCTGCCAATAATTTTTGGAAATGTGAACACTCCTGGTTGGGTCTCCTTCATGCTTGTTGCCTGCAGTAGTAGGCCTCTGAGACCGTCAGGACTCAACTACCTTTGGTGCTATCCTTACATTTTTCTGACAATGGTAGACTACAAAACTGATATTTGTGCCACCTGAGTGCTGAGCTCAGCATGAAAGCATGCTACAATTTGTAGTGTGGGTGAATTGAGGTCACTTCCCCGGTGTCTGTCCCTAATTCGATGTGTTTTGGCAGCATTTTGGCTGTTATAAGGTGTTGTGCATGCGTTTGTTTTTGCCCCCCATTGACATGAATGCATTCAGTTATGTTCTGCAAATATTCGACAAATTAATCAGCAAATATTGCAAATTCAGCGATCATAATTGGAACTGAACATTGAAATATTCGCTCATCTCTATTTATAACCAGTATGGGGAATGTCCAGCACACTATTAAATTGGTGTTGATAATATCAGTACAAGCGATAACATCCAGTTTACAATTTATTCATAAATTTCCAGAAGGAATCAAGGAAAAACAGCAAAATTAAAATTTATGAGAAAGTATTTTTTTCAATTACTGAAACAGACATGTCAGGAGTTTCTAACTGCTCCTCTTCAAAAAATGTATCTTGTATTACTATTTTCATTCCAATCTAGATTATTTTGAATACTGAAATTTCACAATCTATATTAATCTGAAAAACATTAACCTAAATATGTAATTTGTATGCCATTTAAATCAGTAAAATTATCTTTATGACTTATTTTATTACTAAGACATTTGGTACTGTGCTTCCAGTTGTATTGTATTTAATGTTAATAGGACAGATTGAATAATTAATAGCAATTATCTTAAATTGAATATTTTTCAATGCAAATAGAGTGGGTTAATTGCCTACTTTATAAAGTAACGTTCTCCCAAACTGAGGACTCCATGGCAATCCGTATGTTTGCACATGAGGCAACTAAAATTACCTTTTTTCTTCTCTAACAATATGGCCATGATCACGTGGGGAATAGGAAAACAGGCTGTAGGCATGTTCTAGTTGATAAGTTATTGCTTCCTAAGGACACATAATTGAGAAAAGTTTGGAGCCAATGTGGTCCCTGTTGACTTAGCTGTATTCATTTCTTGGCAGTCACTTTTGCCTAGGTTACACACATATTTTACACAGTGCTAATAGTGTATCTGTACAGAATATAGAGTGCTTCTAGGCAATTTCTTTTGCAAAGTAATGGAGAGCTGCATGCAATATGCCAACCTAGACAGGAAGCTCATGCATCAAGTGTAGCCTATAGCTGACAAATGAATTACATTTAACAACCAACGTTAATAAAATTGAGACAACTAGAAGTGCTTTTATTTTAGTTTGCCATTGATTATCTAAGTTACCTTGCTAGCCTTAGACATGTCCTAATTGGCCAAAATCTACTTGTTCTTGAAGAGGTTGTCCACCTTTGGAGACATTTTTTTCCTAACTTAAATGTAAACGATTGGTGCTAAAAATCATTTTTGCAATTAGGGTTTATCAAAAATTTTGCAGTTTGCCTACCATAGCAGCTGTATTACACCATCTACTGCTTACTGCAGAATGAGGTAACGGGGTAGGCCAAATTATTTTTATTTTAGCAGATGTGTTAAGGACATGATTTTGTGAAGATCACTATTATATATGACACATTCTCTTCCTGATTTTGTTAGTGCAACTTTCCCCACAGATTACACCGCTCTCCAGACCATATAATGGCTGCTTTTGGTGGAGCATGTAAGCAGACCTGTTCATCAGTTTTGTCCAATTGATACCCTCACATGTGAAATTGTTTTTCTATTGGTCTATTGGAGGAGACTAAAGGACAAGTCTGGTCACATGCTTCTCCACCAGAAAGCCTGTCATGTGTCTGGGTTCTAACCCTTGAGCCTGTGTTTTGTGGTCGATTTCTCTGTCCACCGTTAGACCTTTTGTCTGCGTGTTTACTTTCTGCTATCCTTGTTTCAGTATTTTTATGGTAACAGGCATTTTCATTTACTAATTTGTATGTCTTATCACCTTTCGAGTGCAGCTCTATATACTTTCTCTACTGCTGGTATTTCCTGCTGGTGATAGTCTATTTTGAATGTCCAGCCATGCTGCTGCAGCTTAAGCCAGTCAGTGAAAGACCAGCTAGGGTTTATCGCTGTGCTGTTTATGTTCTTTTCCTTAAACCTAATTTCTGTTTCGTTTTAGGAAGTAGGTGGCATATTCTCTAACAGTACATACTTAATACTTTATTTTGTATTTTGTGGTTTGTTTGACTCACTCAAGGATTTCCTTCTATTTCACCACACTTTCCCATTGTCTAGTCTGTGGTGAGGGCATAGGCAGATTATTATTGGGGCAATCTGGGCTACCGCCCGAGGCTCAGCTCTCTGGGGGGCCTATGGCCAGATTGCCCTCATTATCCAGGAAGGCAAGGGCAGAGTGCTCTAGCAGCTGCTGTGCAGAGCCAGCAGCTTCTTCTTTGGCACTGCACCTTTAAACTTACTTGTGCATCAGCCAGCCACGTCACAGCTAGAAGACGCTGTCCTGTGTGCCGCTGTGTCTGCTAAAGTGATGTCACACAGTGCATCTGTGCTTCCAGTCTGTAAGGAAACCTGCTTAACAAGAGCAGGATGAGAAACTGTCCAACATAAATAATAGTAAGTACACAAAATCATGACTTCAACACATCTGTTAAAATATAAATAATGTGGCCAACACCTTTACCTCATTCTGCAGCTGGCAGTAGACAGTATAATACAGCGACTATAGGAGCCAAATGGTGCAAAATTTGTTACAAAACCCATTAATAAATAAAAATAACAATAATAATAATAATTTCAAAAAATATTTTTACCTCTAATTGCATGCTTTTAATTATTAAAAAAGTCCCTAAAGGTGGACAATCCCTCTAAGCTGGGTTTTTATTAGCAGGTGTTTTGATGCAGTTTTTCACTGCAAAACCAGGAATGGACAGTAATGGCCTCAAGATTCAGCAAGGATGGTACTTTTTACACCAGTCATAAAGAATGGCCTGCTGAAGCTACAAGCACATAAGTCATTCAAAGGTGTGTGCCTCTTAATGAATTTAGCACACTTTTTCAATTGCCATTGAGAATTGTGTTTCAGCCATGAACTGGAGTATTTTTCTTTCATAAATGATGCCTCTTTTGTTGGGTAAATTTATAAATAGGGGAGAAAGTAGCAAGATAGGAAACATAAAACTTAACATTTAATAGTAAATTTAAAAAATTCAAAGACAGAACAAACATAGAAATCAGAACCCTCAAGGACCTGCAAGGATGTCCAATCAAAAACCAGGATTGGGTGAGACCATTCTAGTTTTATTTCTATGGATTTGAAATATATTAGGGCTTAATTGGTAATGTGTCAGTGGGAGTGTTGAGCGATTCCTTCCGATATTCGGAAATATCGGTATCGGATTGGATCGGCCGATATCCAAAAAATATCGGATATCGCCGATACCGATACCCAATACCAATGCAAGTAAATGGGACACAAATATGGGGATTAAAATAAGCCCTTTCTGTTCTTGTACATTCTGTTCTGGAGGGGGAAAGTGTGTGGGCGGTGCATGGGCGGAGACTGCATGTCTGTGTGGGACCGAGGGGGCTCCGTGCGGGCCTGCCGGGGATCTATACGGGCCTCTCGGGGGGTCTGTGTGGCCTGCCGGGGGTCTGTGCGGCCTGCCGGGGGTTTGTGCGGGTCTCTCTGGGGTCTGTGCAGCCTGCCAGGGGTCTGTACAGGCCTCTCGGGGGTCTGTGCGGCCAGCCGGGGGTCTATGCGGCCTGCCAGGGGTCTGTACGGGCCTCTCTGGGGTCTGTGCGGCCTGCCAGGGGTCTGTGCGGGTGTGCAGGCATCGTCCGATGGGACTACAAGTCCCATCGGGCTATGCCTGCTACAAAGGCAGTGATTGACACATTAGCCAATGATGGGATAGTAGTAGTCCCATCATCCGGCTAATGTGTTGAATGTAAAAAAAAAGCATACATACTACATACATACTACATACATACATACTACATACATACTACACACATACATAATGCATACATACAACATACTACATACATACTACATACATACATACTACATACATGCATACTACATACTACATGCATACTGCATACATACTACATACACCATACTACATACATACTACATACATACAACATACTACATACATACTTCATACATACAACATACTACATACATACTACATACATGCATACTACATGCATACAACATACATATACATACATACATACATACTACATACATACATCATACTACATACATACTACATACTAAATACATATAGCATAAATACTACATACATACATACATACATACTACATACATATACATACTACACATATACTACATACATGCATACTATATACATACTACATACTACATACATACTACATACATACATACTACATACATACTACATGCAATACATTCATACATTACATACAATACAGACATACAGTACATATAACATAGAGTACATACTCACCATTACTTGTCATTTTGATCCCCAAAGCCAGTGTCATCTGTAAAAAAGATTAAAACAACAAGCAACCAATATACTCCCTGATCCGCAGAAATCCATGAGTGTCCCACGATGATCTCCCGTGGAGAACGGCAGCATCAGTTGATGCAACCGCTCTCAAGGTGCTCCAGGAACACAATGTCGGGAGGAAGGTATCCTTCCGCACTGTATTCCTCTGCCACTGTAAAAAGATAGTCCCTAGTCTCACTTTTGGCATGGCTGTGTGAGAAATTTTCCCACGCAGCAATTGCCATAAAGTGAGACTCTGAGAGGTTACTATAGTTCAGTGAATCACTGCTGGAGCCATTATCTCCTGTCAGTGTGTCACTGAAGGTCCTATAGAGTAGTGACATCACACAATGTCACTGCTATATAGGGGAGATCATCGTGGGACCCTCGTTATTAATTAGACTGCATCGGACAGGTAGTGTACGGTTTATTATTTTACATTTTTTGCAGGCGCTGAAATATGGTAAGTATGGTTAAATGAAGAATATTAAAATAATTTTTTCCTAATGTGTGTGTTTTATTAACCCTTTACTAGTATTGGATTAATAATGGATAGGCATCTTATTGACGTCTCTCCGTTATTAACCCAGCTTAATGTCACCGTACAATAGCAAGGTGACATTAACTCCTTATTACCCCATATCCCACTGCTACACGGGAGTGGGAAGAGAGGGGCTAAGTGCCAGAATTGGCGCATCTTATAGATGCGCCATTTCTGGGGTGGCTGCAGACTGGTATTTGTAGCTGGGGGGCAATATCCATGGCCCCTCTCTAGGCTATGAATATCAGCCCGCAGCTGTCTGTGTAGCCTTTCTGGCTATAAAATATAGTACTACCTGTACGCCGTAGTCCAATTAATAACGAGTGTGCCACGACGATCTCACCTATAGAACAGTGACATCGGTGTTATGAAAGGCAATTCAGTACTACAATTGACATAGCGGTCAGAGCACATACAGTGATCTGACAATAACCCAAAATCATAGAACGAGCTCTGAGACGTGGGAACTCTGCAGACCGCAATCCCTAATCCTCTCCAAACAACACTAGAGGCAGCCGTGGATTGCGCCTAACTCTGCCTATGCAACTCGGCACAGCCTGAGAAACTAACTAGCCTGAAGATAGAAAATAAGCCTACCTTGCCTCAGAGAAATACCCCAAAGGAAAAGGCAGCCCCCCACATATAATGACTGTGAGTTAAGATGAAAAGACAAACGTAGGGATGAAATAGATTCAGCAAAGTGAGGCCCGACTTTCTTAACAGATCGAGGATAGAAAAGGTAACTTTGCGGTCTACACAAAACCCTAAAGAAAACCACGCAAAGGGGGCAAAAAAACCCTCCGTACCGAACTAACGGCACGGAGGTACACCCTTTGCGTCCCAGAGCTTCCAGCAACAAATTAGACAAGCTGGACAGAAAAAATAGCAAACAAATAGCAAAGAAGAACTTAGCTATGCAGAGCAGCAGGCCACAGGAATGATCCAGGGAAAAGCAAGTCCAAAACAGGAACATTGACAGGAAGCCAGGATCAAAGCATTAGGTGGAGTTAAGTAGAGAAGCACCTAACGACCTCACCAGATCACCTGAGGGAGGAAACTCAGAAGCCGCAGTACCACTTCCCTCCACCAACAGAAGCTCACAGAGAGAATCAGCCGAAGTACCACTTGTGACCACAGGAGGGAGCTCTGCCACAGAATTCACAACAGTACACCCCCTTGAGGAGGGGTCACCGAACCCTCACCAGAGCCCCCAGGCCGACCAGGATGAGCCACATGAAAGGCACGAACAAGATCGGGAGCATGGACATCAGAGGCAAAAATCCAGGAATTATCTTCCTGAGCATAACCCTTCCATTTAACCAGATACTGGAGTTTCCGTCTAGAAACATGAGAATCCAAAATCTTCTCCACAATATACTCCAATTCCCCCTCCACCAAAACCGGGGCAGGAGGATCAACAGATGGAACCATAGGTGCCACGTATCTCCGCAACAATGACCTATGGAATACGTTATGTATGGAAAAAGAATCTGGAAGGGTCAGACGAAAAGACACAGGATTAAGAACCTCAGAAATCCTATACGGACCAATGAAACGAGGTTTAAACTTAGGAGAGGAAACCTTCATAGGAACATGACGAGAAGACAACCAAACCAGATCCCCAACACGTAGTCGGGGACCCACACGGCGTCTGCGATTAGCGAAACGTTGAGCCTTCTCCTGGGACAAGGTCAAATTGTCCACCACATGAGTCCAAATCTGCTGCAACCTGTCCACCACAGTATCCACACCAGGACAGTCCGAAGACTCAACCTGTCCTGAAGAGAAACGAGGATGGAACCCAGAATTGCAGAAAAATGGCGAAACCAAGGTAGCCGAGCTGGCCCGATTATTAAGGGCGAACTCAGCCAAAGGCAAAAAGGACACCCAGTCATCCTGATCAGCAGAAACAAAGCATCTCAGATATGTTTCCAAGGTCTGATTGGTTCGTTCAGTCTGGCCATTGGTCTGAGGATGGAAAGCCGAGGAAAAAGACAAGTCAATGCCCATCCTACCACAAAAGGCTCGCCAAAACCTTGAAACAAACTGGGAACCTCTGTCAGAAACGATATTCTCTGGAATGCCATGTAAACAAACCACATGCTGGAAGAACAATGGCACCAAATCAGAGGAGGAAGGCAATTTAGACAAGGGTACCAGATGGACCATCTTAGAAAAGCGATCACAGACCACCCAAATGACTGGCATCTTTTGAGAAACGGGAAGATCAGAAATAAAATCCATAGAGATATGTGTCCAAGGCCTCTTCGGCACCGGCAAGGGCAAAAGCAACCCACTGGCACGAGAACAGCAGGGCTTAGCTCGAGCACAAATCCCACAGGACTGCACAAAAACACGCACATCCCGCGACAGAGACGGCCACCAAAAGGATCTAGCCACCAACTCTCTGGTACCAAAGATTCCAGGATGACCAGCCAACACCGAACAATGAACCTCAGAGATAACTTTACTGGTCCACCTATCAGGGACAAACAGTCTCTCCGCTGGACAACGATCAGGTTTATTAGCCTGAAATTTTTGCAGCATCCGCCGCAAATCAGGGGAGATGGCAGACACAATTACTCCTTCCTTGAGGATACCCGCCGGCTCAGACAAACCCGGAGAGTCGGGCACAAAACTCCTAGACAGAGCATCCGCCTTCACATTTTTAGAGCCCGGAAGGTACGAAATCACAAAGTCAAAACGGGCAAAAAACAGCGACCAACGAGCCTGTCTAGGATTCCACCGCTTAGCAGACTCAAGATAAGTCAAGTTCTTATGATCAGTCAATACCACCACGCGATGCTTAGCTCCTTCAAGCTCACTACTGAGAGGCACAGAAGCAGCCATCTGCAGACCGGACATAACTGCAAGAGAAGTATGCTGCCTTCCAGGTGCGATGATCAAGGATGTGACCGATAGGATACCAAAGCTCTTCAGCTCCAAGGACGTCCACCCATTCCTTCTGATACATGTTGGCACCAATGACACGGCAAGGAAGGACCTACCGACAATCTGCAAGGACTTTGAAGAGTTGGGGAAGAAAGTAAAGGAACTGGATGCACAGGTAGTTTTTTCTTCTATCCTTCCAGTAGACGGGCATGGCACCAGGAGATGGAACAGGATCCTTGTTGCAAACAACTGGCTAAGACGATGGTGCAAACAACAAGGATTCGGATTCCTGGACCACGGTGTGAATTACTGGTACGATGGACTCCTCGCCAGAGACGGACTACACCTCAACAAACCTGGGAAACACACATTCGCCAGAAGACTCGCTACACTCATCAGAAGGGCGTTAAACTAGAAGAAGAGGGGACGGGAAGAAAAACATTAGACTTGAACAAAGAAGACCCAGGAAAACATACTCAGATGGGAGATAAGAACATTTCTAAAACAATCCACAGCGAGGAGATTGGAACAAAACAAAATCCTCTAAACTGCATGCTCGCAAACGCCAGAAGCCTGACAAACAAGATGGAAGAACTAGAAGCAGAAATATCTACAGGTAACTTTGACATAGTGGGAATAACCGAGACATGGTTAGATGAAAGCTATGACTGGGCAGTTAACTTACAGGGTTACAGTCTGTTTAGAAAGGATCGTAAAAATCGGAGAGGAGGAGGGGTTTGTCTCTATGTAAAGTCTTGTCTAAAGTCCACTTTAAGGGAGGATATTAGCGAAGGAAATGAGGATGTCGAGTCCATATGGGTCGAAATTCATGGAGGGAAAAATGGTAACAAAATTCTCATTGGGGTCTGTTACAAACCCCCAAATATAACAGAAACCATGGAAAGTCTACTTCTAAAGCAGATAGATGAAGCTGCAACCCATAATGAGGTCCTGGTTATGGGGGACTTTAACTACCCGGATATTAACTGGGAAACAGAAACCTGTGAAACCCATAAAGGCAACAGGTTTCTGCTAATAACCAAGAAAAATTATCTTTCACAATTGGTGCAGAATCCAACCAGAGGAGCAGCACTTTTAGACCTAATACTATCTAATAGACCTGACAGAATAACAAATCTGCAGGTGGTTGGGCATCTAGGAAATAGCGACCACAATATTGTGCAGTTTCACCTGTCTTTCATTAAGGGGACTTGTCAGGGAGTCACAAAAACACTAAACTTTAGGAAGGCAAGGTTTGACCAGCTTAGAGATGCCCTTAATCTGGTAGACTGGGACAATATCCTCAGAAATAAGAATACAGATAATAAATGGGAAATGTTTAAGAACATCCTAAATAGGCAGTGTAAGCGGTTTATACCTTGTGGGAATAAAAGGACTAGAAATAGGAAAAACCCAATGTGGCTAAACAAAGAAGTAAGACAGGCAATTAACAGTAAAAAGAAAGCATTTGCACTACTAAAGCAGGATGGCACCATTGAAGCTCTAAAAAACTATAGGGAGAAAAATACTTTATCTAAGAAACTAATTAAAGCTGCCAAAAAGGAAACAGAGAAGCACATTGCTAAGGAGAGTAAAACTAATCCCAAACTGTTCTTCAACTATATCAATAGTAAAAGAATAAAAACTGAAAATGTAGGCCCCTTAAAAAATAGTGAGGAAAGAATGGTTGTAGATGACGAGGAAAAAGCTAACATATTAAACACCTTCTTCTCCACGGTATTCACGGTGGAAAATGAAATGCTAGGTGAAATCCCAAGAAACAATGAAAACCCTATATTAAGGGTCACCAATCTAACCCAAGAAGAGGTGCGAAACCGGCTAAATAAGATTAAAATAGATAAATCTCCGGGTCCGGATGGCATACACCCACGAGAACTAAGAGAACTATGTAATGTAATAGATAAACCATTATTTCTTATTTTTAGGGACTCTATAGTGACGGGGTCTGTTCCGCAGGACTGGCGCATAGCAAATGTGGTGCCAATATTCAAAAAGGGCTCTAAAAGTGAACCTGGAAATTATAGGCCAGTAAGTCTAACCTCTATTGTTGGTAAAATATTTGAAGGGTTTCTGAGGGATGTTATTCTGGATTATCTCAATGAGAATAACTGTTTAACTCCATATCAGCATGGGTTTATGAGAAATCGCTCCTGTCAAACCAATCTAATCAGTTTTTATGAAGAGGTAAGCTATAGGCTGGACCACGGTGAGTCATTGGACGTGGTATATCTCGATTTTTCCAAAGCGTTTGATACCGTGCCGCACAAGAGGTTGGTACACAAAATGAGAATGCTTGGTCTGGGGGAAAATGTGTGTAAATGGGTTAGTAACTGGCTTAGTGATAGAAAGCAGAGGGTGGTTATAAATGGTATAGTCTCTAACTGGGTCGCTGTGACCAGTGGGGTACCGCAGGGGTCAGTATTGGAACCTGTTCTCTTCAACATATTCATTAATGATCTGGTAGAAGGTTTACACAGTAAAATATCGATATTTGCAAATGATACAAAACTATGTAAAGCAGTTAATACAAGAGAAGATAGTATTCTGCTACAGATGGATCTGGATAAGTTGGAAACTTGGGCTGAAAGGTGGCAGATGAGGTTTAACAATGATAAATGTAAGGTTATACACATGGGAAGAAGGAATCAATATCACCATTACACACTGAATGGGAAACCACTGGGTAAATCTGACAGGGAGAAGGACTTGGGGATCCTAGTTAATGATAAACTTACCTGGAGCAGCCAGTGCCAGGCAGCAGCTGCCAAGGCAAACAGGATCATGGGGTGCATTAAAAGAGGTCTGGATACACATGATGAGAGCATTATACTGCCTCTGTACAAATCCCTAGTTAGACCACACATGGAGTACTGTGTCCAGTTTTGGGCACCGGTGCTCAGGAAGGATATAATGGAACTAGAGAGAGTACAAAGGAGGGCAACAAAATTAATAAAGGGGATGGGAGAACTACAATACCCAGATAGATTAGCGAAATTAGGATTATTTAGTCTAGAAAAAAGACGACTGAGGGGCGATCTAATAACCATGTATAAGTATATAAGGGGACAATACAAATATCTTGCTGAGGATCTGTTTATACCAAGGAAGGTGACGGGCACAAGGGGGCATTCTTTGCGTCTGGAGGAGAGAAGGTTTTTCCACCAACATAGAAGAGGATTCTTTACTGTTAGGGCAGTGAGAATCTGGAATTGCTTGCCTGAGGAGGTGGTGATGGCGAACTCAGCCGAGGGGTTCAAGAGAGGCCTGGATGTCTTCCTGGAGCAGAACAATATTGTATCATACAATTATTAGGTTCTGTAGAAGGACGTAGATCTGGGGATTTATTATGATGGAATATAGGCTGAACTGGATGGACAAATGTCTTTTTTCGGCCTTACTAACTATGTTACTATGTTACTATGTAATGACGCCACTCCTCGAATGCCCACTTCATGGCCAGCAACTCTCGGTTGCCCACATCATAATTTCGCTCAGCAGGCGAAAACTTCCTGGAAAAAAAAGCGCATGGTTTCATCACTGAGCAATCAGAACCTCTCTGCGACAAAACAGCCCCTGCTCCAATCTCAGAAGCATTAACCTCGACCTGGAACGGAAGAGAAACATCTGGTTGACACAACACAGGGGCAGAAGAAAAACGACGCTTCAAGTCTTGAAAAGCTTCCACAGCAGCAGAAGACCAATTGACCAAATCAGCACCCTTCTTGGTCAAATCGGTCAATGGTTTGGCAATACTAGAAAAATTGCAGATGAAGCGACGATAAAAATTAGCAAAGCCCAGGAACTTTTGCAGACTTTTCAGAGATGTCGGCTGAGTCCAATCATGGATGGCTTGGACCTTAACAGGATCCATCTCGATAGTAGAAGGGGAAAAGATGAACCCCAAAAATGAAACCTTCTGCACACCAAAGAGACACTTTGATCCCTTCACAAACAAAGAATTAGCACGCAGGACCTGAAAAACTGTTCTGACCTGCTTCACATGAGACTCCCAATCATCCGAGAAGATCAAAATGTCATTTAAGTACACAATCAGGAATTTATCCAGGTACTCTCGGAAGATGTCATGCATAAAGGACTGAAACACTGATGGAGCATTGGCAAGTCCGAATGGCATCACTAGATACTCAAAATGACCCTCGGGCGTATTAAATGCAGTTTTCCATTCATCTCCTCGCCTGATTCGCACCAGATTATACGCACCACGAAGATCTATCTTGGTGAACCAACTAGCCCCCTTAATCCGAGCAAACAAATCAGATAACAATGGCAAGGGGTACTGAAATTTAACCGTGATCTTATTTAGAAGGCGGTAATCTATACAAGGTCTCAGCGAACCATCCTTCTTGGCTACAAAAAAGAACCCTGCTCCTAATGGTGACGATGACGGGCGAATATGCCCCTTCTCCAGGGATTCCTTCACATAACTGCGCATAGCGGCGTGCTCAGGCACGGATAAATTAAACAGTCGACCTTTTGGGAATTTACTACCAGGAATCAAATTGATAGCACAATCACAATCCCTATGCGGAGGTAGGGCATCGGACTTGGGCTCATCAAATACATCCCGGTAATCAGACAAGAACTCTGGAACCTCAGAAGGGGTGGATGACGAAATTGACAGAAATGGAACATCACCATGTACCCCCTGACAACCCCAGCTGGACACCGACATGGATTTCCAATCTAATACTGGATTATGGGCTTGTAGCCATGGCAACCCCAACACGACCACATCATGCAGATTATGCAACACCAGAAAGCGAATAACCTCCTGATGTGCAGGAGCCATGCACATGGTCAGCTGGGTCCAGTATTGAGGCTTATTCTTGGCCAAAGGCGTGGCATCAATTCCTCTCAATGGAATAGGACACTGCAAGGGCTCTAAGAGAAACCCTCAACGCTTAGCATACTCCAAGTCCATCAAATTCAGGGCAGCGCCTGAATCCACAAATGCCATGACAGAATACGATGACAAAGAGCAGATCAAGGTAACGGACAGAAGAAACTTTGACTGTAGCGTACCAATGGTGGCAGACCTAGCGAACCGCCTAGTGCACTTAGGACAATCAGAGATAGCATGAGTGGAATTACCACAGTAGAAACACAGCCCATTCAGACGTCTGTGTTCTTGCCGTTCAACTCTGGTCAAAGTCCTATCGCACTGCATAGGCTCAGGTTTAAGCTCAGGTAATACCGCCAAATGGTGCACAGATTTACGCTCACGCAAGCGTCGACCGATCTGAATGGCCAAAGACATAGACTCATTCAAACCAGCAGGCATAGGAAATCCCACCATGACATCCTTAAGGGCTTCAGAGAGACCCTTTCTGAACATAGCTGCCAGCGCAGATTCATTCCATTGAGTGAGCACGGACCACTTTCTAAATTTCTGACAATATACCTCTATCTCATCCTGACCCTGACAAAGAGCCAGCAAATTTTTCTCTGCCTGATCCACTGAATTAGGTTCATCGTACAGCAATCCGAGCGCCAGGAAAAACGCATCGATATTACTCAATGCAGGATCTCCTGGCGCAAGAGAAAATGCCCAGTCCTGAGGGTCGCCGCGCAAAAAAGAAATAACAATCAAAACCTGTTGAACTGGATCACCAGAGGAGCGAGGTTTCAAGGCCAGAAATAATTTACAATTATTTTTGAAACTCAGAAACTTAGTTCTATCTCCAAAAAACAAATCAGGAATAGGAATTCTTGGTTCCAACATAGCTTTCTGATCAATAGTGTCTTGAATCTTCTGTACTCTTGCCGAGAGCTGATCCACAAATGAAGACAGACTTCTAATGTCCATCGCTACACCTGTGTACTGAACCACCCAAATGTCTAGGGGAAAAAAAAGGCAAAACACAGTGCAAAGAAAAAAAAAATGGTCTCAGAACTTCTTTTTTCCCTCTATTGAGAATCATTAGTACTTTTTTTTGCTTCCTGTACTGTTATGAAAGGCAATTCAGTACTACAATGGACATAGCGGTCAGAGCACATACAGTGATCTGACAATAACCCAAAATCATAGAACGACCTCTGAGACGTGGGAACTCTGCAGACCGCAATCCCTAATCCTCTCCAAACAACACTAGAGGCAGCCGTGGATTGTGCCTAACTCTGCCTATGCAACTCGGCACAGCCTGAGAAACTAATTAACCTGAAGATAGAAAATAAGCCTACCTTGCCTCAGAGAAATACCCCAAAGGAAAAGGCAGCCCCCCACATATAATGACTGTGAGTTAAGATGAAAAGACAAACGTAGAGATGAAATAGATTCAGCAAAGTGAGGCCCGACTTTCTTAACAGATCGAGGATAGAAAAGGTAACTTTGCGGTCTACACAAAACCCTAAAGAAAACCACGCAAAGGGGGCAAAAAGACCCTCCGTACCGAACTAACGGCACGGAGGTACACCCTTTGCGTCCCAGAGCTTCCAGCAACAAATTAGACAAGCTGGACAGAAAAAATAGCAAACAAATAGCAAAGAAGAACTTAGCTATGCAGAGCAGCAGGCCACAGGAATGATCCAGGGAAAAGCAAGTCCAACACTGGAACATTGACAGGAAGCCAGGATCAAAGCATTAGGTGGAGTTAAGTAGAGAAGCACCTAACGACCTCACCAGATCACCTGAGGGAGGAAACTCAGAAGCCGCAGTACCACTTCCCTCCACCAACAGAAGCTCACAGAGAGAATCAGCCGAAGTACCACTTGTGACCACAGGAGGGAGCTCTGCCACAGAATTCACAACACATCGGGTGATGTCACTGCTCTATAGGACCTTCAGAGACACACTGACAGGAGACAATGGCTCCTGCAGTGCATCACTGAACTATAGTAACCTCTCAGAGTCTCACTTTATGGCAATTGCTGCGTGGGAAAATTTCTCACACAGCAATGCCAAAAGTGAGACTAGGGACTATTTTTTACAGCGGCGGAGGAACGCAGTGTTGAAGGATACCTTCCTCCCATCATTGTGTTCCTGGAGCCCCTAGAGAGCGGTCACATCAGCTGATGCTGCGGCTCTCCACAGGAGATCGTCGTGGGACATTCGTGGATTTCTGCAGATCAGGGAGTATATTAATTGTTTGTTATTTTAATCTTTTTTACAGATGACACTGGCTTTGGGGATCAAAATGACAAGTAATGGTGAGTATGTACTCTATCTTATATGCACTGTATGTCTGTATGTACGTATTGTATGTAATGTATGAATGCATTGTATGTAGTATGTATGTAGTATTTACGTAGTATGTATGTATGTAGTATGTATGTATGTATATAGTATGTATGTAGTATGTATGTATGTAGTATGTATGTAGTATGTATGTGGTATGTAGTATGTATGTAGTATGTATGTTGTATGAATGTAGTATGTAGTATGTATGTAGTATGTATGTATGTTGTATGTATGTAGTATGTATGTAGTATGTATATGTATGTAGTATGTATGTAGTACATATGTATGAAGTATGTTGTATGTATGTAATATGTAAGTAGTATATATGTAGTATGTAAGTAGTATGTATGCAGTATGTATGTACTATGTATGTATGTAGTATGTATGTTGTATGTATGTTGCGTGTATGTAGTATGTATGTAGTATGTTGTATGTATATATATGTAGTATTATGTAGTATGTATGTATGTATGTTGTATGTATGTTGTATGTATGTATGTTTGTAGTATGTATGTAGTATGTATGTTGTATGTATGTGGTATGTTGTATGTATGTGGTATATTGTATGTATGTTGTATGTATGTATGTAGTATGTATGTAGTGTGTATGTAGTATGTATGTTGCATGTATGTAGTATATTGTATGTATGTTGTGTGTAGTATTTTTTTTTTACTTTTTTTACATTCAACACATTAGCTGGATGATGAGACTACTACTGTCCCATCATTGGCTAATGTGTCAATCACTGCCATTGTAGCAGGCATAGCCCGATGGGACTTGTACGATGCCTGCACACCCGCACAGACCCCCGGCAGGCTGCACAGACCCCTGAGAGGTCCATACAGACCCCCGGCAGGCAGCCCAGACCCCAGAGAGGCCCGTACAGACCCCCGACAGGCCACACCGACCCCCGGCAGGCAGCACAGACCCCCGAGAGGCTCGTAAAGACCCACGGCAGGCCGCACAGGCCCCAGAAAGGTCCGTACAGACCTCCTGGCAGGCCGCACAGACCCCCGGCCAGCCGCAATGACCCCCGAGAGGCCCATACAGACCCCCAGCAGGCCTGCACATTCCCCCGGCAGGCCCACACAGACCCCCCACTGTCACACACAGATGCAGACTCCGCCCACGCACCGCCCACACTCCATTATAGTGCATCCTTGCACTATAGGAACTTCCGATTCCGGTATCCGATATCTTAAAAATATTGGAACTCAGAATCGGAAATCCGATACAGCGAATATCGGCCGATACCCGATATTTGCAGTATCAGAATGCTCAACACTAGTCAGTGGTACTGGCATGGATATACACCTGTCATACCTCATTAGGTCTGTTTACTACACCGCCAGTGGTACTGGCATAGGTAGCACAGGATAGATCATTGGTGTCCTGACTGAGCAGACTTGGTTTCTTGCAGGTCCTTGAGGGTTCTGATTTTTATGTTCATTGTGGCTTTGAATTTTTTAAAATTACCATTAAATGTTATGTTTTAAGTTTCCTACCCTGCTACTTTCTCCATTATCTAATATATAAAGCTGAGTGTGTGTGTGTCTGGGATTGGCATCTGCACCATCACAGCTACAGCCACAATATTTTGCAGTTACACGTCTGGACCCCGGCTATGTTTTGAGGCAAACTTTTAACACCACGTGTTCCAATTCACCAAAAATTTTTGCCCCTATCTACATAATGGAGAAAAAGTGAAAGTAAAAGTGTTGGAGGCAAATTGACAGCTGACAGATGTGAACAAAGGTGACTTAAAGAATGAGAGCGATGGTGCCAAAGAGTATATACCGTACACTATGGTGAGGCCCCGACATGGGATACTCACCACACACGGGGATATGAACACACACACAAACTGCGCCAGACACTACCACGTGCTTGAACACATATACCACCCTCAGCACACATTTCACCACACATACACCAACCTCGCCACATAAAAGTCGCCACTCAAAACTCGCCATGCGCAAAATTCACGGCTTGCAAAACTAGGCTCATGCAAAACTCGCCACACGTGCAAAACTCACCTCATGGAAAACTTGCCACATGCAAAACTTGCACACATGGAAAAATTGCCACACGCACTAAAGTTGCAACACATGCAAAAGATGCCTCACACAAAACTTGCACCTACTCATAACGCACCACACATAAAACTCGCCATGCGCAAAACTCGCCATGCGCAAAACTTGTTGCACACAACTTGCTACACTAACCTGTCACATGCAACTCGACACACCAAAAGTTTCTACACGCATGTCACCACACAAAACTCATCTCACAAAAGTCTCTACATGCATGTCGCCACACGCAACTCAACACACACAACGAGCAACAAATGTACCATATAGGAAATATGGCAGCTGTCAGTCACATGTGTATGTGTGAGCTAATATATACTGCCAGGGGGGAGGGCTTCCTGTTGGCTGGGGATTTATCAGGCTGCAAATTTAGCTTACAAATACTGAGGTAAAAATACTGACCAAATAACGTGTGAACGAGGTCTAATACAGGAGGAGATGACACACACATCTATACTATATACAGGAGGAGATGACATACAGGTATATACTATATACAGGAGCAGATGACACACAGGTATATACTATATACAGGAGGAGATGACTTACAGGTATATACTATATACAGGAGGAGATGACACAAAGGTATATACTATATACAGGAGCGGATGACACACAGGTATATACTATATACAGGAGGAGATGACTAACAGGTATATACTATATACAGGAGGAGATGACATACAGGTATATACTATATAAGAGGAGATGACACACAGGTATACACTATATACAGGAGGAGATGACATACAGGTTATAGCGTTTCCCTTACTTCGGGTCTTGGGGGACACTCGCTTTGCATGGGAATAACGCATACACGCACAATTTTTCCACAAAAACTGTCTATTCCGGTTTATTAAATGTCATAAACCATAACACAAACAGTTCATCATTTATATCAATGGAACACATTAACCACCGATAGTCTGTTCCAATGGCAGATCCGTGTCTCTCCGTAACCCCTTGTTACCTGGAGTTACCTCACTTACAGGAGCTCCGGCTCCACACACTGACTCCTGCCAGTGTTAGTTCACAGAGAAACTGCCTCACTGGGATCACCGTCCTTGTGACCAGGGCCCTCGGATAGTCCAGACCCACAGTAGGAACTGTAGCTTCCCCAACACAGAAACCGTCTCAGGCTCTGTAGATGCAGCCTTTCCATGTGCTTCCAGGAAGTCCAATCACAGGCACTTCCAACACACAGGCCATCAGTCCATGATCTTACCAAGTGCTTACAGGACTCCAGTCCATCGAGGACAATCCAACACTCTGACCATTCCAGGACTCACACTCTTACCAGGTGCTTGCAGGACTCCAGCCCATACCAGGACAATCCAATACCCTTGAGCATTCAGTCCATAGCCTCATCAGTGCTTCCAGGACTCCAGCCCTCTTCTGGACAATCCAACACATAGGCTAATGCAGGACTCACAGTCTCAGTGCTTCCAGGACTCCAGCCCATACCAGGACAATCTAACACTGACCGTTCATCAGGTCCACGGTGTCAGTGCTTGCAGGACTTCTCCAATGCCAGGAGACTCCAACACCGACCATCCAGGACCTTGCACATGGACCCAACAGATCCATACACAGGGACCACACAGGAACATGTGACCCACACTCTGGTCACATTACATACCTGTAACCACTCCCCTGGGTGGGAGTGTGGGTGTGTGTGGCTAGTCTGACCCTCCCATCTCTCATAACTAGCCCTGCCAATCTCCCATTAGAACTACACAATTACTTGTGGGACTACAGGTCCCAGAACACCAACCAAACTTCAGACTAACAGCGCAGAGTGTCTTCCTCTGCAACACACACACCGGCCATTTACACTCCTGCCGGACTTTGTCTCATCACATTTATGCCTCCAAGCGCATCTTGAAGTGCACACACAGCGCCCCCTGGCTGTAACGTGGGTCACCGCACCACAAGGTATAATCTAAACACAGGAGGAGATGACATACAGGTATATACTATATAAAAGAGGAGATGACACGACACACAGGAATATACAGGAGGAGATGACATACAGCAGGTACATAATATATACAGGGGAGATGACATACAGATATAAACTATATACAGGAGATGACATACAGATATATACTATATATAGGAGGAGATGACATACAGGTCTATACTATATACAGAAGAGATGACATACAGGTATATACTATATACAGGAGGAGTTGACACATAGGTATATACAATATACAGGAGGAGATGACATACAGGTATATGCTATATACAGGAGATGACATACAGGTGTATACTATATATATGGGAGATGAAAAACATGTATATACCGAGGGGAAAATGAGAGGTGTGAGGTGAAAATGAAAAGGTGTGAGTGCAAAATGAGAGGAATAAGGGAAAATAGTGGAGTGAGGTCAAAATGACAAGTGTTAGGGGGGAATGAAAGGAGTGAGGGGGGAATGAAAGGAGGGGGAAAATAAGAGGCGTGAGGGGGAAAATGAGAGGTGTGAGGGAGAAAATGAGAGATGTGAGGGGAAAATGACAGATGTGAGGGGAAAATGAGAGGCGTGATGGGAAAATGAGAGAAGTGAGGTGCTAAATGAGAGGCGTGTTGGGAAAATAAGAGAAGTGAGGTGCCATAACTAACCACAGATATTTACTATGCCCAGGCAACGCCGGGCTCTTCAGCTAGTTCTGAATAAAAATCTGAATTGCTTACCTGTAAATTATAATTAGATTTATTTGTTGGATCTGCCTCAGCCAACTAAGCACTGCCCTTTATTTAAAAAGAAAACCTGACACAAATAGTGCAAAAATGCCAAAAGTTGCAAGATTTTAGTGTAGTCAAAAATTGTTAAAAAATTTGGCAACATTTTCAATCAGGAATTGTGGTGCAAATTGTTTCATGAATCTCCTCCTTGTTTGAAATCTACTTTTAGCTTTGGCTTCAAAAACTGAACGTAAAATCTTGACCTTGGAAACTCAAGTCTGAATCAACTCTGATGGCTTTTTCTTGCAGGGTAACACTTGTAAAGAACATGTCCATCCAAGTGTGGCACACCAATATAACAATGGAGACCTGTAGAGTTACCAGATTTGAAGTCTTGTGATGGGTTTCTGTTTGCTTTATTTCTAGTTTTTTAATTATTCTATGGAAATGAGAAAATGGCTCCTCAGAGAGGCATACAGCAGTATATCATTCCTCCCCATTGAAATTGCAACACCAAGAAGGAAAAGTCATAGTATTATAAAAATCATAGGATAATAATATGCAAATGAAGAAAAAATTTAAGCAACATTTTCAAAACATCTAGTTTTACTCAATATGAGGGCCACATGCAGACATACAAGCAGTTCTCAATACCTTGACATGCCATAATTGAGGTTATTAATAGTTGTCTGAGGAATATTTTGCAGTTCTGAATGCACTTGTGCAAGCAAACCATCAAAATCTACTACTGGCAGCTCCCCTTGCAATTGCTGACCAATGATGTCAGATGTACTTGATGAGATACAAGGCTGGACACACTACAGGCCATGATAGCATGAATAGGCATAAAAGCTGCTCACAATAGCATGAGAAGTATGCAGCTTGGCTTTGTCATGTTGAAAAACTGCTTTAGGGGCACTGTGGAAAAATGGCTGTACCGATGATTTCAACGTAATGCAGAGATGTTAGTGTACCTGGAATGAAGATAAGAGGGTCCTGCTACCATATATTATACAACTCCACAGCATAATCCCTGTCTGGTGTGATGTTCCTTTGTGAAGACTTCTCTATAGCAATGCCAATGTGGTCTCCAGTCTAATCTCTGGCTGTCATTATATCCAAAAGAAAAAAGGTCAATGGACTGTCTCAGTTTTGTGCAAACACCTTCTTATGGTTTGTGTGCACACTATTGGTGCCTAAGGCTTGTGATGTGATGTTCAATTTCACATCTACCATGTGTCACAGGATCCGTTTTTCAACCCGACAATGCCAAACACAATTCATTTTTGGATTTGTGGCAGCTCTGGTTCCACTCTGTTTTAATGTAGCTTTTTTCCTTTCAGAAACAGCAGGGGTTAATGTCAGTTTTTCCCTCGCTGGCAATCTACTGCAGTTGCAGAGTTGCTGGGTCAGCTTGTGTGGATGGTGACCATTCCCACCATCCTTTAAATGGTCACCTGATGCATCAGCTGTCTTTTGGTGATAGAGTTTCTCTATGGAGACCAGCCTTGCAGTGGCAGCTCTCTGGTGTCTGTTGTTTCTGGAGTTTGGAGTCCGGTTTCTTTGTCATCTGCAGGGTGGAGTTTGGCAGCAGAGTTAGGAAGCTAAGTCTGGTGTGTCCTCCTTGTCCCTTTAGTGTTTGTCACTGTCTCCTGTGTGATACTATCTGCAGTGCTGAGGCTAGCGCCTCTTACCGGCCAGTTCACTATCCAGGGCAGTGCTATGTGACAGCAAGGGATGAGCTTCCTGATGGCGGCGAGAGGAAAAACCCACTCAGGGTGTTAGGGGAGAACAGGGACAGGCTCAGGTCTGAGCTTAAGTGGTAACCATCCCTCAGTTCCCTATAAGTAGGACCTTCCTCTCCCCATTTCCATCCCGTTGTGTGTATGTTTTCCGCAGTCTGCTGACCGACCTCCCGTTGGGTCGTGTCACATCGTGACAGCCAAGCTGCATGTTACTTATGCTACTCTGAGCGACGGTGTAGCCTAACAGAGGTAGAATGTCCTGCAGTGTCTCTAGAATTCTTTCCCATTGAACACATTTGGGACCTCATTAGTCAGCAATTGATAAAGGAGCGTCCAGCAGAAAATCTTGATAATTTCAACCCCCATGTGCATTCACAATGGAAAAAGGGCCAAGGCATGTAAGTGTATGTATTTCAGTGTGTGGTGCTCATATTCGATTCTAAATAAATTGAGATGTTTTGAAAATGTTGTTTATATTCTTTTTTTAATGATTATATATTGTACGAAATTATTTCCTTTACTTGCTTGTTCAGTATTATTTCACTGTTTGCATATCATTAACATGTTTTTTGATCCTGCAATTTCTATCACTTCATGCTCTTTCTTTGTGTTGCAATTTCAATTTTGAGGATTGTATCTATTTCTTTCCTGTGGTTGTGTAGTTTGGATCCTTAGCACTCCATGTGCCAATTTATAGAATTCCTGCAGTCAGTCTCACCAAGCACCATCAACAGTGCTTTCCATCCATTTTTATCAACATGTTTTATGAAAAACAGTCTAAACTAGTTGAACAGTACCAATCCTGTGTTACAATTTCGTTTGATCTGAATGTATCATTATTCTCACAATAATGTAACAATGATTCGGTGCTGTTTGTTAAACTTCTATCACTTTTTTTTACAATACTACTGTATGTAAGAAACAAAAATAAAGCAGAATGTGTATGGCAAGTAAAAGAAAAGGCAACTGCACAACATCAGGAACAAAAGATGATTAGTAATTAAAAATGAGAAGTGAAGGCAACAAAGAGTGCAACCATACAGTACATGCATAGCTAAACTACTTAATGAGGCACATAGAAAATTAGCTACAGACAAGGTAATGACACATTAGTAGAAATGTCAAAAGCCTGAATAGCTACTGTTCTAGCTTCACATCTGTCAACCTGCTCTATTCTTTTACCACTTGACTAATGGCGGTCAAAATCCAAGCTTTTGATTACTTGTGATGGGCTGTTTGTTAATTCAAATTCTTTCAAAGCACAATATAACATGTAAGGGGGCTATTGCCAACATTTAACCATCACAGTTAACAAATTAGATGGCATTGTACAGGATAGTTTTAAAAATGGTCACAAAGCAGCGAATGCAATGAAATAAACCCCTCCAAGCTCCACCGTTACTGCTGCAGTGCTCTCACCACACTTTGTGTGATGGCATGCTACCACAGGTTTGACTTCTGCAGGCAATTATTGGCTTCAAAGTTGATTACACGAGCATGTGACCGATAAAGACAGTTCATCCAAAGGAATTTTGTGGATATCATCTGCGCTGCTGAACAAATAGAAGTCTGGACGTATTGAAGAAAAGGAATGCTTTATTCAACACGTTTCGAAGTCTGCATATGACTTCTTCCTCAAGAATTACCACATACATATAGTTATTGCATGGTTCCTGATATGGTCAATGCCTGACCCGTGGATCTGCGGCAGCTGACGTTTATATGCTTTGTCAAAGGGGCATCAGGTGAGCAGTTTTCTGAAAATCAGATTCTGAATCTATCGGATAAGACCCTATTTGCGCTTATTTTCTCCTACAGTTCCCTTGATTATCAGGACAGTTCACAAAGACTGGTGAAACCATCCTAACGGTGGGGGATTTTACCAGGAAAATATACTTTCATATGTTATTGCATTCTTTGCTTTTTGACCATTTAAAAAAAAACTTTTACAAGCCTTTTAATCAAACATAACAATATGCCATGAAACAATTTACAGTGGGGCAAAAAAGTATTTAGTCAGTCAGCAATAGTGCAAGTTCCACCACTTAAAAAGATGAGAGGCGTCTGTAATTTACATCATAGGTAGACCTCAACTATGGGAGACAAACTGAGAAAAAAAATCCATAAAAACACATTGTCTGTTTTTTTAACAATTTATTTGCATATTATGGTGAAAAATAAGTATTTGGTCAGAAACAAAATTTCATCTCAATACTTTGTAATATATCCTTTGTTGGCAATGACAGAGGTCAAACGTTTTCTGTAAGTCTTCACAAGGTTGCCACACACTGTTGTTGGTATGTTGGCCCATTCCTCCATGCAGATCTCCTCTAGAGCAGTGATGTTTTTGGCTTTTCGCTTGGCAACACGGACTTTCAACTCCCTCCAAAGGTTTTTTATAGGGTTGAGATCTGGAGACTGGCTAGGCCACTCCAGGACCTTGAAATGCTTCTTACGAAGCCACTCCTTCGTTGCCCTGGCAGTGTGCTTTGGATCATTGTCATGTTGAAAGACCCAGCCACGTTTCATCTTCAATGCCCTTGCTGATGGAATGAGGTTTGCACTCAAAATCTCACGATACATGGCCCCATTCATTCTTTCATGTACCCGGATCAGTCGTCCTGGCCCCTTTGCAGAGAAACAGCCCCAAAGCATGATGTTTCCACCACCATGCTTTACAGTAGGTATGGTGTTTGATGGATGCAACTCAGTATTCTTTTTCCTCCAAACACGACAAGTTGTGTTTCTACCAAACAGTTCCAGTTTGGTTTCATCAGACCATAGGACATTCTCCCAAAACTCCTCTGGATCATCCAAATGCTCTCTAGCAAACTTCAGACGGGCCCGGACATGTACTGGCTTAAGCAGTGGGACACGTCTGGCACTGCAGGATCTGAGTCCATGGTGGCGTAGTGTGTTACTTATGGTAGGCCTTGTTACATTGGTCCCAGCTCTCTGCAGTTCATTCACTAGGTCCCCCCGCGTGGTTCTGGGATTTTTGCTCACCGTTCTTGTGATCATTCTGACCCCACGGGGTGGGATTTTGCGTGGAGCCCCAGATCGAGGGAGATTATCAGTGGTCTTGTATGTCTTCCATTTTCTAATTATTGCTCCCACTGTTGATTTCTTCACTCCAAGCTGGTTGGCTATTGCAGATTCAGTCTTCCCAGCCTGGTGCAGGGCTACAATTTTGTTTCTGGTGTCCTTTGACAGCTCTTTGGTCTTCACCATAGTGGAGTTTGGAGTCAGACTGTTTGAGGGTGTGCACAGGTGTCTTTTTATACTGATAACAAGTTTAAACAGGTGCCATTACTACAGGTAATGAGTGGAGGAAAGAGGAGACTCTTAAAGAAGAAGTTACAGGTCTGTGAGAGCCAGAAATCTTGATTGTTTGTTTCTGACCAAATACTTATTTTCCACCATAATATGCAAATAAATTGTTAAAAAAACAGACAATGTGATTTTCTGGATTTTTTTTTCTCAGTTTGTCTCCCATAGTTAAGGTCTACCTATGATGTAAATTACAGACGCCTCTCATCTTTTTAAGTGGTGGAACTTGCACTATTGCTGACTGACTAAATACTTTTTTTCCCCACTGTATATCTAATATTCCAAATGTTGTTAAAACAAAATGTACATATATGTAGCCCTCAAATAGGTACCGAGCTTCTGTAATGCATCTGTTCTGCGTATACACAGTGACAATTAATGCAAAGTTCCATAAATATTACCTGTAAGGTTGGTGAGTTCCTATTTCCTTTCACAGTCCACGGTCAAACATTTATTGCCAGTAATCCATGAAAAAGTGGATGAAATAAAACAAACAGTTTTTTTCCGGACTAAATATGCACCAATAGGCTAAGATCACACCTGAGCCGTATGCCTATTTGGAGACATATATTTTGGAGGACTGGCAACAGATTTTACCTTTTGTATTACATGGCATTGTATAGAGATCTGTACAATGATTGAACTTTTTTTTTACTTTTAGAAAACTCTTGCAAAATAAGGAAAAAAATCTAGACTCATGGAACATATTCACAGGGTGTGCATCACCAAGTGAGTATTAGAAATAGGGAAAGGGAAAGGAAAAGGGGAAAGTGAATAAAACGTTTTTATTCACTTTCCCCTTTCCCTTTCCCTCTTTCAAATATAAAACTGTGCAGTTTTACCAACCTCATTGCAATTGTTAACAACCTCTTTGTACACTGACCATTTAATGTGCTATCGACATCAACCTAATGTACATCACAAACCTGATTATATGGATATTCAAATTTGACCATAATTTGACTTTATGTGAAAGGGAAGCATGATCATTTTCCTTAAATAAGCCAATAATTGAGTAGCAATGATTGTTATGAACAGTGAATTATAATGGCTCATTTAAATTTGTTATCTGATATCACTACTTTTTTGAAGTTGTAGTATGATCCTTCTATGCAATTCATTATTCAGTTGTCATCATTTCTAGAGGAAGGTTACTACCTTAGTATATTTAAAACACTGAGCACAAGGCTTTTTTTCTGAAAAGGATAAAATAAATATTTTATTGAAAAGCATTAAAAAAGTAAAAAGCAGTGCACCATATGCTAATTACTTCCAGGTTGACCCACCCTTGTCTTTTCTGTATTTGTATTTCCCATTTTTTTTGTATATATATATATATATACATATATATATATATATATATATGTATATATATATATATACATATATATATTTATCTATATATCTATCTATCTATCTCTATATAAATATATATATATACTAGATGGTGGCGCGATTATAATGCATCGGGTATTCAAGAATATGTATGACAGAACTTGTTCAGTAAACGTAGCATATAACAGCCCACATAGCATATAAAACAGCTTATGTAGCATATAGCACAGCCCACGTAGCATATAACGCAGCCCACGTAGCATATAGCACAGCCACATAGCATATAACACAGCCCACATAGCATATAGCACAGCCACGTAGTATATAGCACAGCCACGTAGCATATAACACAGCCCACATAGCATATATCACAGCCACGTAGTATATAACACAGCCACGTAGTATATAGAACAACCACGTAGCATATAACACAACCACATAGCATTTAGCACAGCCATGTAGTACATTACAGCCCACATAGTATATAGCACAGCCACTTAGCATATAGCACAGCCACATAGCATATAACAGCCCACGTAACATATAGCACAGCCACATAGTATATAACACAGCCCACATAACATATAGCACAGCCAAGTAGCATATAGCACAGCCACATAGCATATAGCAAAGCCGTGTAGTATTTAACACAGCCCACATAGCATATAACACAGCCCACATAGTATATTGTACAGTCCACATAGTATATAGCACAATCCACATAGTATAGAGTACAGTCGACGTAGCATATAGTACAGTCCATGTAGTATATCACACAGTCCATGTAGTATATAACAGCCACATAGTATATAGCACAGTCCACGTAGTATATAACACAGCCACGTAGTATATAGTACAGTCCACGTAGTATATAACTCAGTCCGTGTAGTATATAACACAGCCACATAGTATATAGTACAGTCCACATAGTATATAGTACAGTCCACGTAGTATATAGCACAGTTCACATAGTACATAGCACAATCCACGTAGTATATAGTACAGTCCACGTATAGGCAGCATCAATAGTAAAGCCTGTCGCTGATTGGTCGCGGCCGACCATGCGCGACCAATCAGTGATGCGGGATTTACCTTACAGTCTGTTTGTTTGTCTGGAATGGAAATCCCGCATCGCTGATTGGTCACGCCAGCCGGCCGCGACCAATCAGCGATATTGGTGCGGGATTTAAACACCACTTCGCTGATTGGTCGTGCCCAGCCAGGCGCAACCAATCAGCGAAGTGTGGTTCAAATCCCGCGTCTGTCGCTGATTGGTCGTGGGCGGCTGGCGCGACCAATCAGCAATGCGGGATTTCCGTTACAGACAAACAGACGGAAATGGACCTTAGACAATCATATATATGTATATACTAGCTGAAGAGCCCGGCGTTGCCTGGGCATAGTAAATATCTGTGGTTAGTTATAGCACGTCACTTCTCTTATTTTCCCATCACGCCTCTCATTTTCCCAATCACATCTTTAATTTTCCCCCTCACATCTCTCATTTTCTCCCTCACACCTCTCATTTTCTCCCTCACTCCTCTCATTCCCGCCTAACACTTGTCATTTCGACCTCACATCTGTCATTTTCCGATCACTACACTATTTTCCCTCACTCCTCTCATTTTGCACTCACACCTTTTCATTTTCACCTCACACCTCTCATTTTCACCTCAGTATATACATGTTTGTCATCTCCCTTATATATAGTATACACCTGTATGTCATCTCCTGTATATAGTATATACCTGTATGTCATCTCCCCTGTATATAGTATAGACCTGCTGTGTGTCATCTACCCTGTATATAGTATATACCTGTATGTCATCTCCTCCTATATATAGTATATACCTGTATGTCATCTCCTCCTATATATAGTATATACCTGTATGTCATCTCCTCCTATATATAGTATATACCTGTGTGTCATCTCCCCTGTATATAGTATATACCTGTGTGATCTCCTGTATTAGACCTCGTTAACACGTTATTTGCTCAGTATTTTTACCTCAGTATTTGTAAGATAAATTGGCAGCCTGATAAATCCCCAGTCAACAGGAAGCCATCCCCCTGGCAGTATATATTAGCTCACACATACACATAATAGACAGGTCATGTGACTGACAGCTGCTGTATTTCCTATATGGTACATTTGTTGCTCTTGTAATTTGTCTGCATATTAATCAGATTTTTATTTTTGAAGGCTAATACCAGACTTGTGTGTGTTTTAGGGCGAGTTTCGTCTGTCAAGTTGTGTGTGTTGAGTTGTGTGTGGCGACATGCATGTAGCGACTTTTGTGAGATGAGTTTTGTGTGGCAACATGCGTGTAGCAACTTTTTGTGTGTCGAGTTGCAAGTGACAGGTTAGTGTAGCAAGTTGTGTGCAGCAAGGTTTGTGCATGGCGGGTTTTGCGCATGGTGAGTTTTATGTCTGGTGCCTTTTGAGTATGTGCAAGTTTTGTGTGAGGCAACTTTTGCATGTGTTGCAAATTTTGTGCATGTGGCAATTTTTCCGCGTGTGCAAGTTTTGCGTGTGGCGAGTTTTCCATGAGGTGAGTTTTGCACTTGTGGCGAGTTTTGCGTGAGCCTAGTTTTTGCATGTGGCAAGTTTTGCGCGTGGTGAGTTTTGAGCAGCGACTTTTGTGTTTCGACTTTTATGTGGCGAGGTTGGTGTATGTGTGGTGAAATGTGTACTGAGGGTGGTATATGTGTTCAAGCACGTGGTAGTGTGTGGTGCATTTTGTGTGTGTGTTCATATCCCCATGTGTGGTGAGTATCTCATGTCGGGGCCCCACCTTAGCAACTGATCGGTATATACTCTTTGGCGCCATCGCTCTCATTCTTTAAGTCCCCTTTGTTCACATCTGGCAGCTGTCAATTTGCCTCCAACACTTTTCCTTTCACTTTTCCCCATTATGTAGATAGGGGAAAAATAGTTTGGTGAATTGGAAAGCGCGGGGTTAAAATTTCACCTCACAACATAGCCTATGACGCTCTCAGGGTCCAGACGTGTGACTGTGCAAAATTTTGTGGCTGTAGCTGCGACGCCTCCAACACTTTTCCTTTCACTTTTTTCCCCATTATGTAGATAGGGGCAAAATTGTTTGGTGAATTGGAAAGCGCGGGGTTAAAATTTCACCTCACAACATAGCCTATGACGCTCTCAGGGTCCAGACGTGTGACTGTGCAAAATTTTGTTTCTGTAGCTGCGACGCCTCCAACACTTTTTCTTTCACTTTTTTCCCCATTATGTAGATAGGGGCAAAATTGTTTGGTGAATTGGAAAGTGCGGGGTTAAAATTTCACCTCACAACGTAGCCTATGACGCTCTCAGGGTCCAGACGTGTGACAAAATTTTGTGGCTGTAGCTGCGACGGTGCAGATGCCAATCCCGGACATACACACACACACACATACACACACACACACACACACACATTCAGCTTTATATAGTAGATATATACACTGTATATATATATACATATATATGCAAATATATATACGCTCACTTTTTACTTTTTTAATGGTTTTCAATAAAAATATTTGTTTTAGCGTTTTCATAAAAAAGCCTTGTGTTTAGTGTTTTATCTATTTATGCTTTTTCGGCTTAACCATTTAAGTTTGAGGGTATTGGTGTTATACTAAGTATATTTAACCACAAGCCAGTAGACTTTATTAGGTATTTATTAGTTTATAGCCATCCTATTTGTGGGATGGGTTTTTCCATTCTTTACCAAAAACAATTAAAACAATAAAAATATTTGTTCCTTGGTTGACAAACAACCTCCTCCAACCTTTGATTCATGAATATATACTGGACACTTGGGTTAGTTTTATATGACACACAAAATGTTGAATGTAAAACTTTGTATATTTGGCTGACTGCCGAAGTAGTGTCTTTGTAAACTGTCATTATTTCTGAGAATGCTAGCCTATATAACCTTTCCCATGGATCACAAAGAATTTTTGTGCTTAGCTGTTTATTTTCTTTTGAAGCATACTTTTTTTCTTTTTGAGACCATTATTATTTGCAAATTTGTGGCTCTTTAATGGTGGCCAAGTTCTCCCCATCATTAGCTAATTTGCTGCCCAAATATATGGCCTAATGAGAAATTAAATTTTTATTTTTTGATGAAGCTAATAAAGTTTGTGGGGCAGTACGTTATGGGCCGCTACATCAATGACCTGTTGCTCATGTCAGACGTTCAGGTGGCCGCAGCGCTGTATTGCACCATACATTAATCATAAATCAATGAGGTTTAAACTTAGAATCAGTACTGAATCGTACAGGTTAATTTCTTGAATTTGCTTTCAACTAGTGATCCCAAAACAGGTGCTATAATATCTTGCACCTATTGTAAGGAAACTGCTTGTAATTCCACCCTCCACGTGACTTCCTGTCACCATACACATTTACACTTCTCAATATAGAGAGTGCAAAACCAAGCAGGAAAAGTGAGATAATCATGAAATTGATAATAATTTTAGTGATATACAAATAATTAGGGTTGAGCGACTTTTCTTTTTTTAGGATCGGGTTGGGTTTCACGAGACCCGACTTTCTCAAAAGTCGGGTCGAGTGAAATCGGCCGATCCTATAGAAAAGTCGGGGTCGGGGTCGGCCAAAACACGAAACCCAATGCAGTGCAATGGGATACTAATGGTTCCCAGGGTCTGAAGGAGAGGAAACTCTCCTTCAGGCCCTGGGATCCATATTAATGTGTAAAATAAAGAATAAAAATAAAAAATAGGGATATACTCACCCTCGGACGCGCCCTGGTTCTAACCGGCAGCCTGAGTTCCTAAAAATGAGCAAGTGAAGGACCTTCGATGACGTCGCGGCTTGTGATTGGTCGCGTGAGCGGTCACATGGGCGGTCACGTGACCAATCACAAGCCGCGACGTCATCTAAGGTCCTTCACGCGCTCATTCTTAGGAAGGAAGGCTGCGGGTTAGAACCAGGGCGCGTCCGAGGGTGAGTATATTCCTATTAGGTCACGTGACCGCCCATGTGACTGCTCACGCGACCAATCACAAGCCGCGACGTCATCGAAGGTCCTCCACTTGCTCATTTTTAGGAACACAGGCTGCCGGTTAGAACCAGGGCGCGTCCGAGGGTGAGTATATCAATATTTTTTATTTTTATTCTTTATTTTACACTTAAATATGGATTCCGATACCGATTCCTGATATGGCAAACATATCGGAACTCGGTATCGGAATTCCGATACCAGATCAGAAGATCGCCGACTTCATGGCCGACCCCACACAGGGGTCGGGTCGGGTTTCATGAAACCCGACTTTGCCAAAAGTCGGCGACTTCTGAAAATGGCCGACCCGTTTCGCTCAACCCTACAAATAATAAAAAAAGGAAACAAATATTTTTAAAACATTTAAATTCTTTTTGTGCTAAATGTGAGCGCTACACTCAGATATTTAAACTGAATCTAACAGCTGATACGTGCTGCCCACTCTAACAGCATGTATCAGGCACTGGCTGTATGCATTTAGCCTGATATGTTTAAAGGGAACCTGTCACCCCGTTTTTTCAGATTGAGATAAAAATACTGTTAAATAGGGCCTGCACTGTGCGTTACAATAGTGTATGTAGTGTACCCTGATTCCCCACCTATGCTGCGAAATACATTACCAAAGTCACCGTTTTCGCCTGTCAATCAGGCTGGTCAGGTCAGGTGGGCGTGGTGACATCGCTCTTTTCTTCCCCAGCTTTCCGTTGGTGGCGTAGTGGTGTGCGCATGCCCAAGTTTCGAATTCCCTGCGCGCACGTGAAGAAACAGCGCGCGATCTGCGCTATTATCCCTGTCATCGGTGGGGGCGGCCATCTTCCTGGGGCCGCGCGTGCGCAGATGGAGTGCTCTGCTGCACGGGGCTTCAGGAAAATGGCCGCGGGATGCCGCGCGTGCGCAGAATAGATCGCGGCGGCCATTTTCCCAAAGCCGAGATGCAAACTCGGCTTTGGGAAAATGGCCGCCGCGATCTCTTCTGCGCATTCGCGGCATCCCGCGGACATTTTCCTGACAGGTTCCCTTTAACTGAAATGCTGCCATGTTTCAGACAAAAACATACTTTTATCCCCTTAACGCCACATGATGTACACATATACTGACCCTCTACCTTTGCTGCAGGCTGACAAGCAAAGTTCCCATCTTTGGCAGCAAATGATGGATGATTTAATCAGCTATCATCTGCCTTTAACAGCTAAGAGTGGAGCTGAGCAGTTCAGTGTGAGTCAGCTGATGAACCGCAGTAACACCATTAAGATTACCGCAGTTCATCGACCAGCTCACCCTGAACTGACTGTGGGAACTGCAGTCTGTGACAGACGGTAACCTTAATGACATAATCTCAGGTCACTGAAACTGTACTTTCATGCTCAGTTACGGTGTCTCCTGGATGCATGGCTGAGCGGACGCATCATGCCACCGCTAAGCTTTATATCCAGATGTAGTTGAGTTGGGACAAATGGATTATTTGCAGACAGGTGAGGAATATGGTGTTTTATTATTTTTTATTTTATAGTAATAAATAGGTAAAGGAGGGTGGGGATTGTGTATTTCAAATAAATAGGAGGGGGTTATTTCAATTAAAGGATTTCACTCTGTGCATGTTATTTTTACATTTGGTGTGAACATGAATGAAATTAAGTGCTACGACCATTTGAAAGACTCCCCCCATCCTCTTTCACCTATTTATTGCTATAAAATTTTATATAATAAAACACTATATTCCTCACCTATCCAACAATATGTCCCACAATGTGCTCCAACTCTTCATGGGACAAATGGATTATCGTTGGACAGGTGAGGAATATGGTATTTTGTTACTAATAATTTTACAATATTAAATAGGTGAAAGAAGGTGGGGAGTGTTTCTATCAAATAAACATCTCTATGTGTTTATTTCAATTAAAGGACTTTTTCCTATGTCTGTGTTTTCATTACTTTTGATCATGGTGTTAGTAATGGGGGTGTCTTATAGACGCCTCTACATTACTACCCTGTAGGCTTGATGTCAGCTGACTTTACAAAGCAGACACCTCACAAATATTACCCCACTTGATACCAAGTAATGGGTCCAGAAAATTCTTATATTTTCTTGCTGACAACTTTATCTTTCAAAAGAGAGAACAAGAGGATCTGCAATCTTGGATGTAATTCTTACCAACACAGAGGAAATGGTTGAGGAAGTAAAGGTGACTGGGAATTTAGGAGGCAGTGATCATGCTATCCTCGAATTTTGGATTACAAGATGAGAAAGAACAGCCTTCAGACTTTAAAGTTGGACTTCAGAAAGGCAGATTTTAATTAGATATGAGCGAATATGTTCGGAAAAAGATTGCCAAACATAAATTCGGCACAAATATGGTACATTTGGATTCGTGATCAGTAACACGAGCATTTTTCTTAAAATCAGAAGGAGATGGCTATGATGGTTGTGGTGGAAAGGACAATGATGATGGTGGTGGGGGAGGCAATGGTGGAGTGTTGGGAGAGAAGGCAATGATGGTTGTGGTGTAAAGGACAAAGATGATAGTGGTGGAAAGGACAATGGTGATGGTGGAGGAGGCAATGATGGAGGTGGTGGTTGAGGATGCAATGATGGAGGAGGTGATATATACTATAGTGGGGGTGGAGGAGGAGAACAATGATGGTGGTGGAGGGGGGCTGCATTATACCCTTTCAGGGGGGCTTCATTATACCCTATGATGGGGCTACATTATAATTCTGTGGCTGGATGCATTATTCTCTCAGGGAGCTACATCACACTACTGTATATGAGGGGAGCTGCATTATGCCCTATGAGGGGGCCACAGTATATTCTATGGGGGCTGCCTTATGAGGGGGTTGCATTATACTCTGAGGAGGCTACATTATTTTCTGTGGAGAGGCTGCATTATATTACATGTTGGGGACTGCATTATTCTCTCAGGGGGCTACATCATGCTATATGAGGGGAGCTGCATTATGCCCTATGAGGAGGCTACAGTATATTCTATTGGGGGCTGCCTTTTGAAGGGGTGGCATTATACTCTAAGGAAGCTACATTATATTCTTTGGAGGGGCTGCATTATGCCATATGAGGGTGCTACATTATATTCTATGGGGGCTGCATTATGCCATATGAGGGTGCTACATTATATTCTATGGGGGGCTGCATTATACCTTATGAGGGGGTTGCATTATATTTTGTGTGGTGCTGTATTATACTCTATGAGGGGGGCTACATTATATTCCATGAGGGAGGCTACATTATATTCTATGATGGGGGCTACTTTATATTCCATGAGGGGGCTACCCAACCCCTGCTACATAATTAAGATGTGTGCTACCTTATATTATACCCTGATATTAGCATGTTTTACCACACAATTGATGATCTTGAATTTATTTCTATGTAGCTACATAGTGGGCCCCAAGAATTATTTTCTCTGGTGGGCCCAAGGTGCTCCAGCCCGACGCTGCTCACCTGTCATCAACTGTAGGACAGGGTGAGAATTGCAACCCACTGACTGATGGTAACAAACTTCCAGCTATTTAAAGCCTATGTTTCTCGCTACATCATACAGATAACAGCAGTTGCCGGGGATACAAACTAGTAAAATCTTGTTCCATAGCAATGAAATACAAAACAACAGAATGACAGTACTGTATGATACCCATTTTGTGGGACATGACAAAGGGGTAAAGAGGAGGCAGATGAATGTCAGAGTGTTTACTCAAAAGAGGCCATTCTAAGTGGTTTCCTAAGAAGGCATGCAATATTGCTTTAAAAAAGATAAAGGCAACTTATTGTCTAAAGCTTCAAAGTCAATAGATATTATTCACAAACATGTCCCTTTTTTATACTATATAGTTTACAAGTCCAGAAAGCGTGAAACATTTTCAATAGGTATGTACCTGTGTTATACAATAGTGACAATTTAGTTAGATGAGTTGGTAAGAAGGCAGAAATTATCACTTGGGTTGATCTAATTGCTTCGGATAAGTTCTCTTCCGAATAGCTACAGCGCTTACCGAATAGCTGCCTTGGTAACCAGGATACCTGAAGTGCTCCCGATAATCAGCTGTTCATCTCCACAGCTGCATGTGCCGCGGATATGTGGCAGTCACGATACATGCATGGAGAGCCCAACAAACAGACTCTCAACCCATTTTATTTAAAAGATAATCATTTAAGCAAAACACCAAATACATTTGTTGTCAGTCTTTGCTCGTATCCCAGTATAATATGGCAACAAATACCTCTCGTAAATCCAATATTTGCATCTTGCAATTCTATCATGTATGTTGTATGACGTTCACCTTAAAAGCACGTATTAGAACACATCTCTCTGATGCAGTTAATGCAGTAGACAAGAATATCTCTGCAGTATTTGCGCATTGCGCCTCCATATATCATGGCAGAGTATCATGATTTATAATTTATAATTAACTGCATAGAAAGAATAAATTGTCCATTATGAGGAGGTGACCATAAACATAAACTTCTCAATCTTTAAGCATTTTGGATCTTCTTGAATACATAATGTGTTTTTACAACATGATCTCAGTAAAAAGTAGGATCTTAATTTACATGATTGACTTCATAGTAATAAGTTTTTATGTTAAAATGTATTTTTATTATTTACGTATTTTTCTAAATGCATGTATACATGATGTCATTAATGTCTTTTTTCATATATGGCAAATACTCTTGTTTTGGAGTTGGGTTTACGAAGGTGAGTGCTAACTAGTAGAGATGAACGAGCACTAAAATGCACAGATGCTCGTTACTCGAACTGAGCAATTCCTAAAACTCGCAAGCTCGTTTCGAAAAACAAGTATAATGGGAGTCAATTGGAAATCCAAGCTTTTTCCTGCAGACCCTACAAAGAGGTCTGGGGGCAGTGAAAATGCTCCCAAGTCTCCAGCCGCCCGTCTGAGCATGGAGTAACACACATGGTTTAGTCTGTACAGCTGTTTACGCATACTATAGCCTGGGAATCAGAGGTCTGCTCCAGAGCTTCTGTGAATCCAGACGAGGAAATGATCTGCACTGATGCCCAGAATCTTTGTGAGTCGGATCCAGGCCCAGATGAAGAAGGTTCTGAGCATAATTTAGACCCTCGTTCCCAAACTGTAACTCCTGTTGGTGGAGACAATGAGGAAGATGATGATGAGACTGAGATACCTGATTGGAATGAAAACTTGACTTTTTGGTCGGGGCAGGAAGCGGTTGGCTCTGAGGACGATGGGTGTGAGAACACACAGGATGATGTTGAGGTTGTTGACCCCACTTACTGTCAACCCCCTGTCCGCCAGTCCATGAGGTCAGCAGAGGAGGTGGAGGAGGATGCTAGAGACGAGTCTGACGGCAAGGTAACGGTGCGCCTTCCTGGACAGAGATGGAGTACTGGAAGCACGTCAACAACTGCATCCTCAACCCCAACTGTGTTTCAGACCAAAAGTCGTGGTGGCTCTTCAGGTCGCATGGGCTCTAAGCCTTGCATACCCTGGGCATTTTTTGACATTGCAAAGGATGACCCAACTCATGTTGTCTGTAAGATTTGTCAACAAAATCTCAGTAGAGGCCAAAAAATCACTAGCTTGAGTACTTCATGCATGAACCGTCACATGGATATGAGGCATAAGTTGCAGTGGGAAGCTCACTGTGCTACAATGTGGCCTAGTGGGCTGGGTCAACCTCCGTCTGCCCCATCAAGTGCATCCACATCCTCTTCATCCTCTGTGACTGTGGGGACAGCAGTTGCACATGGTTTTGGATGCAGACCTTCCACCTCTTTACCCGCAACAGCCAGTGTGATTGGTAGGTCGTCAGGACATTTGCAAGTGGAAACACCTGCTGGTGTTGAGCGCTCTCTGACATCGACACTACATTTTGATCAAGGCAACATAACATCTCCGCCTGCACCTTCCTCACAGACCAGCAGTTTGCCGGGGACACCCTACTCAACTCCGTCTAAGCACGGCAGCCAGCCCTCAGTCCCTCAGATGTGGACAAGTAAAAGACCATTTCCTCCTAGCCATGACAAAGCTAAGAGGTTGAATTTCTCCATCTGCAAGCTGTTGGCTACAGAAATGCTGCCTTTCCACCTGGTGGACACAGAGGATTTTTGAGACCTTATGTCTGTCGCAGTGCCCCAGTACCAGATGCGCAATCGCCACTACTTCTCAAAGAAAGCTGTGCCTGCGCTACACCAGCATGTTGCACACAACATCACCGCTTCCTTGAGAAACTCTGTGTGCGACAGGGTGCATTTCACCACAGACACTTGGACGAGCAGACATGGACAGGGGCGTTACATGTCTGTGACTGGGCACTGGGTAACTACGGCGACATCAGGAGAAGGGGCTGCCATCGCCATGAGTTGCTCGTCGATCCTCTGTATCTAGAAGTTCCTCCACTGCTTCTGCCTCCTTAACCTCCTCTCGGTCCTCCACCTGCACCCAATGCTGGTAATGCCATCCGTGTTGTAACTGCGCAGAAGGAATCCTGCACACCTCCTCACTATGCTGTCACCAGGGCTCAACGGCATCAGGCAGTGTTTACATTGAAATGTCTGGGAAATGTGAGTCACACAGCTGAGGAGTTGTGGTCAGCTCTGGAGACCGAGTTCCATCAATGGTTGTCTCCACTCAACCTGCAGTCAGGGAAGGCTGTGTGCAACAATGCTGCAAACCTGAGTGCGGCCCTTCGCCGGGGCAATGTCACACACCTGCCTTGTATGGCTCACGTTTTGAACCTGGTTGTCCAGCAATTTTTATCCCACTATCCCGGACTAGATGGGCTTCTGCAGAGGGCACGGTCGCTGTGTGCTCACTTCCGCCGTTCGCATCCCGCAGCTCGACGACTTGCATCTCTACAGAAGTCGTTGGGCGTGCCAGTTCACCGGCTGAAATGCGATGTGCCCACACAGTGGAATTCAACTCTGCACATGTTGCAGTGACTGTGGCAGCACCGATGAGCCCTGGTGCAATACATTATGACGTACAGCCTGGGCCAACGAGATCAAGAGGTGGGGCAAATCACGCTGCCAGAGTGGTTGCAGATCAGGGACCTATGCACCCTTCTGCACAGTTTTGAAATAGCGATGAAGATGTTTAGTGCTGACGATGCCATTATCAGCTTGACCATTCCGGTGATTTACATGCTGGAGCACACGTTACACAGTGTTCGGAGTCAGGTGGTGGAACAAGAGGAGGAGGAGGAGGAACAGGAGGAGTCGTATGCGGAAGGGATCATATCTCCAAGGTCAAGAAGGTTGGTACCAAGGCGGCTGGCATTGGAGGCCGGGGGAGATGGATTACCAAGGGCGCATGGTAGCAGCCAAACTGTTGAGGAACGTGCAAGAGGCAAGGAAGAAGTGGAGGATGAACTGGCGCTGGGCATGGAAGACTCATCAGATGAGTGAGACCTTGATCAAATTTCTGTTGTGCGAGGTTGGCGGGAGAGGGCTGACGAAGGAAGCATGATTCTCACTTCGCAACCACCATGACAACAAGGGCTTGGCCCTCCTGGATAAGCAAGACACATGAGTGCCTTCTTGCTGCACTACCTGCAACATGACCCTCGGATTGTCAGAATCCGAAGTAATGCCGACTACTGGGTTGCCACACTCTTAGATCCCCGGTACAAAAGCAAATTTGGCGAAATAATTCCTGCCATAGAAAGGGATTCACGCATGCAGGAGTATCAGCAGAGACTGTTACAGAATCTCACATCTGCTTTTCCACAAAAGACAAGTGGTGCACTTAGTGAATCTCTGAGTTCTAACTTGCCAACCATGGGACTATGGAGTCATCACTTAAACCGTAACAGTAACATCGTATCTGGTGGTAACAGCAATTTTTTCCAATCGATCCAAGATTTTTTAGACCATCCTTTGCAAGGCCACAAGAGACAAGAAGTCTGATGAACAGCCAACACCTAGAGAGGATGGTACAAGAGTATCTCCAAGTTAACATCGATGCCATGACTGTGGAACTGGACCCTTGCTCATTTTGGGCTTCCAATCTTGAAAAATGGCCTGAGCTCGCCACTCACGCCTTGGAGATCTTGTCGTGCCCCGCAGCCAGCGTTCTCTCTGAACGTGTGTTCAGCGCTCCTGGTGGTGTGCTAACAGATAAGCGCACGCGGCTGTCCAATGACAATGTAGACAGACTAACATTCATTAAGATGAACAAATCCTGGATCCGCAAGGACTTTTCTACCCCTGTGTCATCTTGGGGAGACTAAAAGCTTGAAGATGTTTGAAAATCACCTCACCAATCGTTTTAAAAAACTCTGGCGGATTTGATGCCACTTAAGTGGTGTCTGTGGCTAAATTTTTGGAAAAAATGGAGACTTTTATTTAGTCCCCTTGCTGAGTTTTACATGATGTTGCCATTGTCAATTCCAGGTGGGTGGGGTCATCTGCAGAGTTGTTTCCTCACACTATGGCCTGGGATTCAGAGGTCTGCTCCAAAGCTTCAGTGTCTGCTAGTCAGCAGAGTAGCCCAGCCACCCGTCACCTGTTTACCTAAGTACTATTTTTAACGGCATCTGGCCCAGGAAATTCTTTTGGGCCTAGTAGAATTTGGTGCTACTCAGCAGCGTACTTCACCCATGAAGCAAGCTATACCGCCTGTTTACCTAACTACTATTTGTTTAACGGCATCTAGCCCAGGAAATCCTTTTGGGCCTAGTAGAATTTGGTGCAACTCAGCAGTGTACCCCACCCATGAAGCAAGCTACACCACCTGTTTACCTAAGTACTATTTTTTAACGGCATCTAGCCCAGGAAATCCTTTTGGGCCTAGTAGAATTTGGTGCAACTCAGCAGCATACCCCACCCATGAAGCAAGCTACACCGCCTGTTTACCTAACTACTATTTTTTAACGGCATCTAGCCTAGGAAATCCTTTTGGGCCTAGTAGAATTTGGTGCAACTCAGCAGCGTATCCCACCCATGAAGCAAGCTACACCACCTGTTTACCTATGTACAATTTTTTAACGGCATCTAGCCCAGGAAATCCTTTTGGGCCTAGTAGAATTTGGTGCTACTCAGCAGCGTACCTCACCCATGAAGCAAGCTACACCGCCTGTTTTCCTAACTACTATTTTGTAACGGCATCTAGCCCCGTAAATCCTTTTGGGCCTAGTAGAATTTGGTGCAACTCAGCAGCGTACCCCACCCATGAAGCAAGCTACACCACCTGTTTACCTAAGTACTATTTTTAACGGCATCTAGCCCAGGAAATCCTTTTGGACCTAGTAGAATTTGGTGCTGCTCAGCATCGTACCCCACCCATGGAGCAAGCTACACCACCTGTTTACCTAACTACTATTTTGTAACGGCATCTAGCCCAGGAAATCCTTTTGGGCCTAGTAGAATTTGGTGCTACTCAGCAGCGTACTTCACCCATGAAGCAAGCTACACTGCCTGTTTACCTAACTACTATTTTGTAACGGCATCTAGCCCAGGAAATCCTTTTGGGCCTAGTAGAATTTGGTGCAACTCAGCAGCGTACCCCACCCATGAAGCAAGCTACACCACCTGTTTACCTAACTACTATTTTGTAACGGCATCTAGCCCAGGAAATCCTTTTGGGCCTAGTAGCAATTTCTGCTACTCAGCAGAGTACCCCACCCATGAAGCAAGCTACACCGCCTTCTTTCTTTCTCAATCTAACCCCTCGGCTCTGGGGTGTCCACTCTCCCTCCAGCTCTCTCCTCACAGGTGGACTACCATGTGTTTTCACACTGTGGCGAATCTTTTGGGCCAAGGCATAAGAAGTCGTTGAGGTAATGGATAATATGTGCCACCTTACAAACATCCACGACGACACATTCGAGGAAGCAACTAAACGCCTCAAATAGTCAGCAGGATATGGAGCACCCCATGGGCAAACAGAAATCTATGTAGTATGCTCCTTCACAGAAGCAGCCCAATGGGAGAACACTATTCGCAGGCACAGGTAGCAACCGGAATGCCCCCTCAATGTCTGTTTTGGCCATTAGGGTGCCCCTCACCAACTTCTTGACCCGCCTGATTGCCTCGTCAAAGGAGGTACAGTACATAGTACTGTACTTGGTTCCGCGTCGATGTTGTCGTTTACTGACCTGCCTCTTGAATATGACAAATGGTGGATTAGTCTGAATGTATTGGGTTCATTTTTTGGCACAAGTCCCAACGGGGGTACCAATACGTCTTCTAAGGAAAGTGTTCTGAATGGACCTGCCGCCATTCTACCTAAAGATATTTCTTTTTTTCTTTTTTTTGTCAAGACGTCTGGGTGTTGGTAGAGTGAGTTTACATTTTTACTCCAGCCTTTCTTGATTTTAGAAGGGCATGACATGCCTATATCTGTGTCTCCTCCTCCTTTTACTCCTCCACCTCTTTTCTTTTCGCATGACTATATGTAGTTGTGACTTTTCCATGTGTCTGTTGTGTCTTCTGAGCAGTTTGTCAGCTTTTGGACACCTTTTAAGGTGTTTTCTATGTGTTTTCCATGTGTTTGTATGTCTTTGTGCTTGCCTGCCATTGGTTTCAATGGGGTTCGACGGTGTTCGTCGAACGTTCGATGAACATTTCGTCAAACACGTCCCTGTTCGACAAACCGAACCCAAACACTAGGGAGGTGGCTCAACACTACTCTTTACTCTCCAAATCACATCTCACCACCTGTGAACTTGACTCGTCCCACTTCATTCCAAGCCCTACCAAAGTCTTCATCCCAACCCTAAGCCATCTCTTCAACCTGTCACTAACAACTGGTGTCATAACAATTATAAAAGCTTGATTCCACCTCACCTAGTAGCTCTACACTTATCCACCTGGGGCTCAGACACCGGCCTTGCCCTGGCCTCACGTCAAGGAAAATTGAAAAAATTGGAGTCCGGCTCAACAGGACTGGATTTTTCTTTTCTTTTTATTACTGCTTAGTGCAGTCGAAACACGTCGACTGGGTCATGTCGACCATGTAAATTTTTCTTTTGTATGCACTATATTTTCTTTTGAAAAAGAAAGGGAAAATCCAGTCCTGTTGAGCCAGACTTTTTTCTTTTTAACTGGTGTCATCCCCTCATGCTTCAAACATACCTCGATCACACCCATCCTCAAACATTCCACCACTGACCTGTCCTCTGTATATAGCTATTAACCCATGTAACTTCTCCCCTATGCCTCAAAACTACTGAAACAACATGTCCTTTTTGATCTGTCCTCCCATCTCTCCCCCTGCTCCCTCTTTGACCGCTTACAATCTGGCTTCCGACAATATCATTCCACTTAAACTTTCCTGACTAAAGTCATCAATGACCTACTAATCGTTACATCCAAGCAACACTACTTTGTCCTCCTCCTCCTGGATCTGTCATCTGTCTTTGACATAGTGAACCATTCGCTCTTTCTCCATACTCTTTCAACTCTTGGATCACAGACTTGGCCTTATCTAGGATCTCCTCATACCTAAAAATGGATATTCAATGTCTCCCACTCACACACCACTATCTGTTGGTGTTGCCACTATGTGTCGGTATCCCCAAGGTTCAGTTCTAGGACCCCTGCTCTTCTACATCTACATCTTCAGCCTGGTACATTTCAAAGAGTCTTTCGACTTTCAGTATAACCTGACAAGCAGATCTACCTCTCTGAACATGATATCACCTCCTTTCTAACCAGACCAATATTTCAGCTTTCTTCTTTGCTAGATCTCTAAAACTTAGCATGGATAAAATCAAATTTATCATCTTTCAACCTTCTCATTCAATCCCCCAGGTGACCTATCCATCAAAGTCAATGGCGGCCCACTTTCCCCAGTTCCGCAAGCTTGACCCTGATCTCTCCTTCAAACCTGAGATCCAAGCCCTTTCCACTTCCTGACGATTCCAACTCCAAAATAACTCCAGGAACTGCACAGTTGTCAACCATGAATCTGCAAAAACACTAGTGAATGCCCTCATCATCTCCCACCTTAACTACTGCAATCTCCAGCTCTGTTGCCTCTTTTCTAACACGGTCACACCCCTCCAAGCTATCATAAAGTCTGCTGGCCGACTAATCCACCTGTCACCCTGCTATTCCCCAGCTTCTCCCCTCTGTCAATCCCTGCTCTAGCTCCCCATTGCCAAGAGACGCCAGTTCAAAACAGTAATTTTGGCGTACAAAGCCATCCACAACCTGTCTCCTCCATACATCTGTGACCTCGTCTCCCAGTACTTACCTGCATGGAACCTCTGATCATCACAAGATCTCCTTCTCTACTCTCCTCTTTTCTTCTGTTCCCACAATTGCATACAAAATTTGTCCTATGCATCTCCCCTGCTCTGGAACTCTCTACCCTAACACATCAGACTCTCGCCTACAGTGGAAACCTTAAAGAGGAACCTGAAGACCTACCTCTTCTGACAAGTGTATAAGTTGCAGTAACCCTTGCTCTACCACACCACTACACAACCAGCTCTAGCCTCAGCTTCAGTATCCTCACTCATCCCTTGTAGATTGTGAGCCCTCATGAGCAGGGTCCTCTCTCCTCCTGTACCAGTAGGTGACTTGCATTTGTTCAATATTATTGTACTTGTTGTTTGCTACATGTACCCCATGGAATAAATGGCGCTATAATAATAAATAATTATTATTATACGATTTGTACTCTAGGTTAATTCCACTTTTCCTCATGTCTGCCCCTAATTTGAGCTGCTTTGGCAGCTTTTGGACCCCCTTGAAGGTGTTGTCTATGTGTTTGGTTTTGCCTCCCATTGAATTCAATGAGGTTAGGATATGTTTGGCATACATGTTCAGCGAACATCGGGACGTTCACCAATCTGAACCTTGAAAGGTCCGCTCATCTTTAATAATGACACTTGGCTCAAACTCTGTCAGATCTGATTGTCATCTTAGTGTGATCTGATTCTCTCATATGAGAGAATCGCAGCACAGGTGTGGAGAAGATGGAGAAATTAATTTCTCCATTGTCTCTGTCCGCAGATGTAGGACTTCACTCTGAAGACAACAGAGTGCAGTTTAATGTTTCACACACATCCATAGACTTGAATGGGTGAGTGATATTCGAATTCTGGAGCCACTTTCAGCATACTGTGATTTTTTTTCTCCTGCCAAATCGGCAGAAGAAAAAAATTCTCAGATCTTGCACTACCCCCATAGTATAAAATTACTCTGTGCTGCTGCACATTTCGTCTTGTATATTGCTGTATTGCAAAGTACTTTGAGCGACATCTGTGCGGTTCTCCAGTGTTTGTGTCACTATTGCCAATCTTTCATAAATCCTTGGACATTCCATAAAATTAGGACACATTTTCCTGTCTGTAAAAAAAATAATTGAGGAGTCGAAGTTTTTTTTAGAAAGTGGACAAAGCTATTCAGATTATTATAACTGTATATCATCATTTTACAGTTGACTCTGACTATAGTTGATGACTTCATAGCAGAATCATGAGCTGTAGACATATATCGCTTACAGTCTTCATGCTTTATTATGGCACTTAATATGTCAGCACAAAATATTGGCTGTCCATGATCTTTTGATAAAAAGCCCACAAAAGAATTAGAAATCAAGCTGGCAACCATGGTTTGTGTTCAGGAGTGAAATCATAGATGCAGATAATGGTGGTAAATACCCAGAGATGATGGCAGCTTGATGACCAAGTTATTTGGAAATGCCCCCTTGTGGTCAGAACAAAGATTTATTATTTCCCCCTCTTTTCCTTTCTAGGAGTATTATTAGAATATACTTGGTATACAATATGTTATATGGAACAGTACAGTAATTTGGTAAATGCTACGACTATGTAGCTATAGTTTCACTATTTTGCAGGCTCAACCACACCGGAATAGAATTTTATTTATTATCGTGACATTTATTGTTTAGAATATGAATAAAATCCCACGGGATAATGCTTCTTACAATAGTTGTGCGGTATAATAGCAACATTTGGCAAAGGAAAGTGTATTTATAAACGAGGAATGAAATGGAGTAAGCCCATAATCTTCCTTTAATTAATGCGACTGTTACTTTATTATTGTCAGAATTTGCTTATTTTAGATGATAAGTTTTAATGATTATAGGTATGAAATTACACAGAAATGCTGCAGGCTCTTTATTTAACACTGATAACATAAGTGTGCCATAATGCTAACGGACTAACTGATTTGGCCCCCAGCTTCTGCTGTGTTGCATACTGTAGCGATACAGCGCCATCTGCTGGGAACCTTCACAAGCTACTGAAGATCAAGGCTGAAGCTATAGTTTGTGCATAGGAAAAATACAATAGAATAGCCAAAATTAAGTTATAATTGAAATAAAATCCCAATGATAAGAAGGAGACTACAGGCATGGCCAGTATGGGTAAATAGATAGGTAAAGATGGAAAATTGGCTATAGCAATAACAATACATAAAGATTGTGAGAGACATAAGAATTGTTATCACCAGTATTTACAATTAACTGGTATACCAAGTTAATTTTGCTACCCCAATAGGGGAGCATATGTACAATATATATATATATATATATATATATATATATATATATATATATATATAGTACAGACCAAAAGTTTGGACACACCTTCTCATTTAAAGATTTTTCTGTATTTTCATGACTATGAAAATTGTACATTCACACTGAAGGCATCAAAACTTGAATTAGCACATGTGGAATTATATACTTAACAAAAAAGTGTTATACAACTGATATTATGTGTTATATTCTAGGTTCTTCAAAGTAGCCACCTTTTGCTTTGATGACTGCTTTGCACACTCTTGGCATTCTCTTGATGAGCTTCAAGAGGTAGTCACCAGGAATGGTTTTCAATTCACAGGTGTGTCCTGTCAGGTTTAATAAGTGGGATTTTTTGCCTTATAAATGGGGTTGGGACCATCAGTTGTGTTGTGCAGAAGTCTGGTGGATACACAGCTGATAGTCCTACTGAATAGACTGTTAGAATTTGTATTATGGCAAGAAAAAAGCAGCTAAGTAAAGAAAAACAAGTGGCCATCATTACTTTAAGAAATGTAGGTCAGTCAGTCCGAAAAATTGGGAAAACTTTGAAAGTGTCCCCAAGTGCAGTGGCAAAACCATCAAGCGCTAAAAAGAAACTGGCTCACATGAGGACTGCCCCAGGAAAGGAAGACCAAGAGTCACCTCTGCTTCTGAGGGTAAGTTTATCCGAGTCACCAGCCTTAGAAATCACAAGTTCACAGCAGATCAGACTAGAGACCAGGTCAATGCCACGCAGAGATCTAGTAGCAGACACATCTCTACAACAACTGTTAAGAAGAGACTTTGTGCAGCAGGCCTTCATGGTAAAATAGTTGCTAGGAAACTATTGCTAAGGGCAGGAAACAAGCAGAAGAGACTTGTTTGGGCTAAAGAACACAAGGAATGGACATTAGACCAGTGGAAATCTGTGCTTTGGTCTGATGAGTCCAAATTTGAGATCTTTGGTTCCAACCACCGTGTCTTTGTGCGACGCACAAAAGGTGAACGGATTGACTCTACATGCCTGGTTCCCACCGTGAAGCATGGAGGAGGAGGTGTGATGGTGTGGGGGTGCTTTGCTGGTGACACTGTTGGGGATTTATTCAAAATTGAAGGCTTACTAAACCAGCATGGCTACCACAGCATCTTGCAGCGGCATGCTATTCCATCGGGTATGCGTTTTGTTGGACCATCATTTATTTTTCAACAGGACAATCACCCCAAACACATCTTCAGGCTGTGTAAGGACTATTTGACCAAGAAGGAGAGTGATGGGGTGCTATGCCAGATGACCTGGCCTCCACAGTCACCAGACCTGAACGCTGGGCGCAGCGTGAAGGCAAATGGGCCAACAAGTGCTAAGCATCTCTGGGAACTTCTTCAAGATTGTTGGAAGACCATTCCCGGTGACTACCTCTTGAAGCTCATCAAGAGAATAGCAAGAGTGTGCAAAGCAGTTATCAAAGCAAAAGGTGGCTTCTTTGCAGAACCTAGAATATAAGACATAATTTCAGTTGTTTCACACTTTTTTGTTAAGTATATAATTCCACATGTGTTAATTCAAGTTTTGATGCCTTCAGTGTGAATGTACAATTTTCATAGTCATGAAAATACAGAAAAATCTTTAAATGAGAAGGTGTGTCCAAACTTTTGGTCTGTACTGTATATATATATATATATATATATATATATCGTATTTTCCAGCGTATAAGATGACTTTTTAACCCCTGAAAATCTTCTTAAAAGTCGTCTTATACGTCGGGTGTCATCTTGTACGCCGGGTGCAGACACCAATGTGTATATGGTGGGTGGGGGGGAGTGGTCCCGATGACGAAGAGGGGGCGTCTCACAGGAAATTGTGAGTGGAGTATCCCCCATTACCTCATTGTAGCTGCAGCGTGGGGTCTCTGTGCTGGGGAGCAGCGGTGGCTGCTCTTCTTTGTGCCGCGTGGGTGCTGTGCTGTGAGGCGGCAGCTCCTCTTCTTGCAGCGTCGGGGCTCTGTGCTGTGGGGCGGCGGTGGCGTATCTTAGTGCAGAGTCGGGGCTCCTCTGGCATTTCCTCAAAGCCCAGAGGCCCCGGCAGCTCCATTGCTGCGATGCGGTGGCCTCCGGGAAAATGGCCGCTGGAGCGGCGCATGCTCAGATTCAGATCTCGTCCCGAGATCTTGGGAGATGAGTTCTGAATCTGAGCATGCGCCGCCCCCAGCGGCCATTTTCCTGGAGGCCACCGCATCGCAGCAATGGAGCTGCTGGGGCCTCCGGGCTTTGAGGAAATGCCGGAGGAGCCCCGACTCTGCACTAAGATACGCCGCCGCCGCCCCACAGCACAGAACCCCGACGCTGCACGAAGAGGAGCCGCTGCCCCACAGCACAGCACCCACGTGGCACAAAGAGGAGCAGCCGCCGCCGCTCCCCAGCAGAGAGGCCCAACGTTGCAGCTACAATGAGGTAATAGGGGGATACTCCACTCACACTTTCCTGTGAGACGCCCCCTCTTTGTCATCAGGACCACTCCCCCCCAAAAGGCACATTAGTCACCGGCCCTATAAGACGACACATGGCATATAAGAAGACCCCCGACTTTTAAGAAGATTTTATATTTTAACTGGAAAAGTCGGCTGGTCGTCTTATACACCCAGTCGTCTTGTACGCCGGAAAATACGGTATATATATATATATATATATATATTTATAGTAGCATACAGCATCACCAAAGAGACTGTCATAATAGGGTCATAAATGGTAGTCTACCAGCATATGTGTTAGAAATGGATGTAATAATGGATGCAAAAAGCAATGTTAATTGATACACCACATATGCATATACAGTGAAGAGCAAAACGGTAACAATGTTTTGAACTTTTGAATTTCAGGCTTCATATCTCATCATCCACTTCTGTTTTGAACATGAGACTATCATCATTTTATAGACAATCATCTTGGATATCTCATACTTAAATTTGGCTTGCAACTATGTAGCGTATGATTTGTAATGCAGATTCTTGTCATGTCACAGCATTGTTACAGTTTTGCTCCTTAATATCTCAACTTTAATTTTTATTATTTTGTAATCCACCTTTTACCTTCAACATTGCCTGAATTCTTCTAGACATACTCTTGTTCAGACTCAAACATGTGTTGACAGAAATTTTATCTCAGGTCTCTTATACACGTTCCCAAAGTTGGTGCATACTGGTCAACTCACTTGGGTATGTATACAGCTTTTTTATTCAATTCTACCCACAAGGGTTTGATGGGGCTTAGATCTGGTGATGGGGAGAGGAGGGAGGGGTGGCATTCCAGCAACTCTACTTCATTGTCAACAAACCATTTCATCTCTAATCTCAATGTATGGTTTACGTTGTTGTCCTGTTGGAACACATGTTGTCCTTTTCATACTCATAGCACTTGAGTGTAGAAAGTAACTCATCTTGTAGGATACTCACATATAGCTCAGTATTGAGACCACAATCGATCCTGGTCAAGTATCAAATGCCTTTGGCTGTGAAACAACCACAAATCATCAGGCTTCCTCCACTGACCTTGACATTTCTTTCAATTTCTCAATACTTTTTCCCTTGTTTCTTTCAGACCCATTTGCACCTATCAGAGCCTAGACTATTGACTGTCATGTCATTGCTTGAAATCACCCATTTCAAATCTTTAACTGTCCACTTTTCATACTTGTTTGAAAACTTGAACCATTACTTCTTAGGACAATATTGAAGTCAGGGCCGGTGTTAGGGGCAGGCAGACTAGGCAGCTGCCTAGGGCTCCCGCTCCTCCAGGGCCTCCAGCCAGTGGGCACACCATGCGGTCGCTATGGGGCACATGACTAAGAGGGGCACCACCCCCGCGCATCGCGCATTCAATTTATCGGCATTAGTTGAAAGCAGTGATGGAGGAGTGAGCGTCAGATGATGCACCCTCTCCCATCACTTTCCTTCTGCTTGTGACTAAGCAGTGGAGCCGATGAGACATGCTACCGAAGCCAGTGCAGTGGGTGGAACGGGTAGAGATAAGTATTGTGTGTGTGTGTCTGCACTATATTGTGCATGGGGGGCTGCATTATACTGTGTGTGGGTGGGCTGCATTATACTGCGTGTGTGGGGAATTGCATTATACTGTGTGTGAGGGCTGCATTATACTCTGTGTGGTGGGCCACATTATACTGTGTGTGGAGGTGCTGTATTATACGGGGAGTGTGTGATCTGCACTATACTGTGTGGGGGCTGCATTATACTGTGTGTTGGGGCTGCATTATACTGTGGGTATGAGGGCTGCATTATATTGTATGGGGGCGGCATTATACTGTGTGTGAGGGGCTGCATTAAACTGTGTGTGTGGGTGGCTGCATTATACTATGTGTGTGTGGGGGTAGCATTATACTGTGTGTGGGGGAGACTGCATTATACTCTGTGTGTTTGGGGACTGATTTATACTGTTTGAGGGGGCAGGCAGCATTATACTGTGTGTGGAGGGTCTGCATTATACTGTGTATGGGGGAAGCTGCATTATAGTGTGTGGGGGGCTGCATTATACTGTTTGTGGGGGGGCTGCATTATAGTGTGTGGGGGGCTGCATTATACTGAGTGTAGGGGGGTGGCTTCATAATACTATGTGGGGGGCTGCACTATACTGTGTGTGCCTGTGACTGCATTATACTCCATGAGGGGCTGCATTATAGTCTATGAGGGGGCTACATTAAACTGTGTATGTGGGGCTGCATTATACTCAATGATGGTGCTGCATTATACCCTTTGAGGGGGCTGCAATATGCTGTGGGTGTGGTGCTGCATTATACTCTGAGTGGGGCTGCAGTATTCTCTATGAAGGGGCTACATTATACTATGTTTGTGGGGCTGCATTATACTCTGTAAGGAGGCTGCATTATACCCTATGAAGGGGGCTGCAATATACTCTATGAATGGGCTACATTATAATGTGTGTGGGGCTGCATTACACTCTATGAAGGGGGCTTCAGTATACACTGAGGGTGCTGCATTATACTGTGTGTGGGGCTGCAATATACTCTGAGGGGGCTACAGGATACTCAATGAAGGGGGCTGCAGGATAATCTGAGGAGGCTACATTATACTCTGTTTGGAGCTACAGAGTACTCTATTGGGGGCTGCAGCATACTCTATGAGGGGGTTAAAGTGTACTCTATGGAGGCATCTGCAGTATACTCTTTGAGGGGACTGAAGTATACTCTATGAGGGGGCAGCAGTATACTCTGAGGTGGTCTGCATTATACTATATGAGGGGGCTGCAGTATACTCTGAGGGGAGCTGCATTATACGCTGAGGGGGCCACAATATACGCTGAGGGGCCAGATTATACTGAGGGGGGCCGCATTATTCTTTTATACAGTGGGGCAAAAATTATTTAGTCATCCACCTATTCTGCAAGTTCTCCAACTTAAAAAGATGAGTGAGGCCTGTAATTGACATCATAGGTAGACCACAACTATGAGAGTCAAAATGAGAAATCAAATCCAGAAAATCACCTTGTCTGATTTGGCAAGATTTATTTTACAAATTATGGTGGAAGATAAGTATTTGGTCATTAACAAAAGTTCATCTCAATATTTTTTCTTCTTCATCCCAGCCCGCTGCAGAAATAGGGGATTCTGCAAATCTCTGGGTGTGTGTAAGAGGCAGGCAAAGGCAGGCAGAGATGTTTCTGTGAAAGTCATTTTCATACTCACTTCGGATCCATCATCTGCTGTACTGATTCTATTGCTTTCCAGAATGAGATAGCCATAACTTGAAAATGCCAAGTCTTTTTTACATCTAAACATGCTCAAATGCAGTGAATGACATGAAATACATTTTCCATCATCTTCGTTCACAGACAATGACACTTTCCCAGTGTTCACAGACACAGACACAATCCTTGCTATAAATATGAATGGATAGTGTTTCAGTCCTAAGGAATTCTCCATTTTCTAGGAACCTGGATGCATGAGAGCTCCTGTTACTAGCCTACTGATCCTGCTACCTGACTTTTCTGGATCCTCCTTGCTCATAAAGCTGTCCAAGTCCTGGCACATTTTCGAGTCCCCAAATTGGCCTATACAAGTAAGACTGCTCAGAATGTCTACGTCCTTCCTTGTCTCTTGTACTTGATGCCGCACACACCCATCGTCTTCTCTTCTCTAGTTCATCTCTCACTGCTGTCTGTTCTGAGACCCACTTACTGACTAGGATGGAAGCCAAATCTCCAGTCATGCCTCAGTCTAACTGCCACCCACTTAAGGGCTGGCCTAGCTGGTTAACCATCTCCTGTACTAACAGGACATCTAGCAAAGTGGTACTTCCTGCAATACAATGCTTGCTATCTACTGGCCATACAATAATTAACATATTCGTATTACAAGGCACAATAACACAGTAGCAAAGAGGAGTGAGAATCCTCGACCACCCCCTACAAAGGAGCAAATCAGAATTAAAACCAGATAGTCCATAATCACATTCACCAAGGAATTTACCAGGCATGGATTGTTATCTACGTGGAGTGCAATGACGGATGTCACTGCCTGCACAACAAACACCAGAAATGGAGGATGTTCACACAATTATGCACGACCAGGGGTGTTGTGAATTCTGCTCTTGGGCTCCCTCCGGGGGTTATGAGTGGTAGTGCTGCTGTCTTTGGATCGCAGCATTTATCAGGTGTGTCCACTTGCAATTTGGACTGGGCTATTTAGTCTTGCTTGATCCTTTAGTCAGTGCCAGTTGTCCATTGTTTTTGTAGGATTCACATCCATACCTGGTCTCTCCTGTTTTGCTGTTCATTTCAACAAAGATAAGTTCTGGCTTTGTTTTTGCTGTCCACCTGCTGTGGACCTTATAGTTCAGTGCATTTTTATGTTTTGTCTTGTCCAGCTTTGTCTGTGAAGGATTTTTTTGCAGCCAAGCTGTGTCTCTGGAGATGCAGATATACCCTCCATGTCTTTAGTCAGATGTGGAGATTTGTATTTTCTGTGGTGGATATTTTCTAGTGTTTTAATACTGACCGCATAGTACTCTGTCCTATTCTTTCTTTTTAGCTAGAATAGCCTCCTTTGCTAAATCCTGATTTCAGTCTGCGTATGTCATTTCCCTCTCCTCTCACAGTCAATATTTGTGGGGGGCTGTCTATCCTTTGGGGATTTTCTCTGAGGCAAGATAGTTTTCCCGTTTCTATCTTTAGGGGAAGTTAGTTCTTAGGCTGTGTCGAGGGGTCTAGGGAGTGTTAGGTACTTCCCACGGCTACTTCTAGTTGCGGTGCTAACTTCAGGGTCTGCGGTCAGTACAGGTACCACCTTCTCCAGAGTACGTCTCATTCTGCTCCTAGGCCACCAGATCATAACAGTACAACTGGCCCACAATGAGTTAAACGCATCTCAGAAGAAGGGAAGAAAAGTGCTGAGCCATTTTTTTTTCTGTAGTCTGTTTTGTCTTTCCTTCCCTCTGTTCCTCTGGGTGGCTCAGGAGTTCTGCGCTGGCATGGAGGTTCAGGAATTGGTTTCTCGTGTGGACCAGCTTGCTGCTAGAGTTCAGGGTATTATATCGTTCAGACTCCGGTTTTAGAGCCTAGAATTCCAACTCCTGATTTGTTTTTTGGGGACAAGTCCAAATTTTTGAGCTTTAAAAATAACTGTAAACTGTTTTTTGCTCTGAAACCCCGTTCTTCTGGTGATCCCATTCAGCAGGTTAAAATTGTTATTTCCCTGTTGCGTGGTGATCATCAGGATTGGGCATTTTCCCTGGAATCTGGGAATCCTGCTTTGCTTAATGTAGACACCTTTTTTCAGGCGCTAGGGTTATTGTATGATGAACCTAATTCAGTGGATCATGCAGAGAAGACCTTGTTGGCCCTGTGTCAGGGTCAAGAAGTGGCAGAATAGTATTGCCAGAAATTTAGAAAATGGTCTGTGTTGACTAAATGGAATGAGGATGCCTTGGCGGCAATTTTCAGAAGAGGTCTTTCTGAATCCGTTAAAGACGTTATGGTGGGGTTCCCCACGCCTGCTGGTCTGAGTGATTCTATGTCTCTGGCCATTCAGATTGATCGGCGCTTGCGCGAGCGCAGAGTTGTGCACACTGTGGCGTTGTCCTCCGAGCGGAGCCCTGAGCCTATGCAGTGTGATAGGATTTTGTCTACAGCTGAACGACAAAGATTCAGGCGTTAGAATAGGTTGTGTTTTTACTGCGGCGATTCTGCCCATGTTATTTCTGATTGCCCTAAGCGTGCAAGGAGAATCGCTAGTTCTGTTACCATCAGTACTGTACAACCTAAATTTCTGTTATCTGTGACCTTGATCTGCTCATTATCGTCATTTTCTGTCATGGCATTTGTGGATTCAGGCGCCGCTCTGAACTTAATGGACTTAGAATTTGCCAGACGTTGTGGTTTCCCCTTGCAGCCTTTGCAGAACCCTATTCCTTTAAGGGGGATTGATGCTACACCGTTGGCTATAAATAAACCTCAGTTTTGGACACAGCTGACCATGCGCATGGCGCCAGCCCATCAGGAAGATTGTCGTTTTCTGGTGTTGCATAATTTGCATGATGATATTGTGCTGGGTTTTCCATGGTTACAGGTACATAATCCGGTGTTAGATTGGAAATCTATGTCTGTGACTAGTTGGGGTTGTCAGGGGGTTCATGGTCACGTTCCTTTGATGTCAATTTCCTCTTCCCCCTCTTCTGAAATTCCTGAGTTTTTGTCAGATTTCCAGGATGTATTCGATGAGCCCAAATCCAGTTCCCTTCCACCGCATAGGGACTGTGATTGTGCTATTGACTTGATTCCAGATTGTAAGTTCCCTATGGGCCGACTTTTCAACCTGTCTGTGCCAGAACATGCCGCCATGCGGAGCTGTATTAAGGAGTCTTTGAGAAGGGGCATATTCGGACATCTTCTTCACCATTGGGAGCAGGTTTTTTTTTGTTGCCAAGAAGGATGTCTCCTTGAGACCCTGTATTGATTATCGCCTCTTGAATAAGATCACGGTCAAATTTCAATACCCTTTGCCTTTGCTTACTGATTTGTTTGCTAGGAATAAGGGGGCTAGTTGGTTTACTAAGATTGACCTTCGAGGGGCATATAATCTTATTCGTATTAATCAGGGTGACGAATGGAAAACTGCATTTAATACGCCCGAAGGCCATTTTGAATACCTTGTGATGCCATTCGGACTCTCTAATGCCCCATCTGTGTTCCAGTCCTTCATGCATGATATCTTTCGGAGTTATCTTGATAAATTCATGGTTGTATATTTGGATGATATTTTGATTTTTTCCGATGATTGGGAGTCTCATGTGAAACAGGTCAGGATGGTATTTCAGATCCTCCATAATAATGCTTTATTTGTGAAGGGGTCGAAGTGCCTCTTTGGAGTGCAGAAGGTTTCTTTTTCGGGCTTCATTTTTTCTCCCTCATCTATAGAAATGGATCCGGTTAAGGTTCAGGCCATTCATGATTGGATTCAGCCCACATCTGTGAAGAGCCTTCAGAAATTCTTGGGCTTTGCTAATTTTTATCGTCGTTTCATTGCCAGCTTCTCCAGTGTGGTTAAACCTCTGACCGATTTGATGAAGAAAGGCGCTGATGTGACGAATTGGTCCTCCGCGGCTGTCTCTGCCTTTCAGGAGCTTAAACGCCGATTTACTTCTACCCCTGTGTTGCGTCAGCCGGATGTTTCTCTTCCATTTCAGGTTGAGGTTGACGCGTCTGAGATTGGGGCAGGGGCCGTTTTGTCTCAGAGGAATTCTGATGGTTCCTTGATGAAACCGTGTGCCTTCTTTTCTCGGAAGTTTTCGCCTGCGGAACGCAATTATGATGTCGGAAATCGGGAGTTGTTGGCTATGAAGTGGGCATTTGAGGAGTGGCGACATTGGCTTGAGGGGGCCAAGCACCGTATTGTGGTCCTGACCGATCATAAGAATCTGATTTACCTCGAGTCTGCCAAACGACTGAATCCTAGACAGGCTCGATGGTCCCTGTTTTTCTCCCTTTTTTATTTTGTGGTCTCGTATCTTCCGGGTTCTAAGAATGTTAAGGCTGATGCCCTCTCTAGGAGTTTTTTTCCTGATTCTCCTGGGGTTCTTGAGCCAGTCGGCATTCTGAAGGAAGGGGTGATTCTTTCTGCCATCTCCCCTGATTTACGACGGGTTCTTCAGGAATTTCAGGCTAATAAACCTGATCGCTGTCCTGTGGGGAAACTGTTTGTTCCTGATAGATGGACTAGTAAAGTGATTTCTGAGGTTCATTGTTCTGTGTTGGCTGGCCATCCTGGGATTTTTGGTACCAGAGATTTGGTTGGTAGGTCCTTTTGGTGGCCTTCTTTGTCGCGGGATGTGCGTTCTTTTGTGCAGTCCTGTGGGATTTGTGCGCGGGCTAAGCCTTGCTGTTCCCGCGCTAGTGGGTTGCTTCTGCCTTTGCCTGTCCCTGAGAGACCTTGGACGTATATTTCTATGGATTTTATTTCAAATCTTCCGGTTTCCCAGAGGATGTCGGTTATCTGGGTGGTTTGTGACCGGTTTTCTAAGATGGTTCATTTGGTACCTTTGCCTAAATTGCCTTCCTCTTCTGATTTGGTTCCGTTATTTTTTCAGCATGTGGTTCGTTTGCATGGCATTCCAGAGAATATTGTGTCCGATAGAGGTTCCCAGTTTGTTTCTAGGTTTTGGCGGGCCTTTTGTGCTAGGCTGGGCATTGATTTGTCTTTTTCTTCCGCATTTCATCCTCAGACAAATGGCCAAACTGAGCAAACTAATCAGACTTTGGAAACTTATTTGAGATGCTTTGTGTCTGATGATCAGGATAATTGGGTGGCTTTCTTGCCATTGGCCGAGTTTGCCCTTAATAATCAGGCTAGTTCTGCTACCTTGGTTTCGCCTTTTTTTTGTAATTTTGGTTTTCATCCTCGTTTTTCTTCAGGGCAGGTTGAGCCTTCTGATTGTCCTGGTGTGGATTCTGTGGTTGACAGGCTGCAGCAAATTTGGGCTCATGTGGTGGACAATTTGGTGTTGTCTCAGGAGGAGGCTCAGCGTTTTGCTAACCGTCGTCGGTCTGTTGGTTCCCGGCTTCAGGTTGGGGATTTGGTCTGGTTGTCTTCCCGTCATGTTCCTATGAAGGTTTCTTCCCCTAAGTTCAAGCCTCGGTTTATTGGTCCTTATAGGATTTCTGAGATTATCAATCCAGTGTCTTTTCGTTTGGCCCTTCCAGCCTCTTTTTCCATCCATAATGTTTTCCATAGATCTTTGTTGCGGAAGTATGTGGTGCCCGTTGTTCCCTCTGTTGATCCTCCGGCCCCCGTGTTGATTGATGGGGAGTTGGAGTATGTGGTTGAGATGATTTTGGATTCTCGTTTTTCGAGGCAAAAGCTTCAGTATCTGGTCAAATGGAAGGGTTATGGCCAGGAGGATAATTCTTGGGTTGTTGCCTCCGATGTTCATGCTGACAATTTGGTTCGTGCCTTTCATTTGGCTCGTCCTGATCGGCCTGGGGGCTCTGGTGAGGGTTCGGTGACCCCTCCTCAAGGGGGGGTACTGTTGTGAATTCTGCTCTTGGGCTCCCTCCGGTAGTTATGAGTGGTAGTGCTGCTGTCTTTGGATCGCAGCATTTATCAGGTGTGCCCACTTGCAATTTGGACTGGGCTATTTAGTCTTGCTTGATCCTTTAGTCAGTGTCAGTTGTCCATTGTTTTTGGAAGATTCACATCCATACCTGGTCTCTCCTGTTTTGCTGTTCATTTCAACAAAGATAAGTTCTGGCTTTGTTTTTGCTGTCCACCTGCTGTGGACATTATAGTTCAGTGCATTTTCATGTTTTTGTCTTGTCCAGCTTTGTCTGTGAAGGATTTTTTTGCAGCCAAGCTGTGTCTCTGGAGATGCAGATATACCCTCCATGTCTTTAGTCAGATGTGGAGATTTGTATTTTCTGTGGTGGATATTTTCTAGTGTTTTAATACTGACCGCATAGTACTCTGTCCTATTCTTTCTTTTTAGCTAGAATGGCCTCCTTTGCTAAATCCTGATTTCAGTCTGCGTATGTCATTTCCCTCTCCTCTCACAGTCAATATTTGTGGGGGGCTGTCTATCCTTTGGGGATTTTCTCTGAGGAAAGATAGTTTTCCCATTTCTATCTTTAGGGGAAGTTAGTTCTTAGGCTGTGTTGACGGGTCTAGGGAGTGTTAGGTACTTCCCATGGCTACTTCTAGTTGCGGTGCTAAGTTCAGGGTCTGCGGTCAGTACAGGTACCACCTTCTCCAGAGTACGTCTCATGCTGCTCCTAGGCCATCAGATCATAACACAGGGGACCGCAAAGCTCAGTCATATGTTCATTACCTATATCGTTAGCGCAAAAGTGTTCACTTGATGTATGTGGTAAGATGGCCACAAAAATCAATCACCCGATCTATAGTTATGCGGTCATTCACAGTCATGTGACTAGAATAGAACATAAATGGAATGAGTTTATGCAGAATGTAGGATATCCTAGCACCTGTCTCGTGATCCCATCATGACGCATATATGATCACATGATCACAGAAATAGTGCATACAGTCATATGATTAAAGAAGCACTCCCATCAAAATTCGTATGCTTTTAATATATTGCAATCATCATATTATATAGCACAGTGTACTTATGATGTAATATGACTAAAAGTAAAGTATATAGATTAATTGTGAAATAATTCAACACTAATCATATGGTCTCAATGTAGTATCCATACACTGAGAAGCAAAAGGCAAACAATGTTTTGAACTTTTGAGTTTCAGGCTCCATATCTCACTATCCACCACAGCTTCGAATGTGAGACTACCAAAATTTTATAGACAGTCATTTTGGCTATCTCATAAATAAATTTGGCTTGCAACTATTTAGCATATGAATAGTTATGTAGATTCTTGTCATGTCACTGCATTGTTAATGCTTCGCTCCTGGTTGTGGAAAAATCTTATTCTTCCTATATACTACAAATTACAACCTGTTCTCACATTTCCTAATAGCTCAATGTGTGATTCCCAAATGAAAGGTCACTGTTTCAAATTGAGGAGCAGCCATGATGAAGATTTTTCCTTTTTTTTCCAATCTCTGTATGTGTTAATTTTAGTTAATTAATTTCACACGTTTGACCACTTTCTCATTAGTTTGTTGAAACGTTTATATCTTCTGGTATAGCTATGACAAAGAACTCCGGATAGCATTCAAAATGTGTCATTTTTCTTTTCTTCCTCTTTGTGGTTTGCCCTGAAATGGTTTTAAAATTTCCTGAAGTATCAAGTTTTATACATCTAGGAGCTGGAACTACAATTTTTTCTCTTCTACATGATGATTTCCCAAGAAAAGAGAAACAGCATCATCCTGCTCATCGATAGTGGTCTCTTGACTAAGAGAATTGCCAAATTGTATCATGTGAATCGGCATCATCGCAAGGTCTATCAGTTCTGGCGTAAAAAACCCAGCAGTGGAGATGGCTCATATGCTTCGTAATAGTGAGATCTAGGGTTGAGCGACTTTTGTTTTTTTAGCGTCGGGTCGGGTTTCACGAAAGCCGACTTTCTCAAAAGTCGGGTTTCGTGTTTCGGCCGACCCCGACTTTTTAATAGGATCGGCCGAAACACGAAACCCAATGCAGTGCAATGGGATACTAATGGTTCCCAGGGTCTGAAGGAGAGGAAACCCTCCTTCCGGCCCTGGGATCCATATTTATGTGTAAAATAAAGAATAAAAATAAAAAATAGGGATATACTCACCCTTGGACGCACCCTGGTACTAACCGGCAGCCTTCCTTCCTAAGAATGAGCGCGTGAAGGACCTTCGATGACGTCGTGGCTTGTGATTGGTCGCGTGACCGCTCATGTGACCACTCATGCGACCAATCACAAGCCGCGACGTCATCGAAGGCTCTTCACACGCTCATTCTTAGGAATGGAAGCTGCCGGTTACAGCGGTTAGTACCAGGGCGCGTCCGAGGTTGAGTATATCCCTATTTTTTATTTTTATTCTTTATTTTACACATAAATATGGATTCCGATACCGCAAATATCGGCCGATATCCGATACTTGCGGTATCGGAATGAAATGCGACTTTTGCGCGAAGATCGCCGACCTCATGGCCGACCCCACACAGGGATCGCGTCGGGTTTCATGAAACCCGACTTTGCCAAAGGTCGGCGACTTCTGAAAATGGCCGACCCGTTTCGCTCAACCCTAGTGAGATCACAGATGTCCATGCAAGCACCGTATGACACATGTTACACATGTCTGGAATGGTGTCCTGAAAATAGGCGAAGAGGCCTCGACTTTTTTTTTTTTAAAAAAAGTACTAAAGGTGGCCAGTAGAAGATTGGAAAGGGTGATTTGAAGTGATAACATGAAAGTCAATAGACTAAAATCTGATGGGTGCAAATGGGTCTGGAAGAAAAAAAGGAAAGAGGGGCTAATGGATTAAGAAATTGAAAGAACTGTCAAGTTATGTGGTGGAAGCCTGATGAAATGGGGTTGTTTCCCAACCAAAACCATTGGATATTTGACCAGGATCGATGGTGGTCTCAATGCTGAGCTGTATGTGAGTATCCAACAAGACAAGTTATTTCGCACACTCGAGTACTATGGCGGGTATGAAAAGGACAACATATTGTTGCAGCAGGATAACGACCCAGAGCATACCTCAATATTGGCAAAAAAATGTTTCAATGACAATGAAGTAGAGGTACTGGATTGGCTCCAACAGTCCCCAGAACTCAAAACAATCGAACACTTGTGGCTTTTTGAAGAAAAAACTGTATGTATATACCCAAGTGAGTCGACAAGTATGCACCAACTTTGGGAACATGTTGAAGAAAACAGATCATATTTCAGTCGAGACCTGGTTGAATCTCATTGAGAACATGCCCCTAAGGTTTCAGTCAGTGTTGAAAGCCAAAGGTAGATTTACAAAATACTAACAAAATGATTAAAATTTATAATTTAGATTTTTAGAATCAAAACAGTAAGGATGATTGACATGACAAAAATCTGCATAACTAATTATATGCTAAATAGTTGCAAGTCAAATTTATCTATGAGATAGGTAAGATTTTAATTTTCCTCTGTGACAAAATGTCAATCCAGAAGCAACCAGTAATGTCCAAAAGAGATGCACAAGCAGTTTGATCCCAACTCTTCACGAAATCCAACCAAAGAAAATTAGCGTTAGCATTCAATAAAAATCAATGCATTTTAAAGTTCCATTACAAAATATAAATGATTAGGTCATAGTAACATTGTAACATAGTTAGTAAGGCTGAAAAAATACATTTGTCCATCCAGTTCAGCCTATATCCACAGAGATTAAGAGATGAAACATTGCAGCTTTCCTTTTATATTTTGTGATGACACATAAAATCACATTTGATGCTGTCGCTACTTTTCCTTAAATGTATATTTAGACTGTCTAGTGTAACTTTATATAACCTATTTTTTGGCTGCCTGAAATGTGCGCCATGTACTGATTTGCAAAGTTGCACAATACTCCACATCAATCTTATTTACCTTCGACCTCTGTGAAGAGACAAATAATTCATGTATTACTAACACAATATGAAAAAACCTGTATGCATAATATGAATAACAAAACAACCAGAGAGATATGTGTACTAGAGATGAGCAAGCACTAAAATGCTCAGGTGCTCATTGCTCAAACTGAGCAATTCCTAATACTCACATGCTCGTTTCAAATACTTACTGTAATGGGAGTGAATGGGAAAGCCGAGCTTTTTCTTGCAGACCCTGCAAAGAGGTTTGGGTGCAGTGAAAATGTTCAAATGGATGGGAAAAGTGCTAAATGGAAGGAGAACAGCACGGGGAAGACCTATGGAGGCATTTCTGCCTCCAAAGTCGCTGTTAAGAACAATGGTGTCACACTTTTGCTACAATTTAAGGAGTTACAGTAAAACATTTCAAACCAACAAGAAATTGCATTTTACAGAAAAAAAATGTTAAGAAACATTTTCCCTGTATAATTACTTGTATATGAGGCAAAATTGAAAAAGGATTTAAAAATATATAATTTAAGTAAACCAAAATTTATATTTTTATTAAATAATAAGCGATTTCAGTTTAATTTATGAAGGAAGCAAGAACTGCAAAAATTAGGGACTCAGATTGTTGTGAATTCTGCTCTTGGGCTCCCTCTGGTGGTTATAAGTGGTAGTGCTGCTGTTTTCGGATCGCAGCATTTATCAGGTGTGTTCACTTTTTGCAATTTGGACTCAGTTATTTAGTCCTGCTTGATCCTTTAGTCAGTGCCAGTTGTCCATTGTTTTTGGAGGATTCACATCTCTTACTGGTCTCTCCTGTTTGCTGACCTTTTCAACAAAGATAAATCCTGGCTTTGTTTTTGCTGTCCACATGCTGTGGGCCTTATAGTTCAGTGCATTTTCATGTTTTGTCTTGTCCAGCTTTGTCTGTGAAGGATTTTTTGCAGCCAAGCTGTGTCTCTGGAGATGCAGATATACCCTCCATGTCTTTAGTCAGATGTGGTGATTTGTATTTTCTGTGGTGGATATTTTCTAGTGTTTTAATACTGACCGCATAGTACTCTGTCCTATTCTTTCTTTTTAGCTAGTATGGCCTCCTATGCTAAATCCTGATTTCATGTCTGCGTATGTTACTTCCCTCTCCTCTCACAGTCAATATTTGTGGGGGGCTGTCTATCCTTTGGGGATTTTCTCTGAGGCAAGATAGTTTTCCCGTTTCTATCTTTAGGGGAAGTTAGTTCTTAGGCTGTGTCGAGGGGTCTAGGGAGTGTTAGGTACCCCCCACGGCTACTTCTAGTTGCGCTGCTAAGTTCAGGGTTTGTGGTCAGTACAGGTACCACCTTCTCCAGAGTACGTCTCATGCTGCTCCTAGGCCACCAGATCATAACATCAGATACACCCAGTATTAGACATAAAGGAGGGCCTCATACACAATGTGCCACTCAGAAAAGGAACTTCCCACTTGCCCTGTAGCGATGGTAAGTGAGGTTCATATTTGTGGGGTTGATGTCACCTTTGTATTGTCAGGTGACATCAAGCCCACAGATTACTAATGGAGAGATGTCTATAAGACACCTATTCATTACTAATCCTATAGTTATATTGTAAAGAAAGAGACAGCCAGAATAAAGTCCTTTAATTCAAAGAATGACACAGACTTCTTTAATGATTCTCAATAAAAACATACTCACATCAACGCCCATTCCATTGAAGCCTTCATCTCCTGTAATAAAGCAAAATAAAAAAAAACAACAATATCCCTCACCTATCCATCGTTCTGTCCCATGCCGTAATCCATGTCTGGGGGATAATCAGTTTTCAACTAAAATGGTGCCAAGACGCGACCATCCATGCTGAGAACCACTGGGAGAATGAGCTGCTGTGAGCAAAGCATCAGTGACTAGTGGTAACGTCATCAAGGTTACCTCGGGTCCCTGAGGCTGCTTTCCCCGCCAGCAAATGAACTGCGGTGACCTTGGTGAGATCCCTGCTAGCACAGTGAGAAAGTCTCACGGTGCAGAGGTGAGTTCATCACAGTTCAAATTCACCTCAGTGAAATTCTCCCAGTGAACTGCGGTGAACTCGCCTCTGCGCCATGAGACTTTTTCACGGTGCTAGTGAGGATCTCACCTAGGTCACTGCAGTTCAGCCTGGCTGGTAACACAGCCTCAGTGACTGGCTGTAACCTCTAAGACATCACCGCTGCAGCTCATTCATCAGTGGTCCTCAGTGTGGACGGTCACATCTTAACATCATCCAGGTTGAAAAATATTTATCCCCCAGATATGGATTACAGCATGGGACAAAAAGACGGACAGGTGAGGAAAATTGTTTTCTTTTTTGTTTTATTACCGGAGACAAGGGATTCAGAGGAATCAGGCGTTAGGTGAGTATAACTGTGCTTGCTATTCTTAAATAAAAAAGTTAAACTGTGTATTGTTTTATTTCAAATAAAAGACTTTATCCTTGCTGTGTCTTTATTTACCATATAACTATAGGATTGGTAATGATTTGGTGTCTTACAGATGCCTCTCCATTACTAAGCTAATGGCTTGATGTCACCGGACAATACAAAGGTGACATCAACCCCACAAATATGAATCCCACTTGCCAATGCTACAGCGCAAGTGAGAAGAGCCAGGTAAAGTGTCAGAATTGGTGCATCTAATAGATGTGCCTTTTCGGGGCAACTGCAGGCTGCTATTTTTAGGCTGAGGGGAAATATCCATGGCTCCTCACCAGCCTTAGAATACCAGCCCCCAGCTGTCTGCTTAAACTTGAATAGTTGTTAAAATGAGGTAGACCCCACTTAGTTTTTTTAAATTATTTATTTAAATAAATAAAAAAAATACAGCTTGAGGACCTCTCTATTTTTGATAACCAGCCTTGCTGAAGCTGACAACTGAGGGTTGTAGCCCCCAGCTGTGAGTTTTGGCTGACAGGTTATCAAAAGTACAGGGGATCCCATGTCTTTTTTTAAAGAATTTACAGTGCCTTGCGAAACTATTCGGCTCCCTGGAACTTTTCAACCTTTTCCCACATATTATGTTTCAAGCATAAACATACCAAATGTAAATTTTTGGTGAAGAACCAACAAGTGGAACACAATTTTGAAGTTGAACGAAACTTATTGGTTGATTAAAATTTTTGTGGAAATGCAAAAACTGAAAAGTGGGGCGTGCAATATTATTCAGCCCCTTTAACTTAGTACTTTGTTGCACCACCTTTTGCTGCGATTACAGCTGCAAGTTACTTGGGGTATGTCTCTATAAGCTTTGTACATCGAGAGACTGAAATTCTTGCCCATTCTTCCTTGTTCAACAGCTCGAGCTCAGTGAGGTTTGAAAGAGATCGTTTGTGAACAGCAATTTTCAGCTCTTTCCACAGATTGGATTGAGGTCTGGACTTTGACTTGGCCATTCTAACACCTGGATATGTTTCTTTGTGAACCATTCCATTGTAGATTTTGCTTTATGTTTTGGATCATTGTCTTGTTGGAAGACAAATCTCCTTCCAGTCTCAGGTCTTTTGCAGACTCCAACAGGTTTTCTTCAAGAATGGTCCTGTATTTGGCTCCATCCATCTTCCCATCTTCCCTGTCCCTGCTGAAGAAAAGCAGACCCAAGCCATGATGCTGCCACCAACATTTTTGACAGTTTGGGATGGTGTGTTCAGGGTGATGAGCTGTGTAGTCTTTACGCCAAACATATTGTTTTGCATTGTTGCCCAAAAGTTCGATTTTGGTTTCACCTGACCAGAGCACCTTCTTCCACATGTTTGGTGTGTCTTCCAGGTGGTCACTCTTCCATAAATGCTAGATTTGTGCAGTGTATGACTGATTCTTGTCCTATGGATAGACTGTCTCACCTCAGCTGTAGGTCTCTGCAGTTCATCCAGAATGATCATGAGCTTTTTGGCTGCTTCTCTGATCAGTCTTGTCCTTGTTTGAGATGAAAGTTTAGAGGGATGGCCGGGTCTCGGTAGATTTGCAGTGCTATGATACTCCTTCTATATCAATATGATCGCTTGCACAGTGCTCCTTGGGATTTTTAAAGTTTTGGAAATCATTTTGTATCCAAATCCGGCTTTAAATTTCTCCAAAACAGTATCATGGACCTGCCTGTTGTGTTCCTTAGTCTTCATGATGCTCTCTGTGCTTCAAACAGAACCCTGAGACTATCACAGAGCAGATGCATTTATACAGAGACTTTATTACACACAGATGGATTATATTTATCATCGTTACGCATTTAGGACAACATTGGATCATTCAGAGATCCACAGTGAACTTCTGGAGTGAGTTAGCTGCACTGAAAGTAAAGGGGACGAATAATATTGTACGCCCCACTTTTCAGTTTTTGCATTTCCAATAAATGTAAAATAACCAATACATTTCATTCAACTTCACAACTGTGTTTCATTTGTTGTTGATTCTTCACCAAAAATTTACATTTGGTATATGTTTGAAGCATGATATGTGGGAAAAGGTTGAAAAGTTCCAGGGAGCCGAATACTTTCGCAAGGCACTGTATTTATGGTGCAGGAGCCAGCTGATGAATACTCCCATCAGCCGTTACTGCTCTCACTTTTATTAGCGGCAGCAGGCGTCAGGTGATGGGAGCAGTAGTATCATCAGCCAACACCAATGACTGTAGGTAAACTTTATATCTTCGATCACAGCTGTGTGCTCACATTGTCTTGTGACAGCGTAGGAACCACGAATGTCTGACTGGTGGTGATGATTTTATCGCCAATCAGAAGCAGTGTTTGCTGCGCTGTCATTAAGATGACAGCGTGGCAAACACTGAATGTTTCAAGCCCCCCATTCAATTGAATGGGGTCTGGGTTCTGATTCGGGTACTTTTCTGGTACCCAAACCCAAACTTTTTGTCAGTATTCTGCCAAACCCGCCGGACCCTAACATCCAGGTGTCCACCCTTTTTTAGTCACATTGTTTTAAGCCAGACAGAAATTATGAGGAGAGACATCCATAGACCCCTGAAAGGTGAGCTTCATTAAAATATTGAAACAATGCACTTTACGTGTTTCTGTTATCTGGTGGTGTGGAAAAAGTGGGCTATCCAGATTTGTTTATTTTTATGTGATTGAGCCTGTCTGCATTCACTGTTGACAAGCAAAAGAGCCTGTCTGTTATGACAACCCTGACACCCCGACGGCACTAAAAACCCAGTCCGACAAAATTGTAGCGGCTTGGCAGCACAACACCTCCAAGTCATAGAGGTACAGATCATGCCAGGTGTCCAGCTTTGAAACCCAATAGTTGAAAGTCACACAGGACTTATTGAGTACGATTGTTTCATCGGCCAGGTATTGTTTGTCAAAAATATCCGGTGATCAGGCGTACTCCTCGACCACCGAGTGTAGGTACGCGCCACAGTTGGGTGTTGTGAATTCTGTGGTCAAGCTTCCTCCTGTGGTCATAAGTGGTACTTCGGCTGATTCTGTCTTTGGGCTTTCGTTGGTGGATGTGAGTGGTACTGCGGCTTCTGAGTTTCCCTCCTCAGGTGATGAGGTTAAGTCGTTAGGTGCTGCTCTATTTAACTCCACCTAGTGCTTTGATCCTGGCCTCCAGTCAATGTTCCAGTATTGGTCTTGCTTTCTCCTGGATCGTTCCTGTGGCCTGTCTGCCCAGCATAAGCTAAGTTCTGCTTGTGTTACTTTTGTTGCTATATTTTCTGTCCAGCTTGCTATTTTGGTTTTTCTTGCTTGCGGGAAGCTCTGAGACGCAGAGGGAGCACCTCCGTACCGTTAGTCGGTGCGGAGGGTCTTTTTGCCCCTCTGCGTGGTTGTTTGTAGGTTTTTGTGTTGACCGCAAAGCTCTCTTTCCTATCCTCGGTCTATTCAGTAAGTCGGGCCTCACTTTGCTAAAATCTATTTCATCTCTGTGTTTGTATTTTCATCTTAACTCACAGTCATTATATGTGGGGGGCTGCCTTTTCCTTTGGGGAATTTCTCTGAGGCAAGGTAGGCTTATTTTTCTGTCTTCAGGGCTAGCTAGTTTCTCAGGCTGTGCCGAGTTGCATAGGGAGCGTTAGGAGCAATCTACGGCTACCTCTAGTGTGGTATGATAGGATTAGGGATTGCGGTCAGCAGAGTTCCCACATCTCAGAGCTTGTCCTATTTTGTTTGTAATTATCAGGTCACTTGTGTGCTCTTAACCACCAGGTCCATTGTGGTTCTGAATTACCTAATCATAACAGTACTGGAGGCCTATAGTACTAATGCATCTCAATAGAGGGAAAAAAGAAGTTCTGAGACCATTTTTTTTTCTTTGCACTGTGTTTTGCCTTTTTTTTTCCCTAGACATTTGGGTGGTTCAGGACTCAGGTGTAGTGATGGACTTTAAAGGTCTGTCTTCATGTGTGGATCATCTCACTGCAAGAGTACAAATTATTCAAGACTTTGTGGCTCAGAATTCTATGTTAGAACCAAGAATTCCTATTCCTGATTTGTTTTCTGGAGATAGAGCTAAATTTCTGAGTTTTAAAAATAATTGCAAACTGTTTCTGGCTTTGAAACCTCGCTCCTCTGGTGACCCAGTTCAACAAGTTAAGATTATTATTTCTTTGTTACGTGGCGACTAGGGTTGAGCGAAACGGGTCGAACATTTTGAAAAGTCGCCGAATTTTGGCGAAGTCGAGTTTCATGAAACCCGATCCGACCCCTGTGCGTGGTCGGCCATGCGGTACGTGACTTTCGCGCCAAAGTCGCGTTTCAATGACACGAAAAGCGCCATTTCTCAGCCAATGAAGGTAAACGCAGAGTGTGGGCAGCGTGATGACATAGGTCCTGGTCCCCACCATCTTAGAGAAGGGCATTGCAGTGATTGGCTTGCTGTCTGCGGCGTCACAGGGGCTATAAAGGGGAGTTCCCGCCGACCGCCATGTTACTGCTGCTGATCTGAGCTTAGGGAGAGGTTGCTGCCGCTTCGTCAGAAGCAGGGATAGCGTTAGGCAGGGTCCATTAACCACAAAACCGCTTGTGCTGCAGCGATTTCCACTGCCCAACACCACCTTCGGTGTGCAGGGACAGTGGAAGCTCCTTTTTTTTTTTTTTTCCTCAGCGCTGTAGCTCATTGGGCTGCCCTAGAAGGCTCCCTGATAGCTGCATTGCTGTGTGTACGCCGCTGTGCAAACCAACTGCTTTTTTCAAAGCACAAATCCTCTTGTTCCTTCCTTTCTGCACAGCTATCTTGTTTGTTTGTCCACACTTTTTATTTAATTTGTGCATCAGTCCACTCCTTATTGCTGCCTGCCATACCTGGCTGAGATTACTGCAGGGAGATAGTAATTGAAGGACAGTTCCTTTTTTTTTTTTTTTTTTTTTTGTGGGAGATTAAGATTGACATTTCTGCTAGAGTGCCATCTCTGTCTGTGTCATCTCTCACTCAGTGGGCCATAGAAAGCCTACTTATTTTTTTGCTTGATTTGGGTTCCAAAATCTACCAGAAAAAATCACAACATCAATCAGTGGGAGATTAATATTGGCCTCTGGGCTTGTGTGCCACTCCTGACTCCTGTGAGCGTCATCTGTCACTCAGTGGGCCCTAGAAAGCCTATTTTTTGTTTTATTTGTTTTCTAAATTCTCCCTGAAAAAATCATTTTATTTTCTTTGGTTTCTAAATTATTCCTGAAAAAAATCATTTTTTTTGTATTTTTTTTTCTCTAAAGTCTCCCTGAAAAAAAAAAAAAAAAAAAAATCTGTGGGAGATTCATATTGCCCCTTCTGCTTGTGTGCCAGTCTTGACTCCTGGGTGTGCCATCTCTCTCTCTCTCCCCAATTGTGGGCCATAGAAAGCCTATAAATTTTTTTGCTTGATTTGGGTTCCAAAATCTACCAAAAATAATCACTAAATCAATCAGTGGGAGATTAATATTGGCCTCTGGGCTTGTCTGCCACTCCTGACTCCTGTGTGCGTCATCTGTCACTCAGTGGGCCCTAGAAAGCCTATTTTTTGCTTTATTTGTTTTCTAAATTCTCCCTGAAAAAATCATTTTATTTTCTTTGGTTTCTAAATTATTCCTGAAAAAAATCATTTTTTTTGTATTTTTTTTCTCTAAAGTCTCCCTGAAAAAAAAAAGAAAAAAAAAAATCTGAGGGAGATTCATATTGCCCCTTCTGCTTGTGTGCCAGTCTTGACTCCTGGGTGTGCCATCTCTCTCTCTCTCCCCAATTGTGGGCCATAGAAAGCCTATAAATTTTTTTGCTTGATTTGGGTTCCAAAGTCTACCAAAAATAATCACTAAATCAATCAGTGGGAGATTAATATTGGCCTCTGGGCTTGTCTGCCACTCCTGACTCCTGTGTGCGTCATCTGTCACTCAGTGGGCCCTAGAAAGCCTATTTTTTGTTTTATTTGTTTTCTAAATTCTCCCTGAAAAAATCATTTTATTTTCTTTGGTTTCTAAATTATTCCTGAAAAAAAATCATTTTTTTTGTATTTTTTTTTCTCTAAAGTCTCCCTGAAAAAAAAAAAAAAAAAAAATCTGTGGGAGATTCATATTGCCCCTTCTGCTTGTGTGCCAGTCTTGACTCCTGGGTGTGCCATCTCTCTCTCTCTCCCCAATTGTGGGCCATAGAAAGCCTATACATTTTTTTGCTTGATTTGGGTTCCAAAATCTACCAAAAAAAATAACTAAATCAATCAGTGGGAGATTAATATTGGCCTCTGGGCTTGTGTGCCACTCCTGACTCCTGTGTGTGTCATCTGTCACTCAGTGGGCCCTAGAAAGCCTATTTTTTGTTTTATTCGTTTTCTAAATTCTCCCTGAAAAAATCATTTTATTTTCTTTGGTTTCTAAATTATTCCTGAAAAAAAATCATTTTTTTTGTATTTTTTTTCTCTCAAGTCTCCCTGAAAAAAAAAAAAAAAATCTGTGGGAGATTCATATTGCCCCTTCTGCTTGTGTGCCAGTCTTGACTCCTGGGTGTGCCATCTCTCTCTCTCTCCCCAATTGTGGGCCATAGAAAGCCTATTAATTTTTTTGCTTGATTTGGGTTCCAAAATCTACCAAAAAAAATAACTAAATCAATCGGTGGGAGATTAATATTGGCCTCTGGGCTTGTGTGCCACTCCTGACTCCTGTGTGCGTCCTCTCTCACTCAGTGGGCCCTACAAAGCCTTTTTTTTTTTTTTTTTCCTAAATTCTCCCTGAAACAATCATTTCATTTTATTTGTTTTATAAATTCTTCTGTAAAAAATAATTTTTTTTTAATTTTTTTTTTTCTGAAGTCTCCCTTTTAAAAAAAACAAACACAAATCAGTGGGAGATAAATATTTACATTTGCGCTTCAGTGACAGTCCTGCGTGTGTGCCATCTCATTTGTTGCCAACAACAACAGAGTGTGTAACATTGTGGCTGATTTTCGTTGTGGTCTCACTCACCTGTAAAGGGGTAGCTAAATCATACTGAAGTTATAGCTCACCGTGTAAGTTGTGTGACAGCAACAAATACCGTTCGTTTGGTAACGTTTTTAAAACAATGAGGAAGTCTGGTGGAAGAGGTCGTGGCCGGGGGCGTTCATTGTCAGCTGGTAATGAGGGTAGTGGTAGTGGTGGAGCATCAGGTGGTCGTGGGAAAAAAAATATTGCACCTAAGTCTGGAGCTGTGGAGCCAGGTTCGTCGTCTGGCTACACAAGGCCTCGAACCCTCCCTTTTCTGGGAGTAGGAAAATCGCTTTTAAAGCCGGAGCATCAAGAGCAAGTTTTGGCTTATCTTGCTGACTCAGCCTCTAGCTCTTTTGCCTCCTCTCATGAAACTGGTAAAAGTAAAAGCAGCGCGTCGTTAGTGGATGTTCACGGTCAGGGACAAGTCGCTTCCTTGTCCTCTTCAGCAAAAACAACAACAGAGAAGAATGCAGCAGGCGACACAACGGGTTACTCCATGGAGCTCTTTACACATACCGTCCCTGGCTTAGAAAGTGAAGCAGTTAACAGTCCATGCCCATTACAAGTTGAATCTGACATGGAGTGCACTGATGCACAGCCACAGCCAGACTACTATGCTGGTCCTTTGACTCAGACCACAACATTGCCCTCGCAGGGTGCTGATCAAGAATCAGACCCTGATGAGACTATGTTGCCCCATCACGAACGCTATACCACCGACCGACACGGTGACACAGACGAAGTTGCACACGAGCTACAAGAAGAGGTAATAGATGACCCAGTTCTTGACCCCGATTGGCAGCCATTGGGGGAACAGGGTGCAGGCGGCAGCAGTTCTGAAGCGGAGGAGGAGGGGCCGCAGCAGGCATCAACATCGCAACAGGTTCCATCTGCCGGGCCCGTATCTTGGCCAAAACGCGTGGCAAAGTCAAAACCTGTTGGAGGACAGCGTGGCCATCCGGTTAAAGCTCAGTCTGCAATGCCTGAAAAGGTATCCGATGCTAGAAAGAGTGTAGTCTGGCATTTTTTTAAACAACATCCAATTGATCAGCACAAAGTAATCTGTCAAAAATGTTCAACTACCTTAAGCAGAGGGCAGAATCTGAAAAGTCTCAATACAAGTTGCATGCATAGACATTTAACCACCATGCATTTGCAAGCTTGGACTAACTACCAAACGTCCCTTAAGGTTGTAGCACCCTCGGCCAATGAAGCTACTCATCAACGCAACATCCCTTCCGGCAGTGTAGGGCCACCATTTTCTGCACCACCTGCAGTATCTGTGCAGGTTTCTTTGCCAGGCCAAAGCAGTCAGGGTCAGGGAATCTCCAGTTTCGTAGTAGGAAACACTGCATCTAGGGCACCGGCGGCAACAATACCATCTCCCACCGTCTCTCAGTCTGCCATGTCCACCGGCACCCCCGCTAGTTCCACGATCTCCAGCTCTCCAGTCCAGCTCACCCTACATGAGACTATGGTTAGAAAAAGGAAGTACTTAGCCTCGCATCCGCGTACACAGGGTTTGAACGCCCACATAGCTAGACTAATCTCGTTAGAGATGATGCCCTACGGGTTAGTTGAAAGCGAAGCTTTCAAAGACCTGATGGACTACGCTGTACCACGCTACGAGCTACCCAGTCGACACTTTTTTTCCAGAAAAGCCATCCCAGCCCTCCACCAGCATGTTAAAGAGCGCATCGTCCATGCACTCAGGCAATCTGTGAGCACAAAGGTGCACCTGACAACAGATGCATGGACCAGTAGGCATGGCCAGGGACGTTACGTGTCCATCACGGCACACTGGGTAAATGTGGTGGATTCAGGGTCCACAGGGGACAGCAAGTTTGGGACAGTTCTGCCTAGCCCACGGTCTAGGAAACAGTTGGCTGTAGCCGTTCGCACCCCCTCCTCCTCCTCCTCCTCCTCGTCCTCCTGCAGAAGCGAGAGCTCGTCCACAGACCGCAGTCGCACAACCACTCCATCCGCAGCTGCCACTGTTGCACACCAGGTCTCCCATTATGGGGCAGCTACTGGCAAACGTCAGCAGGCTGTATTGGCTATGAAGTGTTTGGGCGACAACAGACACACCGCGGAAGTTCTGTCCGAGTTCTTGCAGCAAGAAACGCAGTCGTGGCTAGGCACTGTAGATCTTGAGGCAGGCAAGGTAGTGAGTGATAACGGAAGGAATTTCATGGCTGCTATCTCCCTTTCCCAACTGAAACACATTCCTTGCCTGGCTCACACCTTAAACCTGGTGGTGCAGTGCTTCCTGAAAAGTTATCCGGGGTTATCCGACCTGCTCCTCAAAGTGCGTGGACTTTGCGCACATATCCGCCGTTCACCTGTACACTCCAGCCTTATGCAGACCTATCAGCGTTCTTTGAACCTTCCCCAGCATCGCCTAATCATAGACGTTGTTACAAGGTGGAACTCAACACTGCACATGCTTCAGAGACTGTGCGAACAGAGGCGGGCTGTTATGTTTTTGTGGGAGGATACACATACACGGGCAGGCAGTAGGATGGCAGACATGGAGTTGTCAGGTGTGCAGTGGTCGAAGATTCAAGACATGTGTCAAGTCCTTCAGTGTTTTGAGGAATGCACACGGCTGGTTAGTGCAGACAACGCCATAATAAGCATGAGCATCCCCCTAATGTGTCTGCTGATGCAAAGTTTGACGCACATAAAGGATCAGGCGTCTGCACCAGAGGAAGAGGAAAGCCTTGATGACAGTCAGCCATTGTCTGGTCAGGGCAGTGTACAGGACGAGGTAGCGGGCGAAGAGGAGGTGGAGGATGAGGAGGATGATGGGGATGAGTATATTTTTAATGAGGAAGCTTTCCCGGGGTCATTGGAAATTGGTGGCATGGCAAGGGCGGGTTCTGGTTTTTTGAGGGACACAAGTGACGTAGATTTGCCTGCAACTGCCCTTCAACCAAGCACAACCGCAGATTTGACAACTGGAACTTTGGCCCACATGGCGGATTATGCCTTGCGTATCCTCAAAAGGGACACACGCATAACTAAAATGATGAACGATGACGATTACTGGTTGGCCTGCCTCCTTGATCCTCGCTATAAAGGCAAATTGCTAAATATTATGCCACATGAGAACTTGGAACTAATATTAGCAACAAAACAATCAACTCTTGTTGACTGTTTGCTTCTGGCATTCCCTGCACACAGCGCCCGTGATCGTTCTCACACGAGCTCCAGGGACCAGCAGACCAGAGGTGTTAGAGGGGCAGAAATCAGAAGTGGCGTTGGCCAGAGGGGTTTTCTGACCAGGTTGTGGAGTGATTTTGCTATGACCGCAGACAGGACAGGTACTGCAGCATCAATTCAAAGTGACAGGAGACAACATTTGTCCAGTATGGTTACAAACTATTTTTCATCCCTTATCGACGTTCTCCCTCAACCGTCATTCCCATTTGATTACTGGGCATCCAAATTAGACACCTGGCCAGAATTGGCAGAATATGCATTGCAGGAGCTTGCTTGCCCGGCAGCTAGTGTCCTATCAGAAAGAGTATTCAGTGCTGCAGGTTCAATACTAACTGAAAAAAGGACTCGTCTGGCTACCCAAAATGTAGATGATCTAACCTTCATTAAAATGAACCACAACTGGATTTCGAAATCTTTTGCCCCACCTTGCCCGGCTGACACCTAACTTTCCTATGAAAAGGTCTTGCCTGTGGACTCTTCTGAATGACTTTTCCAATCTCGTAATTTTCTGCACCTGATTGTCCAGCATACGACATGTTTACTCCTAACAAAATGGCCAAACTCCCCACACGGGGCCGTGGTATCGCCACTTTGCGCCAGCACCCGTGAGAGTGCTGTTTGTCTGAAGAGGTGGGTGTGCCCGCTTTTGGTCGACGGCACTGCCACTGGGTCCCTCATAGTACAATAAAGTGTCTCTGGCGGTGGTGGTGCGCACCCAACGTCAGACACACCATTGTAATATGAGGGGCCCTGGGCCTGTACCGCCGGCCACAAGACAGTTCCCCCCCCAGCTCAAACAGTGCTCTACCACTAGCAAAATTATCTCTCACAGCTTCACCAATGTTTAGTCTATGCGCTGACATCCTTCAATGCCTGGCACTGACAATACCATTGTTTTGACATTTTTGTTATGTTAGGCCTTCGAAGCCTGTCTGCGGTCCGTTCTTTCTACAACTACTACACTGACCAGGCCACTGCTGGCCGTGTTCCCCTGGAACCAATTTAAACTTGCCTACAGCCAGCCCAATTTTGTTATGTTAGGCCTTCTTAGCCTGTCTGCCGTCACTCCTTCCACTAGACTTCCACTGACCAGACCACTGTTGCCCGTGTACCCCTGGAACCAATTTTAAATTGCCAACAGCCAAATGTTATTATGTTAGGCCTTTGATGCCTGTCTGCCGTCACTCCTTCCACTAGACTTCCACTGACCAGACCACTGTTGCCCGTGTACCCCTGGAACCAATTTTAAATTGCCAACAGCCCAATGTTATGATGTTAGGCCTTTGATGCCTGTCTGCCGTCACTCCTTCCACTAGGCCTCCACTGACCTGTCTACTACTGCCCGTGTTCCCATGGAACCAATTGTAAATTGCCTACAGCCAGCCCATTTTATTACGTTAGGCCTTCGAAGCCTGTCTGCGGTCCCTCCTTCCACTAGGCCTCCACTTACCTGTCTACTGCTGCCCGTGTTCCCCTGGAACCAATTTTAAATTGCCTACAGGCAGCCCAATTTATTATGTTAGGCCTTCGAAGCCTGTCTGCGGTCCCTCCTTCCACTAGGCCTCCACTTACCTGTCTACTGCTGCCCGTGTTCCCCTGGAACCAATTTTAAATTGCCTACAGCCAGCCCATTTTATTATGTTAGGCCTTCGAAGCCTGTCTGCGGTCCCTCCTTCCACTAGGCCTCCACTGACCTGTCTACTGCTGCCCGTGTTCCCCTGGAACCAATTTTAAATTGCCTACAGCCAGCCCATTTTATTATGTTAGGCCTTCGAAGCCTGTCTGCGGTCCCTCCTTCCACTAGGCCTCCACTGACCTGTCTACTGCTGCCCGTGTTCCCCTGGAACCAATTTTAAATTGCCTACAGCCAGCCCATTTTATTATGTTAGGCCTTCGAAGCCTGTCTGCGGTCCCTCCTTCCACTAGGCCTCCACTTACCTGTCTACTGCTGCCCGTGTTCCCCTGGAACCAATTTTAAAATGCCTACAGGCAGCCCAATTTATTATGTTAGGGCTTCGAAGCCTGTCTGCGGTCCCTCCTTCCACTAGGCCTCCACTGACCTGTCTACTGCTGCCCGTGTTCCCCTGGAACCAATTTTTAACTGCCTACAGGCAGCCCAATTTATTATGTTAGGGCTTCGAAGCCTGTCTGCGGTCCCTCCTTCCACTAGGCCTACACTGACCTGTCTACTGCTGCCCATGTACCCCTTGAACCAACATCATAAAATAAAAAAAAAAGTATTTTGCTTATAAAAAAGAAAATACTGGTGAGATATCAAATGCAGACATTTTAACATTAAAAACAAACACACAACTAAAATCTGGTACAGTACTAAAAATGGCCACCAGCTACAATTACTTTATCCTGCAAGTATTTAACTGAAAGGTTTTTTAAATTGAAAACACAGATATGGCATCCACCGAGTGTTGTCCTGTCGCGTCTTCTTTATATTATTGCCGAGAAGATGCAAAACAATGAAAATAATAAAATCATTAATTACCAAAATAATAGAGAAAGTCAACACCACATTGCAAATAAACATTCATTCCAAATAAAGAAGCAGGACGCGTCCGAGGGTGAGTATATACCTAATAAGAATATAATCACCCTCGGACGCGCAATGCTTATTTCCAACAGCCTTCCTTCCTAAGAATCAGCCCTTCCATGGTGTAGAGAGACATTGTGTTACACTCCAAGGTGTTCCCCAGGTTGCCTTTCCTGAGCTTCGATCTTCCGGCTCTCGTTTAGTAATTGTTGGAAACTACGCTGCATTAGGCCTTCAAATTGGGTATGGGGTGTAGAGAGATGGTGTGTTCCACTCCAAGGTGTTCCCCAGGTTGCCTTTCCTGAGCTTCGATCTTCCGGCTCTCGTTTAGTAGTTCTTGGAAACTACACTGCATTAGGCCTTCAAATTGGGTATGGGGTGTAGAGAGAGGGTGTGTTACACTCCAAGGTGTTCCCCAGGTTGCCTTTCCTGAGCTTCGATCTTCATGCTCTCGTTTAGTAGTTGTCGGAAACTACGCTGCATTAGGCCTACAAATTGGGTATGGGGTGTAGAGAGAGGGTTTGTTACACTCCAAGGTGTTCCCCAGGTTGCCTTTCCTGAGCTTCGATCTTCCGGCTCTCGTTTAGTAGTTGTTGGAAACTACACTGCATTAGGCCTTCAAATTGGGTATGGGGTGTAGAGAGAGGGTGTGTTACACTCCAAGGTGTTCCCCAGGTTGCCTTTCCTGAGCTTCGATCTTCATGCTCTCGTTTAGTAGTTGTCGGAAACTACGCTGCATTAGGCCTACAAATTGGGTATGGGGTGTAGAGAGAGGGTTTGTTACACTCCAAGGTGTTCCCCAGGTTGCCTTTCCTGAGCTTCGATCTTCCGGCTCTCGTTTAGTAGTTGTTGGAAACTACGCTGCATTAGGCCTTCAAATTGGGTATGGGGTGTAGAGAGAGGGTGTGTTACACTCCAAGGTGTTCCCCAGGTTGCCTTTCCTGAGCTTCGATCTTCCGGCTCTCGTTTAGTAGTTCTTGGAAACTACACTGCATTAGGCCTTCAAATTGGGTATGGGGTGTAGAGAGAGGGTGTGTTACACTCCAAGGTGTTCCCCAGGTTGCCTTTCCTGAACTTCGATCTTCCGGCTCTCGTTTAGTAGTTCTTGGAAACTACACTGCATTAGGCCTACAAATTGGGTATGGGGTGGAGAGAGATGGTGTGTTACACTCCAAGGTGTTCCCCAGGTTTCCTTGCCATTGCTTCGGTCTTCCGACTCTCGTTTAGTAGTTGTAGAAAAGTACACTGCATTAGGCCTACAAAATGGGTATGGGGTGGAGAGAGATGGTGTGTTACACTCCAAGGTGTTCCCCAGGTTGCCTTTCCTGAGCTTCTATCTTCAGGCTCTCATTAAATTGTGGTTAAATGGAACAACTGCATTTGGCGTACTAGTTGGTTTGGGGCCTACTATCGGTGTCTGCCACTCCTTGCTGTTCTCCTCCACTGAACAAAGCTGTGCCGCCTGTTTACTACGGTTGCCAATTTTGAACTGCATTTCGACTACTTACTGATTTGGCCCTACTCTCTGTGTCAGCCTCTCATTCCAGTTGTCCTCCACTGCAATGCCCCCTGGTTATTCCTGTGTTACCAATTTTGAACTGCATTTAGCCCACTTTATTCTTTGGGCCTATATCTGTGTTTCCACTTCATCGTGCCCATTGCCCAGCCAGTGATAGATGAGTCTGCTGGTACATTGACCCATAACGCAACATTCCCCGTGCATGCTACACAACAACATTGTGACCCTGCTGAAAGTCAGGTTGCTCTTCCCGCATACCATACCACCTTACACGGGGACAAAGAGGAAGGTGCAGATGAAAGTGCAGGTTCCTTCATCAGGTGGGGGGAGGAATACTAGTTGGCGACGTCACTGGCACAGGGCCTCTCATAGTACGCAAAAGTGTTGCTGCCGGTGGGAGGCGCCCCCGCCGTGCAAACACACCGCTGTACTTTGAGGCGCCCTGTGCCAGTGCCAATGCCAACAAGTGGGCCCCCCCTGCTTGCTCAGGATCACAGCACTTGCAAAGTTGAAATACTTACCTCTCCCTGCTCCACTGCCGTGACGTGGTCCAGATTTCCTGGGCCCACTAATTACTTGAACCAGCCCTACCCCACACAACTTTAGCCAAATGACCCCCAATTTCAAATGCCTTCCAATTATTATAAGGTAAATTACGCTTGACAAGCTTCATTAAGAAGAATGGATGGTTTTGACATTAAAATAGGCACTCTAGGTGTTTTCCTGGCCCCCACTCACTGCCGACTATGCTGCCCCATTGACTTGCATTGGGTTTCGTGTTTCGGTCGATCCCGACTTTTCGCCATAATCGGCCGATTTCACTCGACCCGACTTTTGAGATAGTCGGGTTTCGCGAAACCCGGCTCGACTCTAAAAAGGTCAAGGTCGCTCAACTCTAGTGGCGACCCTCAAGACTGGGCATTTTCCCTTGCGCCAGGAGATCCTGCATTATGTAATATTGATGCATTTTTTCTGGCGCTCGTATTACTGTACGATGAGCCTAATTCAGTGGATCAGGCAGAGAAAAAATTGCTGGCTCTGTGTCAGGGTCAGGATGAGATTGAGATTTATTGTCAGAAGTTTAGAAAGTGGTCCGTGCTCACTCAATGGAATGAATGTGCGCTGGCAGCTATTTTCAGAGAGGGTCTCTCTGAAGCCCTTAAGGATGTCATGGTGGGATTTCCTATGTCTGCTGGTCTGAATGAGTCTATGTCTTTGGCCATTCAGATCGGTCGACGCTTGCGTGAGCGTAAATCTGTGCACCATTTGGCGGTATTATCTGAGCATAAACCTGAGCCTATGCAGTGCGATAGGACTTTGACCAGAGCAGAAAGGCAAGAACACAGACGTCGGAATGGGCTGTGTTTCTACTGTGGTGATTCCACTCATGCTATCTCCGATTGTCCTAAGCGCAATAAGCGGTTCGCTAAGTCTGCCACCATTGGTACGGTACAGTCTAAATTTCTTTTGTCCGTTACTTTGATCTGCTCTTTGTCTTCCTACTCTGTCATGGCATTTGTGGATTCAGGCGCTGCCCTGAATTTGATGGACTTGTAGTTTGCTAGGCGCTGTGGGTTTGTCTTGGAGCCCTTGCAGTGTCTTATTCCATTGAGAGGAATTGATGCTACGCCTTTGGCCAAGAATAAGCCTCAGTATTGGACCCAGCTGACCATGTGCATGGCTCCTGCGCACCAGGAGGATATTCGCTTTCTGGTGTTGCATAATTTGCATGATGTGGTCGTGTTGGGGTTGGGGCAATTTTGAGTACTTAGTTATGCCGTTCGGACTTGCCAATGCTCCATCGGTATTTCAGTCCTTTATGCATGACATCTTCCGAGAGTACCTGGGTAAATTCCTGATTGTATACTTGGATGATGTTTTGGTCTTCTCGGATGATTGGGAGTCTCATGTGAAGCAGGTCAGAATGGTGTTCCAGGTCCTGCGTGCTAATTCTTTGTTTGTGAAGGGATCAAAGTGTCTCTTTTGTGTTCAGAAGCTTTCATTTTTGGGGTTCATTTTTTCCCCTTCTACTATCGAGATGGACCCTGTTAAGGTACAGGCCATTTATGATTGGACTCAGCCGACATCTCTGAAGAGTCTGCAAAAGTTCCTGGGCTTTGCTAATTTCTATCTTCGCTTCATCTGTAATTTTTCTAGTATTGCTAAACCATTGACCGATTTGACCAAGAAGGGTGCTGATGTTGTCAATTGGTCTTCTGCTGCTGTGGAAGCTTTTCAAGAGTTAAAGCGTCGTTTTTCTTCTGCCCCTGTGTTGTGTCAACCAGATGTTTCCCTTCCGTTCCAGGTCGAGGTTGATGCTTCTGAAATTGGAGCGGGGGCTGTTTTGTCGCAAAGAGGTTCTGATTGCTCGGTGATGAAGCCATGCGCCTTCTTTTCCAGGAAGTTTTCGCCTGCTGAGCGAAATTATGATGTTGGTAATCGAGAGTTGCTGGCCATGAAGTGGGCATTCGAAGAGTGGCGTCATTGGCTTGAAGGAGCTAAGCATTGCGTGGTGGTCTTGACTGATCACAAGAACTTGACTTATCTCGAGTCTGCCAAACGGTTGAATCCTAGACAGGCTCGTTGGTCGCTGTTTTTCTCCCGTTTTGACTTTGTGGTTTCGTACCTTCCGGGCTCTAAAAATGTGAAGGCGGATGCCCTGTCTAGGAGTTTTGTGCCCGACTCTCCGGGTTTGCCTGAGCCGGAGGGTATTCTCAAAGAGGGAGTAATTGTGTCTGCCATCTCCTCTGATTTGCGGCGGGTGCTGCAAAAATTTCAGGCTAATAGACCTGATCGTTGCCCAGCGGAGAAACTCTTTGTCCCTGATAGGTGGACGAATAGGGTTATCTCTGAGGTTCATTGTTCGGTGTTGGCTGGTCATCCTGGAATCTTTGGTACCAGAGATTTAGTGGCTAGATCCTTTTGGTGGCCGTCTCTGTCGCGGGATGTACGTTCTTTTGTGCAGTCCTGTGGGATTTGTGCTCGGTAGGGTTGAGCGACCTTGACCTTTTTAAAGTCGAGCCGTGTTTCGCGAAACCCGACTATCTTAGAAGTCGAGTCGAGTGGAATCGGCCGATTATCTCGAAAAGTCGGGTATCGCCCGAAACACGAAACCCAATGCAAGTCAATGGGGGAGCATAGTCGGCAGTGAGTGGAGGCCAGGAAAACACCTACACTGCCCATTTTAATGGCAAAAACATCCATTCTTGTTAAAGAAGCTTGTCAATCGTAATTTACCTTATAATAATTGGAAGGCATTTGAAATTGGGGGTCATTTGGCTAAAGTTGTGGGGGGTAGGGCTGGTTCAAGTAATTAGTGGGCCCAGTAAATCTGGACCACGTCACGGCAGTGGAGCAGGGAGAGGTAAGTATTTCAACTTTGCAAGTGCTGTGATCCTGAGCAAGCAGGGGGGGCCCACTCGTTGGCATTGGCACTGGCACAGGGCCCCTCAAAGTACAGCGGTGTGTTTGCATGGCGGGGGCGCCTCCCACCGGCAGCAACACTTTTGCGTACTATGAGAGGCCCTGTGCCAGTGACGTCGCCAACTAGTATTCCTCCCCCCACCTGATGAAGGAACCTGCACTTTCATCTGCACCTTCCTCTTTGTCCCCGTGTAAGGTGGTATGGTATGCGGGAAGAGGAACCTGACTTTCAGCAGGGTCACAATCTTGCTGTGTAGCGTGCACGGGGAATTTTGCATTATGGGTCAATGTACCAGCAGACTCATCTATCACTGGCTGGGCAATGGGCAGGAGGAGGAGGAAACACAGATATAGGCCCAAAGAATAAAGTTGGCTAAATGCAGTTCAAAATTGGTAACACAGGACTAACCAGGGGGCATTGCAGTGGAGGACAACTGGAATGAGAGGCTGACACAGAGAGTAGGCCCAAATCAGAAAGTAGTCAAAATGCAGTTCAAAATTGGCAACCGTAGTAAACAGGCGGCACAGCTTTGTTCAGTGGAGGAGAACAGCAAGGAGTGGCAGACACCGATAGTAGGCCCCAACCCAACTAGTAGGCCAAATGCAGTCTAACATTAACAACTACTTAACGAGAGCCTGAAAATGGAATTTCAGGACAGGAAACCAGGAGAACAGCAAGGAGTGGCAGACACCGATAGTAGGCCCCAAACCAACTAGTACGCCAAATGCAGTTGTTCCGTTTAACCACAATTTAATGAGAGCCTGAAGATAGAAGTTCAGGAAAGGCAACCTGGAGAACACCTTGGAGTGTAACACACCATCTCTCTACACCCCATACCCAATTTGTAGGCCTAATGCAGCGTAGTTTCCAACAACTACTAAACGAGAGCCGGAAGATCGAAGCTCATGAAAGGCAACCTGGAGAACACCTTGGAGTGGAACACACCATCTCTCTACACCCCATACCCAATTTGTAGGCCTAATGCAGTGTAGTTTCCAACAACTACTAAACGAGAGCATGAAGATCGAAGCATTGGCGAGGAAACCTGGGGAACACCTTGGAGTGGAACACACCATCTCTCTACACCCCATACCCAATTTGTAGGCCTAATGCAGCGTAGTTTCCAACAACTACTAAACGAGAGCCGGAAGATCGAAGCTCAGGAAAGGCAACCTGGAGAACACCTTGGAGTGGAACACACCATCTCTCTACACCCCATACCCAATTTGTAGGCCTAATGCAGTGTAGTTTCCAAGAACTACTAAACGAGAGCCGGAAGATCGGAGCTCAGGAAAGGTAACCTGGAGAACACCTTGGAGTGGAACACACCATCTCTCTACACCCCATACCTAATTTGTAGGCCTAATGCAGTGTAGTTTCCAACAACTACTAAACGAGAGCATTAAGATCGAAGCAATGGCGAGGAAACCTGGGGCACACCTTGGGGAGGCAGACACCGTTAATAGGCCCTACCAAAGTTGTACCCCCAATGCAGTTTTAAAATTCCTAGAGGCTGAAAACAAGACTATTGACGCTCAGCTTTTTTCAAAGGAACACAGCTGAATTGAGTGGCGCAGACAGACACAGGTAGTAGGACTTAACCCAAAAATGTGGCTCACTGCAGCTTAAAAAAGTTACAGGGGTACACAAGCAGCAGTGCTCTGGGCAGTGGAGGACAATTTCAATAGTGGACCGCAGACAGACTTTGTACGCCTACTATTAAAAAAAGGATGCTCTATGCAATTAAAAATAGGTTCCAGGGGTCCACGGGCAGCAGTGGTGTGGTCAGTGGACGAGTATTGGAAGGAGGGACCGCAGACAGGCGTAGTAGGCCTAACATAACAAAATTAGGCTGTAGACACTGTAAAATTGGTTTCAGGGGTACACGGGCAGCAGTGGTGTGGTCAGTGGAGGCATATTGTAAGGAGTGACCGCAGACAGGCATCGAAGGCCTAAAATAATAACACATGGCTGTAGGCAATTTTAAATTGGTTCCAGGGGTACACGGGCAGCAGTGGTGTGGTCAGTGGAGGCCTAGTGGAAGGAGTGACCGCAGACAGGCATCGAAGGCCTAAAATAAAAAAATTGGGCTGGCTGTAAGCAATTTTAAATTGGTTCCAGGGGTACACGGGCAGCAGTGGTGTGGTCAGTGGAGGCCTAGTGGAAGGAGTGACCGCAGACAGGCATCGAAGGCCTAAAATGATAACACATGGCTGTAGGCAATTTTAAATTGGTACCAGGGGTACACGGGCAGCAGTGGCCTGGTCAGTGTAGTAGTAGTAGAAAGAACGGACCGCAGACAGGCATCGAAGGCCTAAAATAAAAAAATTGGGCTGGCTGTAGGCAATTTTAAATTGGTTCCAGGGGTACACGGGCAGCAGTGGTGTGGTCAGTGGAGGCATAGTGGAAGGAGTGACCGCAGACAGGTTTCGAAGACCTAACATAACAAAAATGTCAATACAATGGTATTGTCAGTGGCAGGCAATGAAGGATGTCAGCGCATAGACTAAACATTGGTGGAGCTGTGAGATAATTTTGCAAGTGGTAGAGCACTGTTTGAGCTGGGGGGGGGGAACTGTCTTGTGGCCGGCGGTACAGGCCCAGGGCCCCTCATATTACAGCGGTGTGTCTGACGTTGGGTGCGCACCACCACCACCAGAGACACTTTATTGTACTAGGAGGGACCCAGTGGCAGTGCCGTCGACCAAAAGCGGGCACACCCACCTCTTCAGACAAACAGCACTCTCACGGGTGCTGTCGCCAAGTGTCGATACCACGGCCCCGTGTGGGGAGTTTGGCCATTTAGTGAGGTGTAAACATGTCGTATGCTGGACAATCAGGTGCAGAAAATTACGAGATTGGAAAAGGCATTCAGAATAGTCCACAGGCAAGACCTTTTCATAGGAAAGCTAGGTGTCAGCCGGGCAAGGTGGGGCAAAAGATTTCGAAATCCAGTTGTGGTTCATTTTAATGAAGGTTAGATCATCTACATTTTGGGTAGCCAGGCGAGTCCTTTTTTCTGTTAGTATTGAACCTGCAGCACTGAATACTCTTTCTGATAGGACACTAGCTGCCGGGCAAGCAAGCTCCTGCAATGCATATTCTGCCAATTCTGGCCAGGTGTCTAATTTTGATGCCCAGTAATCAAATAGGAATGACGGTTGAGGGAGAACATCGACAAGGGATGAAAAATAGTTTGTAACCATACTGGACAAATGTTGTCTCCTGTCACTTTGAATTGATGCTGCAGTACCTGTCCTGTCTGCGGTCATAGCAAAATCACTCCACAACCTGGTCAGAAAACCCCTCTGGCCAACGCCACTTCTGATTTCTGCCCCTCTAACTCCTCTGGTCTGCTGGCCCCTGCAGCTCGTGTGAGAACGATCACGGGCGCTGTGTGCAGGGAATGCCAGAAGCAAACGGTCAACAAGAGTTGATTGTTTGGTTGCTAATATTAGTTCCAAGTTCTCATGTGGCATTATATTTTGCAATTTGCCTTTATAGCGAGGATCAAGGAGGCAGGCCAACCAGTAATCGTCATCGTTCATCATTTCAGTTATGCGTGTGTCCCTTTTGAGGATACGCAAGGCATAATCCACCATGTGGGCCAAAGTTCCAGTTGTCAAATCTGCGGTTGTGCTTGGTTGAGGGGCAGTTTCAGGCAAATCCACGTCACTTGTGTCCCTCCAAAAACCAGAACCCGGCCTTGCCGCGCCACCAATTTCCAGTGGCCCCGGAAAAGCTTCCTCATTAAAAATATAATCATCCCCATCATCCTCCTCATCCTCCTCCTCCTCTTCGCCCGCTAACTCGTCCTGTACACTGCCCTGGCCAGACAATGGCTGACTGTCATCAAGGCTTTCCTCTTCCTCAGCTGCAGACGCCTGATCCTATATGTGCGTCAAACTTTGCATCAGCAGACGCATTAGGGGGATGCTCATGCTTATTATGGCGTTGTCTGCACTAACCAGCCGTGTGCATTCCTCAAAACACTGAAGGACTTGACACATGTCTTGAATCTTCGACCACTGCACACCTGACAACTCCATGTCTGCCATCCTACTGCCTGCCCGTGTATGTGTATCCTCCCACAAAAACATAACAGCCCGCCTCTGTTCGCACAGTCTCTGAAGCATGTGCAGTGTTGAGTTCCACCTTGTTGCAACGTCTATGATTAGGCGATGCTGGTGCAGGTTCCAAGAACGCTGATAGGTCTGCATACGGCTGGAGTGTACGGGCGAACGGCGGATATGTGAGCAAAGTCCACGCACTTTGAGGAGCAGGTCGGATAACCCCGGATAACTTTTCAGGAAGCACTGCACCACCAGGTTTAAGGTGTGAGCCAGGCAAGGAATGTGTTTCAGTTGGGAAAGGGAGATGGCAGCCATGAAATTCCTTCCGTTATCACTCACTACCTTGCCTGCCTCAAGATCTACAGTGCCCAGCCACGACTGCGTTTCTTTCTGCAAGAACTCGGACAGAACTTCCGCGGTGTGTCTGTTGTCGCCCAAACACTTCATAGCCAATACAGCCTGCTGACGTTTGTCAGTAGCTGCCCCATAATGGGAGACCTGGTGTGCAACAGTGGCAGCTGCGGATGGAGTGGCTGTGCGACTGCGGTCTGTGGACGAGCTCTCGCTTCTGCAGGAGGACGAAGAGGAGGAGGAGGGGGTGCGAACGGCTACAGCCAACTGTTTCCTAGACCGTGGGCTAGGCAGAACTGTCCCAAACTTGCTGTCCCCTGTGGACCCTGCATCCACAACATTCACCCAGTGTGCCGTGATGGACACGTAACGTCCCTGGCCATGCCTACTGGTCCATGCATCTGTTGTCAGGTGCACCTTTGTGCTCACAGATTGCCTGAGTGCATGGACGATGCGCTCTTTAACATGCTGGTGGAGGGCTGGGATGGCTTTTCTGGAAAAAAAGTGTCGACTGGGTAGCTCGTAGCGTGGTACAGCGTAGTCCATCAGGGCTTTGAAAGCTTCGCTTTCAACTAACCGGTAGGGCATCATCTCTAACGAGATTAGTCTAGCTATGTGGGCGTTCAAACCCTGTGTACGTGGATGCGAGGCTAAGTACTTCCTTTTTCTAACCATAGTCTCATGTAGGGTGAGCTGGACTGGAGAGCTGGAGATCGTGGAACTAGCGGGGGTGCCGGTGGACATGGCAGACTGAGAGACGGTGGGAGATGGTATTGTTGCCGCCGGTGCCCTAGATTCAGTGTTTAGGCCCCAAACCAACTAGTACGCCAAATGCAGTTGTTCCGTTTAACCACAATTTAATGAGAGCCTGAAGATAGAAGTTCAGGAAAGGCAACCTTGAGAACACCTTGGAGTGGAACACACCATCTCTCTACACCCCATACCCAATTTGTAGGCCTAATGCAGCGTAGTTTCCAACAACTACTAAACGAGAGCATGATGATCGAAGCTTTGGCGAGGAAACCTGGGGAACACCTTGGAGTGGAACACACCATCTCTCTACAGTGGAACACACCATCTCTCTACACCCCATACCCAATTTGTAGGCCTAATGCAGCGTAGTTTCCAACAACTACTAAACGAGAGCCGGAAGATCGAAGCAATGGAGAGGAAACCTGGGGAACACCTTGGAGTGTAACACACCATCTCTCTACACCCCATACCCAATTTGTAGGCCTAATGCAGCGTAGTTTCCAACAACTACTAAACGAGAGCCGGAAGATCGACGCTCAGGAAAGGCAACCTGGAGAACACCTTGGAGTGGAACACACCATCTCTCTACACCCCATACCCAATTTGTAGGCCCAATGCAGCGTAGTTTCCAACAACTACTAAACGAGAGCCGGAAGATCGAAGCAATGGAGAGGAAACCTGGGGAACACCTTGGAGTGTAACACACCATCTCTCTACACCCCATACCCAATTTGTAGGCCTAATGCAGCGTAGTTTCCAACAACTACTAAACGAGAGCCGGAAGATCGAAGCAATGGAGAGGAAACCTGGGGAACACCTTGGAGTGTAACACACCATCTCTCTACACCCCATACCCAATTTGTAGGCCTAATGCAGCGTAGTTTCCAACAACTACTAAACGAGAGCCGGAAGATCGAAGCAATGGAGAGGAAACCTGGGGAACACCTTGGAGTGGAACACACCATCTCTCTACAGTGGAACACACCATCTCTCTACACCCCATACCCAATTTGTAGGCCTAATGCAGCGTAGTTTCCAACAACTACTAAACGAGAGCCGGAAGATCGAAGCTCAGGAAAGGCAACCTGGGGAACACCTTGGAGTGGAACACACCATCTCTCTACACCCCATACCCAATTTGTAGGCCCAATGCAGCGTAGTTTCCAACAACTACTAAACGAGAGCCGGAAGATCGAAGCTCAGGAAAGGCAACCTGGGGAACACCTTGGAGTGTAACAAACCCTCTCTCTACACCACGGAAGGGCTGATTCTTAGGAAGGAAGGCTGTCGGAAAGAAGCAGGGCGCGTCCGAGGGTGATTTTATTCTTATTAGGTATATACTCACCCTCGGACGCGCCCTGCTTCTTTATTTGTAATGAATGTTTATTTGCAATGTGGTTTTGACTTACTCTATTTTTTTGGTAAATAATGATTTTATTATTTTCATTGTTTTGCATCTTCTTGGCAATAATATAAAGAAGACGCGACAGGACAACACTCGGTGGATGCCATATCTGTGTTTAAAATTGAAAAAACCTTTCAGTTAACTACTTGCAGGAGAAAGTTATTGTAGCTGGTGGCCATTTTTAGTACTGTACCAGATTTTTGTTGTATGTGTTTGTTTTTAATGTTAAAATGTCTGCATTTGATATCTCTCCAGTATTTTCTTTTTTATAAGCAAAATACTTATTTTTATATTTTCTGATGTTGGTTCCAGGGGTACACGGGCAGCAGTGGTGTGGTCAGTGGAGGCCTAGTGGAAGGAGTGACCGCAGACAGGCATCGAAGGCCTAAAATAATAACACATGGCTATAGGCAAATTTAAATTGGTTACAGGGGTACACGGGCAGCAGTGGTGTGGTCAGTGGAGGCCTAGTGGAAGGAGTGACCGCAGACAGGCATCGAAGGCCTAAAATAATAACACATGGCTGTAGGCAATTTTAAATTGGTTCCAGGGGTACACGGGCAGCAGTGGTGTGGTCAGTGGAGGCCTAGTGGAAGGAGTGACCGCAGACAGGCATCGAAGGCCTAAAATAATAACACATGGCTGTATGCAATTTTAAATTGGTTCCAGGGGTACACGGGCAGCAGTGGTGTGGTCAGTGGAGGCCTAGTGGAAGGAGTGACCGCAGACAGGCATCGAAGGCCTAAAATAATAACACATGGCTGTAGGCAATTTTAAATTGGTTCCAGGGGTACACGGGCAGCAGTGGTGTGGTCAGTGGAGGCCTAGTGGAAGGAGTCACCGCAGACAGGCATCGAAGGCCTAAAATAATAACACATGGCTGTAGGCAATTTTAAATTGGTTACAGGGGTACACGGGCAGCAGTGGTGTGGTCAGTGGAGGCCTAGTGGAAGGAGTGACCACAGACAGGCATCGAAGGCCTAACATAACAAAAATGTCAATACAATGGTATTGTCAGTGGCAGGCATTAAAGGATGTCAGCGCATAGACTAAACATTGGTGGAGCTGTGAGATAATTTTGCAAGTGGTAGAGCACTGTTTGAACTGGGGTGGGGGGAAACTGTCTTGTGGCCGGCGGTACAGGCCCAGGGCCCCTCATATTACAACGGTGTGTCTGACGTTGGGTGCGCACCACCACCGCCAGAGACACTTTATTGTACTAGGAGGGACCCAGTGGCAGTGCCGTCGACCAAAAGCGGGCTCAACCACCTCTTCAGACAAACTGCACTCTCACGGGTGCTGTCGCCAAGTGTCGATACCACGGCCCCGTGTGGGGAGTTTGGCCATTTAGTGAGGTGTAAACATGTCGTATGCTGGACAATCAGGTGCAGAAAATTACGAGATTGGAAAAGGCATTCAGAATAGTCCACAGGCAAGACCTTTTCATAGGAAAGCTAGGGGTCAGCCGGGCAAGGTGGGGCAAAAGATTTCGAAATCCAGTTGTGGTTCATTTTAATGAAGGTTAGATCATCTACATTTTGGGTAGCCAGACGAGTCCTTTTTTCTGTTAGTATTGAACCTGCAGCACTGAATACTCTTTCTGATAGGACACTAGCTGCCGGGCAAGCAAGCTCCTGCAATGCATATTCTGCCAATTCTGGCCAGGTGTCTAATTTTGATGCCCAGTAATCAAATGGGAATGACGGTTGAGGGAGAACATCGATAAGGGATGAAAAATAGTTTGTAACCATACTGGACAAATGTTGTCTCCTGTCACTTTGAATTGATGCTGCAGTACCTGTCCTGTCTGCGGTTATAGCAAAATCACTCCACAACCTGGTCAGAAAACCCCTCTGGCCAACGACACTTCTGATTTCTGCCCCTCTAACACCTCTGGTCTGCTGGCCCCTGCAGCTCGTGTGAGAACGATCACGGGCGCTGTGTGCAGGGAATGCCAGAAGCAAACGGTCAACAAGAGTTGATTGTTTGGTTGCTAATATTAGTTCCAAGTTCTCATGTGGCATTATATTTTGCAATTTGCCTTTATAGCGAGGATCAAGGAGGCAGGCCAACCAGTAATCGTCATCATTCATCATTTTAGTTATGCGTGTGTCCCTTTTGAGGATACGTAAGGCATAATCCGCCATGTGGGCCAAAGTTCCAGTTCTCAAATCTGCGGTTGTGCTTGGTTGAGGGGCAGTTTCAGGCAAATCCACGTCACTTGTGTCCCTCAAAAAACCAGAACCCGGCCTTGCCGCGCCACCAATTTCCAGTGGCCCCGGAAAAGCTTCCTCATTAAAAATATAATCATCCCCATCATCCTCCTCGTCCTCCTCCTCCTCTTCGCCCGCTACCTCGTCCTGTACACTGCCCTGGCCAGACAATGGCTGACTGTCATCAAGGCTTTCCTCTTCCTCAGCTGCAGACGCCTGATCCTTTATGTGCGTCAAACTTTGCATCAGCAGACGCATTAGGGGGATGCTCATGCTTATTATGGCGTTGTCTGCACTAACCAGCCGTGTGCATTCCTCAAAACACTGAAGGACTTGACACATGTCTTGAATCTTCGACCACTGCACACCTGACAACTCCATGTCTGCCATCCTACTGCCTGCCCGTGTATGTGTATCCTCCCACAAAAACATAACAGCCCGCCTCTGTTCACACAGTCTCTGAAGCATGTGCAGTGTTGAGTTCCACCTTGTTGCAACGTCTATGATTAGGCGATGCTGGGGAAGGTTCAAAGAACGCTGATAGGTCTGCATACGGCTGGAGTGTACGGGCGAACGGCGGATATGTGAGCAAAGTCCACGCACTTTGAGGAGCAGGTCGGATAACCCCGGATAACTTTTCAGGAAGCACTGCACCACCAGGTTTAAGGTGTGAGCCAGGCAAGGAATGTGTTTCAGTTGGGAAAGGGAGATGGCAGCCATGAAATTCCTTCCGTTATCACTCACTACCTTGCCTGCCTCAAGATCTACAGTGCCCAGCCACGACTGCGTTTCTTTCTGCAAGAACTCGGACAGAACTTCCGCGGTGTGTCTGTTGTCGCCCAAACACTTCATAGCCAATACAGCCTGCTGACGTTTGCCAGTAGCTGCCCCATAATGGGAGACCTGGTGTGCAACAGTGGCAGCTGCGGATGGAGTGGTTGTGCGACTGCGGTCTGTGGACGAGCTCTCGCTTCTGCAGGAGGACGAAGAGGAGGAGGAGGGGGTGCGAACGGCTACAGCCGATTGTTTCCTAGACCGTGGGCTAGGCAGAACTGTCCCAAACTTGCTGTCCCCTGTGGACCCTGCATCCACCACATTTACCAAGTGTGCCGTGATGGACACGTAACGTCCCTGGCCATGCCTACTGGTCCATGCATCTGTTGTCAGGTGCACCTTTGTGCTCACAGATTGCCTGAGTGCATGGACGATGCGCTCTTTAACATGCTGGTGGAGGGCTGGGATGGCTTTTCTGGAAAAAAAGTGTCGACTGGGTAGCTCGTAGTGTGGTACAGCATAGTCCATCAGGGCTTTGAAAGCTTCGCTTTCAACTAACCGGTAGGGCATCATCTCTAACGAGATTAGTCTAGCTATGTGTGCGTTCAAACCCTGTGTACGCGGATGCGAGGCTAAGTACTTCCTTTTTCTAACCATAGTCTCATGTAGGGTGAGCTGGACTGGAGAGCTGGAGATCGTGGAACTAGCGGGGGTGCCGGTGGACATGGCAGACTGAGAGACGGTGGGAGATGGTATTGTTGCCACCGGTGCCCTAGATGCAGTGTTTCCTACTACGAAACTGGTGATTCCCTGACCCTGACGGCTTTGGCCTGGCAAAGAAACCTGCACAGATACTGCAGGTGGTGCGGAAAATGGTGGCCCTACACTGCCGGAAGGGATGTTGCGTTGCTGACTAGCTTCATTGGCCGAGGGTGCTACAACCTTAAGGGACGTTTGGTAGTTAGTCCAGGCTTGCAAATGCATGGTGGTTAAATGTCTATGCATGCAACTTGTATTGAGACTTTTCAGATTCTGTCCTCTGCTTAAGGTAGTTGAACATTTTTGACAGATGACTTTGCGCTGATCAATTGGATGTTGTTTAAAAAAATGCCAGACTGCACTCTTTCTAGCATCGGATACCTTTTCAGGCATATCAGACTGAGCTTTAACCGGATGGCCACGCTGTCCTCCAACAGGTTTTAGCTTTGCCACGCGTTTTGGGCAAGATACGGGCCCGGCAGATGGAACCTGTTGCGATGTTGATGCCTGCTGCGGCCCCTCCTCCTCCGCTTCAGAACTGCTGCCGCCTGCACCCTGTTGCCCCAATGGCTGCCAATCGGGGTCAAGAACTGGGTCATCTATTACCTCTTCTTGTAGCTCGTGTGCAACTTCGTCTGTGTCACCATGTCGGTCGGTGGTATAGCGTTCGTGATGGGGCAACATAGTCTCATCAGGGTCTGATTCTTGATCAGCACCCTGCGAGGGCAATGTTGTGGTCTGAGTCAAAGGACCAGCATAGTAGTCTGGCTGTGGCTGTGCATCAGTGCACTCCATGTCAGATTCAACTTGTAATGGGCATGGACTGTTAACTGCTTCACTTTCTAAGCCAGGGACGGTATGTGTAAAGAGCTCCATGGAGTAACCCGTTGTGTCGCCTGCTGCATTCTTCTCTGTTGTTGTTTTTGCTGAAGAGGACAAGGAAGCGACTTGTCCCTGACCGTGAACATCCACTAACGACGCGCTGCTTTGACATTTACCAGTTTCACGAGAGGAGGCAAAAGAGCTAGAGGCTGAGTCAGCAAGATAAGCCAAAACTTGCTCTTGCTGCTCCGGCTTTAAAAGCGGTTTTCCTACTCCCAGAAAAGGGAGCGTTCGAGGCCTTGTGTAGCCAGACGACGAACCTGGCTCCACAGCTCCAGACTTAGGTGCAATATTTTTTTTCCCACGACCAGCTGATGCTCCACCACTACCACTACCCTCATTACCAGCTGACAATGAACGCCCCCGGCCACGACCTCTTCCACCATACTTCCTCATTGTTTTAAAAACGTAAACAAACTAACTGTATTTGTTGCTGTCACACAAATTACACGGTGAGCTATAACTTCAGTATGATTTAGCTACCCCTTTACAGGTGAGTGAGACCACAACGAAAATCAGGCACAATGTTACACACTCTGTTGTTGGTGGCAACAAATGAGAGAGATGCCACACACGCAGGACTGTCACTGAAGCACAAATGTAAATATTAATCTCCCACTGATTTGATTTTTTTTTTTTTTTTCAGGGAGACTTTAGGAAAAAAAAAAATAGAATAAAATGATTTTTTCAGGAAGAATTTAGAAACCAAAGAAAATAAAATGATTTTTTCAGGGAGAATTTAGAAAACAAATAAAACAAAAAAAGGCTTTCTATGGCCCACTGAGTGAGAGATGACGCACACAGGAGTCAGGAGTGGCACACAAGCCCAGAGGCCAATATTTATCTCCCACTGATTGATGTAGTGATTTATTCAGGTAGATTTTGGAACCCAAATCAAGCTAAAAAAAATAATAGGCTTTCTATGGCCCACAATTGGAGAGAGAGAGAGAGATGGCACACCCAGGAGTCAAGACTGGCACACAAGCAGAAAGGGCAATATTAATCTCCCACTGATTTGTTTTTTTTTTTTTTTTTTTCAGGGAGACTTTAGGAAAAAAAAAAATAGAATAAAATGACTTTTTCAGGAAGAATTTAGAAACCAAATAAAATAAAATGATTTTTTCAGGGAGAATTTAGAAAACAAACAAAACAAAAAAAGGCTTTCTATGGCCCACTGAGTGAGAGATGACGCACACAGGAGTCAGGAGTGGCACACAAGCCCAGAGGCCAATATTTATCTCCCACTTTTTTTTTTTTGTTCCAGGGAAAATTTATAAACCCAATAAAAAAAATAATAAATAGGCTTTCTATGGCCCACTATCTGAGAGACAGAGAGAGATGGCACGCTTAGGACTGGCACACAAGCCCAAAGGCCAATATTAATCTCCCTTTTTTTTTTAAGGGAGAATTTATAAAACCAAAAAAAAATAAATAAATAGGCTTTCTATGGCCCACTATTTGTGAGAGAGATGGCACGCTCAGGACTGGCACACAAGCCCAGAGGCCAATATTAATCTCCCACTTTTTTTTTTTTTCCAGGGAAAATTTATAAACCCAATAAAAAAAAAAAAAAATAAATAGGCTTTCTATGGCCCACTATCTGAGAGAGAGAGATGGCACGCTTAGGACTGGCACACAAGCCCAAAGGCCAATATTAATCTCCCACTGATTGATTTATTGATTTTTTCAGGTAGAATTTAGAACCCAAATAAAGCAAAAAAAAAAAAAAATGGCCTTTCTATGGCCCACTGAGTGAGTGATGATGCACACAGGAGTCAGGAGTGGCACACAAGCCCTGAGGCCAATATTTTTCTCCCACTGATTGATGTAGTGATATTTTCAGGTAGATTTTAGAACCAAAATCAAGCAAAAAAATAAATAGGCTTTCTATGGCCCACTGAGTGAGTGATGATGCACACAGGAGTCAAGAGTGGCACACAAGCCCTGAGGCCAATATTTTTCTCCCACTGATTGATGTAGTGATTTTTTCAGGTAGATTTTATAACCCAAATCAAGCAAAAAAATAAATAGGCTTTCTATGGCCCACTGAGTGAGAGATGACACAGACAGGGATGGCACTCTAGCAGAAATGTCAATCTTAATCTCCCACAAAAAAAAAAAAAAAACAGGGAGTGTCCTTCAATTACTATCTCCCTGCAGTAATCTCAGCCAGGTATCGCAGGCAGCAATAAGGAGTGGACTGATGCACAAATTAAATAAAAAGTGTGTACAAACCAAAAAGATAGCTGTGCAGAAATGAAGGAACAAGAGGATTTGTGCTTTGAAAAAAGCAGTTGGTTTGCACAGCGGCGTACACACAGCAATGCAGCTATCAGGGAGCCTTCTAGGGCAGCCCAATGAGCTACATCGCTGAGGGGAAAAAAAAAAAAAATGTAGCTTCCACTGTCCCTGCACACCGAAGGTGGTGTTGGGCAGTGGAAATCGCTACAGCACAAGCGGTTTGGTGGTTAATGGACCCTGCCTAACGCTATCCCTGCTTCTGACGAAGCGGCAGCAACCTCTCCCTAAGCTCAGATCAGCAGCAGTAACATGGCGGTCGGCGGGAACTCCCCTTTATAGCCCCTGTGACGCCGCAGACAGCAAGCCAATCACTGCAATGCCCTTCTCTAAGATGGTGGGGACCAGGACCTATGTCATCACGCTGCCCACACTCTGCGTTTACCTTCATTGGCTGAGAAATGGCGCTTTTCGCGTCATTGAAACGCGACTTTGGCGCGAAAGTCGCGTACCGCATGGCCGACCCCGCACAGGGGTCGGATCGGGTTTCATGAAACCCGACTTTGTCAAAAGTCGGCGACTTTTGAAAATGAACGACCCGTTTCGCTCAACCCTAGTAGCTTCCACTGTCCCTGCACACCGAAGGTGGTGTTGGGCAGTGGAAATCGCTACAGCACAAGCGGTTTGGTGGTTAATGGACCCTGCCTAACGCTATCCCTGCTTCTGACGAAGCGGCAGCAACCTCTCCCTAAGCTCAGATCAGCAGCAGTAACATGGCGGTCGGCGGGAACGCCCCTTTATAGCCCCTGTGATGCCGCAGACAGCAAGCCAATCACTGCAATGCCCTTCTCTAAGATGGTGGGGACCAGGACCTATGTCATCACGCTGCCCACACTCTGCGTTTACCTTCATTGGCTGAGAAATGGCGCTTTTCGCGTCATTGAAACGCGACTTTGGCGCGAAAGTCGCGTACCGCATGGCCGACCCCGCACAGGGGTCGGATCGGGTTTCATGAAACCCAACTTTGCCAAAAGTCGGCGACTTTTGAAAATGAACGACCCGTTTCGCTCAACCCTAGTGCTCGGGCTAAGCCCTGCTGTTCTCGTGCCAGTGGGTTGCTTTTGCCCTTGCCGGTCCCAAAGAGGCCTTGGACACATATCTCTATGGATTTTATTTCGGATCTCCCCGTCTCTCAAAAAATGTCGGTCATTTGGGTGGTATGTGATCGCTTCTCTAAGATGGTCCATTTGGTACCCTTGTCTAAATTACCTTCCTCCTCTGATTTGGTGCCATTGTTCTTCCAGCATGTGGTTCGTTTACATGGCATTCCAGAGAACATCGTTTCTGACAGAGGTTCCCAGTTTGTTTCGAGGTTTTGGCGAGCCTTTTGTGCTAGGATGGGCATTGATTTGTCTTTTTCCTCGGCTTTCCATCCTCAGACAAATGGCCAGACTGAACGAACCAATCAGACCTTGGAAACATATCTGAGATGCTTTGTTTCCGCTAATCAGGATGATTGGGTGTCCTTTTTGCCGTTGGCTGAGTTCGCCCTTAATAATCGGGCCAGCTCGGCTACCTTGGTTTCTCCATTTTTTTGCAATTCTGGGTTCCATCCTCGTTTCTCTTCAGGGCAGGTTGAGTCTTCGGACTGTCCTGGTGTGGATACTGTGGTGGACAGGTTGCAGCAGATTTAGACTCATGTAGTGGACAATTTGACCTTGTCCCAGGAGAAGGCTCAACGTTTCGCTAATCGCAGACGCTGTGTGGGTCCCCGACTTCGTGTTGGGGATTTGGTTTGGTTGTCATCTCGTTATATTCCTATGAAGGTTTCCTCTCCTAAAATTAAGCCTCGTTTCATTGGTCCGTATAGGATTTCTGAGGTTCTTAATCCTGTGTCTTTTCGTTTGACCTTTCCAGATTCTTTTTCCATCCATAACTGTTGTGAATTCTGTGGCTGAATTCACTCCTGTGGTCACAAGTGGTACTGCAGCTTCTGAGCTTCGTCCCTCAGGTGTTCTGATGAGCTCGTTAACTGCTTCATTACTTAACTCCGCCTGATGCTGCTATCCTTGCTCCTTGTCAATGTTTCAGTGTTGGATCTGAGCTTCTCCTGATTGTTCCTGTGACCTGCTGCTCTGTATAGCTAAGTGCCTTTTGCTTTTTTGTTGCTTTTTTTCTGTCCAGCTTGTCTTTTGTTTTGCTGGAAGCTCTGAGACGCAAAGGGTGTACCGCCGTGCCGTTAGTTCGGCACGGTGGTTTTTTTTTGCCCCTTTGCGTGGTTTTGCTTTAGGGTTTTTTGTAGACTGCAAAGTTCGCTTTACTGTCCTCGCTCTGTCCTAGAATATCGGGCCCCACTTTGCTGAATCTATTTCATCCCTACGTTTTGTCTTTTCATCTTACTCACAGTCATTATATGTGGGGGGCTGCCTTTTCCTTTGGGGAATTTCTCTGGGGCAAGTCAGGCCTATTTTTCTATCTTCAGGCTAGCTAGTTTCTTAGGCTGTGCCGAGTTGCCTAGGTAGTTGTTAGGCGCAATCCACAGCCGCTTTTAGTTGTGTTTAGGATAGGATCAGGTGTGCAGTCTACAGAGTTTCCACGTCTCAGAGCTCGTTCTTGTATTTTTGGGTATTTGTCAGATCACTGTGTGCGCTCTGATCGCTAAGCACACTGTGTTTCTGGATTGCCTTCATAACACCTGTCATTAGCAAACATAACAGTACAAGGAGCCTAACTAATGATTCTCAATAGAGGGAAAGAAAAAGTTCTGACATCATTTTTTTTTTTTTCTGCTCTGTGTTCACTTTTTTTTTTCCCCTAGACATTTGGGTGATTCTGGACACAGGTGTGGACATGGATATTCAGGGTCTGTGCTCTTCAATGGATAATCTCGTTATAAATGTACAAAAAATTCAAGATACTATTGATCAGAAATCTATGTTAGAACCAAGAATTCCTATTCCTGATTTGTTTTTTGGAGATAGAACTAAGTTTCTAAGTTTCAAAAATAATTGTAAGCTATTTCTGGCCTTGAAACCTCATTCTTCTGGTAATCCTATTCAACAGGTTTTGATTATTATTTCTTTTTTGCGCGGCGACCCTCAAGACTGGGCATTTTCTCTTGCGCCAGGAGACCCTGCATTGAGTAGTGTCGATGCGTTTTTCCTGGCGCTCGGATTGCTGTACGATGAGCCTAATTCAGTGGATCAGGCTGAGAAAAATTTGCTGGCTTTGTGCCAGGGTCAGGATGATATAGAAGTATATTGTCAGAAATTTAGGAAATGGTCAGTACTCACTCAGTGGAATGAATCTGCGCTGGCAGCTTTGTTCAGAAAGGGTCTCTCTGAGGCTCTTAAGGATGTCATGGTGGGATTTCCTATGCCTGCTGGTTTGAATGAGTCTTTGTCTTTGGCCATTCAGATCGGTCGACGCTTGCGCGAGCGTAAATCTGTGCACCATTTGGCGGTACTGCCTGAGGTTAAACCTGAGCCTATGCAGTGTGATAGGACTATGACTAGAGTTGAACGGCAGGAATACAGACGTCTGAATGGTCTGTGTTTCTACTGTGGTGATTCCACTCATGCTATTTCTGATTGTCCTAAGCGCACTAAGCGGTCCGCTAGGTCTGCCGTCATTGGTACTGTACAGTCCAAATTCCTTCTGTCCATTACCTTGATATGCTCTTTGTCGTCGTTTTCTGTCATGGCGTTTGTGGATTCGGGCGCTGCCCTGAATCTGATGGATTTGGATTATGCTAAACGTTGTGGGTTTTTCTTGGAGCCTTTGCGGTGTCCTATTCCATTGAGAGGAATTGATGCTACACCTTTGGCCAAGAATAAACCTCAATACTGGGCCCAGCTGACCATGTGCATGGCTCCTGCACATCAGGAAGTTATTCGCTTTCTGGTGTTGCATAATCTGCATGATGTGGTCGTGTTGGGGTTGCCATGGCTACAAACCCATAATCCAGTATTGGATTGGAATTCCATATCGGTATCCAGCTGGGGTTGTCAGGGGGTACATGGTGATGTTCCATTTTTGTCGATTTCGTCATCCACCCCTTCTGAGGTCCCAGAGTTCTTGTCTGATTATCAGGATGTATTTGAAGAGCCCAAGTCCGATGCTCTACCTCCGCATAGGGATTGTGATTGTGCTATCAATTTGATTCCTGGTAGTAAATTCCCTAAAGGTCGATTATTTAATTTATCCGTGCCCGAACACGCCGCTATGCGCAGTTATGTGAAGGAATCCCTGGAGAAGGGACATATTCGCCCATCGTCATCACCACTGGGAGCAGGGTTCTTCTTTGTAGCCAAGAAGGATGGTTCGCTGAGACCGTGTATTGATTACCGCCTTCTTAATAAGATCACTGTTAAATTTCAGTATCTCTTGCCATTGTTATCTGACTTGTTTGCTCGGATTAAGGGGGCTAGTTGGTTCACTAAGATAGATCTTCGTGGTGCGTATAATCTGGTGAGAATCAGGCAAGGAGATGAATGGAAAACTGCATTCAATACGCCCGAGGGTCATTTTGAGTATCTAGTGATGCCGTTCGGACTTGCCAATGCTCCATCTGTGTTTCAGTCTTTTATGCATGACATCTTCCGTGAGTATCTGGATAAATTCCTGATTGTTTACTTGGATGACATTTTGATCTTCTCAGATGATTGGGAGTCTTATGTGAAGCAGGTCAGAATGGTTTTTCAGGTCCTGCGTGCTAACTCTTTGTTTGTGAAGGGATCAAAGTGTCTCTTCGGTGTGCAGAAAGTTTCATTTTTGGGGTTCATCTTTACCCCTTCTACTATCGAGATGGATCCAGTTAAGGTCCAAGCCATCCAGGATTGGATTCAGCCGACATCTCTGAAAAGTCTGCAAAAATTTCAAGCGAATAAACCTGATCGTTGTCCAGCAGAGAAACTATTCGTCCCTGATAGGTGGACTAATAAACTTATCTCTGAACTTCATTGTTCGGTGTTGGCTGGTCATCCTGGAATCTTTGGTACCAGAGAGTTAGTGGCTAGATCCTTCTGGTGGCCATCTCTGTCACGGGATGTACGTACTTTTGTGCAGTCCTGTGGGATTTGTGCTAGGGCTAAGCCCTGCTGTTCTTGTGCCAGTGGGTTGCTTTTGCCCTTGCCGGTCCCAAAGAGGCCTTGGACACATATTTCGATGGATTTCATTTCTGACCTTCCCGTTTCTCAAAAGATGTCAGTCATTTGGGTGGTCTGTGATCGCTTTTCTAAAATGGTCCATCTGGTGCCCTTGGCTAAATTGCCTTCCTCCTCTGATTTGGTACCTTTGTTCTTTCAGCATGTGGTTTGGTTGCATGGCATTCCTGAGAATATTGTTTCTGACAGAGGTTCCCAGTTTGTTTCAAGGTTTTGGCGAGCCTTTTGTGGTAGGATGGGCATTGACCTATCCTTTTCCTCGGCTTTCCATCCTCAGACTAATGGCCAGACCGAACGAACCAATCAGACCTTGGAAACATATCTGAGATGTTTTGTTTCTGCAGACCAGGATGATTGGGTGTCCTTTTTGCCGTTGGCTGAGTTCGCCCTTAATAATCGGGCCAGCTCGGCTACCTTGGTTTCTCCATTTTTTTGCAATTCTGGGTTCCATCCTCGGTTCTCTTCAGGACAGGTTGAGTCTTCGGACTGTCCTGGTGTGGATTCTGTGGTGGATAGGTTGCAGCAGATCTGGACTCAGGTAGTGGACAATTTGATCTTGTCCCAGGAGAAAGCTCAACTTTTCGCTAATCGCAGATGCCGTGTGGGTCCCCGACTTTGTGTTGGGGATCTGGTTTGGTTATCTTCTCGTCATATTCCTATGAAGGTTTCCTCTCCTAAATTTAAACCTCGTTTTATTGGTCCGTATAGGATTTCTGAGGTTCTCAATCCTGTGTCTTTTCGTTTGACCCTCCCAGACTCCTTTTCCATACATAATGTATTCCATAGGTCGTTGTTGCGGAGATACGTGGCACCTATGGTTCCATCTGTTGATCCTCCTGCCCCGGTTTTGGTGGAGGGGGAATTGGAGTATATTGTGGAGAAGATTTTGGATTCTCGTGTTTCTAGACGGAAACTCCAGTATCTGGTTAAATGGAAGGGTTATGCTCAGGAAGATAATTCCTGGGTTTTTGCCTCTGATGTTCATGCTTCCGATCTTGTTCGTGCCTTTCATGCGGCTCATCCTGGTCGGCCTGGGGGCTCTGGTGAGGGTTCGGTGACCCCTCCTCAAGGGGGGGGTACTGTTGTGAATTCTGTGGCTGAATTCACTCCTGTGGTCACAAGTGGTACTGCAGCTTCTGAGCTTCCTCCCTCAGGTGTTCTGGTGAGCTCGTTAACTGCTTCATTACTTAACTCCGCCTGATGCTGCTATCCTTGCTCCTTGTCAATGTTTCAGTGTTGGATCTGAGCTTCTCCTGATTGTTCCTGTGACCTGCTGCTCTGTATAGCTAAGTGCCTTTTGCTTTTTTGTTGCTTTTTTTCTGTCCAGCTTGTCTTTTCTTTTGCTGGAAGCTCTGAGACGCAAAGGGTGTACCGCCGTGCCGTTAGTTCGGCACGGTGGGTTATTTTTGCCCCCTTTGCGTGGTTTTGCTTTAGGGTTTTTTGTAGACTGCAAAGTTCGCTTTACTGTCCTCGCTCTGTCCTAGAATATCGGGCCCCACTTTGCTGAATCTATTTCATCCCTACGTTTTGTCTTTTCATCTTACTCACAGTCATTATATGTGGGGGGCTGCCTTTTCCTTTGGGGAATTTCTCTGGGGCAAGTCAGGCCTATTTTTCTATCTTCAGGCTAGATAGTTTCTTAGGCTGTGCCGAGTTGCCTAGGTAGTTGTTAGGCGCAATCCACAGCCGCTTTTAGTTGTGTTTAGGATAGGATCAGGTGTGCAGTCTACAGAGTTTCCACGTCTCAGAGCTCGTTCTTGTATTTTTGGGTATTTGTCAGATCACTGTGTGCGCTCTGATCGCTAAGCACACTGTGTTTCTGGATTGCCTTCATAACACCTGTCATTAGCAAACATAACACATAATGTATTCCATAGGTCGTTGTTGCGGAGATACGTGGCACCTATGGTTCCATCTGTTGATCCTCCTGCCCCGGTTTTGGTGGAGGGGGAGTTGGAGTATATAGTGGAGAAGATTTTGGATTCTCGTGTTTCGAGACGGAAACTCCAGTATCTGGTTAAGTGGAAGGGTTATGGTCAGGAAGATAATTCCTGGGTCTTTGCCTCTGATGTCCATGCGGCTGATCTTGTTCGTGCCTTTCATATGGCTCATCCTGGTCGGCCTGGGGGCTCTGGTGAGGGTTCGGTGACCCCTCCTCAAGGGGGGGGTACTGTTGTGAATTCTGTGGTCAAGCTCCCTCCTGTGGTCATAAGTGGTACTTCGGCTGATTCTGTCTTTGGGCTTTCGTTGGTGGATGTGAGTGGTACTGCGGCTTCTGAGTTTCCCTCCTCAGGTGATGAGGTTAAGTCGTTAGGTGCTGCTCTATTTAACTCCACCTAGTGCTTTGATCCTGGCCTCCAGTCAATGTTCCAGTATTGGTCTTGCTTTCTCCTGGATCGTTCCTGTGGCCTGTCTGCCCAGCATAAGCTAAGTTCTGCTTGTGTTACTTTTGTTGCTATATTTTCTGTCCAGCTTGCTATTTTGGTTTTTCTTGCTTGCGGGAAGCTCTGAGACGCAGAGGGAGCACCTCCGTACCGTTAGTCGGTGCGGAGGGTCTTTTTGCCCCTCTGCGTGGTTGTTTGTAGGTTTTTGTGTTGACCGCAAAGCTCTCTTTCCTATCCTCGGTCTATTCAGTAAGTCGGGCCTCACTTTGCTAAAATCTATTTCATCTCTGTGTTTGTATTTTCATCTTAACTCACAGTCATTTTCCTTTGGGGAATTTCTCTGAGGCAAGGTAGGCTTATTTTTCTGTCTTCAGGGCTAGCTAGTTTCTCAGGCTGTGCCGAGTTGCATAGGGAGCGTTAGGCGCAATCCACGGCTACCTCTAGTGTGGTATGATAGGATTAGGGATTGCGGTCAGCAGAGTTCCCACGTCTCAGAGCTTGTCCTATTTTGTTTGTAATTATCAGGTCACTTGTGTGCTTTTAACCACCAGGTCCATTGTGGTTCTGAATTACCTAATCATAACAGTTGGGCTAGTCTGTGGGCATCAGTCCAGGAGGTACCTGGGAGGATTACAGCAGGTAATTGTTGTGGATCAGCGGGTCCACAAACTCCGGACAGCTTGCTGTGGATTGGCGAGTCCACGAAATCTGCAGAGAAGTTCAGAGCCATGCGGAGCCGTGCAGAGCTTTGCGAAGCAGTGCAGAATCTGGTAGAGCAGTGCAGAGATGTGCAGAGCCTCGCTGTGTGGAGCCATGCAGAGCCTGTCAGAGCTTCACTGTGATGAACTGTTGGGACAGATAGACTGCTGTGCGCAGGCAGTGAGGAAGCCGGTGACCCAAGGAGGCATGGTAGCCCAAAAGGGGGTGGAGTCCCAAAAGGGGTTGGTGACCCAAACAGGGGTTGTTCCCCAAAAGGGGTGGAGTGCTAAAAGGGAGCGGTGACCCAAATAGGGGTGGTGGCCAAAAAAGGGGTGGCGGCGAGTGCCCTGAAGGACTGTTGCCGGCAACAGTGTTCGAACAGCGTCTGTCCAGGATTATGGACTGACTATCCATCTGATAAGATGTCACAGAGGTGTTCTGTGGAAGTCAATGGACAGAGTTTGACTGGACTTCTAGACTTAGGGAGCTCGGTGACCCAGGTGAGTGCCACACTCCTGGTCTATCTGATACTTGGAAGGAAGATGGAAGTCCACTGCATCCATGGGGTAGCTAGAGACTACCCAGTGTCCAGGGTGATCATTGAGATGCCCACAGTTATTAACACCCATGATGTTCCTGTGGTACTGGATTTGCTATACCCTATTATACTAGGCTGCGGCTTTAAATTGTTTTGGGACTTGTGGGAGGAGAGGGAAGTCTCTGATTGCCCAAAAGAGAGCTGGAATGACCCTAATGGAGCCCCAACACAGCAGGCAGCTGAAGGGATTCCTGTTAATATGACAAATAAAGCGGAGGTAGCTGCTCCTCTGTTAGCTCAGTGCTTAGTGGCCTAGGCTGGAGACCCGGTAGTGGATATGGTGACAAGGAGTCAGACCAGACAGAAGGTATGGGTCCAAGGGAATCGCAACACCGTACTGACCGCCAGGGATGGGGGTGGCCCGACAAAGGGGCAACCCTATCTGAGGAAGTGATGGAATCGGATGATGTATTGTTCCTAAAGGGTTGCACAATTGCATGCCTGCAACTGGGCACAGCATCTATCTCTGATGTGTCCTTAGCACACGGATTTTGACTTACCCATACGCCTCTTGAGGAACCACATCATGGGGGGGAAACGCGTAGAGGCGAGACCTTAACACAGATAAGTGTATCTGGTCTTTTATTTTGTTTTTCTTTTTGGTATTTCACCGCCGTTACATTTATAGTTGGGGCATTGCTTCAATGTTTGTATACCAATTGCATTGTGCCCTTGGCAATATTGGATCTCTTTATCTTAGCTGGTATTGTGGCTATAAGCATTTAGGATTTATGATACTGTACCTGGGGGAGGTGATTGTTATACCTACTTTGTTATATTTATCGTGTATGTGCTAATATCTGCTAAATACTCTGGTGGGCCTTAATAAGGATATCATCTTTTGATGACTAATTGTTTGGGTCATCTGATATCTGATCATGGTCTGACCGAGTAGTAGGGGTAGTTATGTAAGGTACACCATTGTAGCCCCCTAGACACCTATCTATTTATAGCATCCTCATTTGATAGGGATTGTCTAAGGGTTAGTAGGAACAGCCGCCGAGGAGCGGGGGCGCCACTTTGCGTTCAAGAGGGTGCCAACCTCCGCTGCCAGGCAGGAATTACTAGGTAGGGTTTCTGGAGGGTGTAATAGCCACTAAGTAGGAGAGCTAGATAATAATACATCTGTAGGGCTTGGTATGGTCAGATCGGGCTTTTCTAGCTTAGTTACTATTGGTGATTTACCGTCTGGTGTTTTTGGTGGTATATTTAGTGTAGGTGCTGGTTATTAGTCATTTTAGGTATTGCTAGCTGTAGCACCCCCATATTATTATAGGGATTTGTAGGGCTTTCAGGGTCAGCCGTCGAGGAGCGGGGGCGCCATATTGCGTCCAAGAGGGTGCCAACCTCCGCTGATAGGCAGGGAGTAATCAGGGACACATAGGGTTTCGTATCCTTCTCCCACCCGTTTGCCCTTTAACCAATAGGCCAGACTTTTATTTACCCATTCCCTAAATTGTAGGGTTTTTGGGTGTTGTGCTAGTTTTTAATCCCATTTTTTTGATTTGAAATAAAGTTATTGTATATATTAGTTTTGTGATATTTTTTGATTGATACTAATTTGGGCATCTAGTACTATACTTCTCCCGGGAAAGGATAAAGGGTTAGGGAAAGCAGGTTAGAGGGGAAAAAAGGAAAAACTCATATAATATGAGGAAAAAGGGAAAAGAGAAGACAGGCATACATACAAACATTTCCGTAGGTTTACACAAAACAACTTTTGCTTAATATCAGCACCTGAAATAGAAACTCAAACAGTACACGTATGCAATTGCGTATGACATCAAATTAAATGTTGAAAAGTCAGTAAAGTCAAACAGTACACGTATATATTTGTAAATGATTGTGTAAATCACCACAATAAATGTTGCTTAATATCAGCATCTGAAAACAAAAGTCAGTAACTATACACATTAGCGTATGACATATATGAGGGCCTGTCATGTCTGGGTCACCTCCAGACTGTGTGGGAGGAAAGTTCGGTTCATTTCCAAGCTACAATTGTGGAATAAGTGGAAAACAGCTCTTCTGAGCACTTGGATAATAAAGTCACTATGTTCAGTAGAGTGTTGATTGTATTTCCTTTTCACTTGGGACGAAGGTTTGATTTGGGCCAGAGAGCCAGAAGGCAACAACTGTTGGCACAATTATTAGAAAATGGAAGAAACACAAGAAAACTGTCAATCTTTCTTGGTCTAAGGCTCTATGCAAGATCTAGCCTCATGGGGTAAGGATGATTCTGGGAAACATCAAGAAAGAGCCCAGAACTACACAGCAGGACCTGCTCAATGACCTGAAGAGAGCTGTAACCACAGACTCATCAATACCATTAGTAACACACTGCATCTTCATTTATTATAATCCTGCAGGGCACACAAAGTTCCCCCTGCTCATGCCAACTAGTGTTTGATGTAAAAATATAGAATGAGGGTAAGGTGGGAATCCATAGATGCAAGCATACTACTTTGGTATGATTTCTGTGGAGAAGCTGTCATAAAACCAATAATGGGGACTTTGGGTTTCACTACTATGAGATAGGTAGGATGTCACTATTTGGGGGACTCTGGATGTGGCGCATGACCCACTCTCAGAGCTAAATGTGGCTCTCAAGGTAAGAAGGGTTGTGGACCACTGCTGTAAACTAGAGACAGAAGAACTTGAATGTAAATGGAACCCATACAGGCATACAAGACCAGAATACAACTTGATCACTTTTCATAAAGATATGTGAATAAGTCTAAGATTTTGAAACTGAGGCTAAATAATGATATGACTGGATCACAATAATATCCATAATTGTATGAGCTATAATTGGATAAACTTCAATAGTTCAAAACTTATGTCAAAGGGAATTTGTCAGGGTGATTTTATTATTGTAACTATTGGCTTGGCTGTTTAAATCCTAGTACAGGAATAAAAATGTTACTTGTTTTGCAGTAATCCAATGTGAAATCTCTGGAAAAAAAATGACAATTTGACACCACATGCAAAAGAGCCTGGAATTGCATTGATAGCGTACTGATGTACTTGATGGTTCCAACCTCCAATACCCTTCTTGGATAATTTTCAAGTAGATTCAGATTTCATTTCTTATTGAGATCACAATGGATTACTACAAAAGAAGCATAATATTATTGCTATTCTAGGACTTATTCTGCCATACCACTAGATCAATTAGTAACATTGCTCTCACAGTTTCCCTTTAAATGCATAAAAACATTCCCTCAAAATGAAAAAGATGTCCCCTGGGAAGAAGCGATTAGCGAAAACGGTGTCTGGGTTTCCTTTTCCCAGTAACCTCCACATCACAGGTACTGACAGCACGGTGTAACCGCCTTTTTACTTTGAACTTTGGCATTCCAAAGGTTATGATGTACTTGGACTTGCTTATAAGTTATTCACTCGCACTTTAGCACAAGCTACCCTTAGTCCTCATAGGATCTATTCCTTCAGACCTTACACTTACCATTACTGACAGCACGGTGTAACCGCCTTTCATCTTGGACTCTGGAATTTCATAGGTTATGATAAGTGATGAGCGAATGTACTCGTTACTCGAGATTTCCCAAGCACGCTCAGGTGTCCTCCGAGTATTTGTAAGTGCTCGGAGATTTAGTTTTCATCGCCGTAGCTGAACGATTTACAACTACTAACCAGCATAAGTCCATATGGGGGTTGCCTGGTTGCTAGGGAACCCCCACATGTACTTATGCTGGCTAACAGATGTAAATCATCCAGCTGCTGCAAGGAAAACTAAATTTCCGAGCACTAAAAAATACTCAGAGGACACCCGAGCGTGCTCGGGAAATCTCGAGTAACGAGTATATTCGCTCATCACTAGTTATGATATACTATGTACTCGCACTTTAGCGCAAGCCACCTTCAGCCCTCATAGGATATATTCCTGCAGACCTTGCATTTACCACACTGGTGTTTTTGAAATTTCTTTATTCCATTAATCCAGAGCCTCACTCTGCCCTGTTTGACCTCCCTTATTTTATATCTATGATTCTTGATTTTATCTACTTGCTAATAAAAATACTTTACTTTTACTTAGGGTCTTGTACTTTCCCTTTATTTGGGCAAAACTTTCTTGGCTAAGGTATATTTCATACTCACCTCCTCTTTGGAATTATGGATCTCTGTCATCCATTATAGTATTGGACTATGTAGAAATAAGTCTCTTAATCACTATTAAAGTTTAATTGCAGTCACTAGTCTGAGGCATTTATTTATTATTTTTTCTTGCGATTTTTTTCTTATATTTTGCTCCATATACTCATCTCATTTTTCCCTCACCCCTGTCTTTTTGCATGTCTTTTCATCTGACTCATCTTACATACAATACTGGATTTACTATTCTTCATCTGTCTGGCCATTCATAGTATTATTTTTCTTTCACTGATTTTACTTTTGTTTTGTATTTCTTACTTAGGTTCCTTCCTTTTCTCATCTAAAACCTTTTGGCGCTCTTAATTGTACACTACTTTTTACAGCACCAATATCCTTCTTGCTGCTGTGTCCATTTCCATGTGTCCCTGCTTTTCACCAGGGTGGGTCCGCCTGCACAGGGTGGGTCTACCCGCCCTTCTGTACTCTTACAGACTGACTTCCATAGTCTCCCGGGAGCTGCGCATGCGCATTACTTCCTTTCTATTTGTGCTGACATACCTGTTCTCTTCTACTGACTAGAGATGAGCGAATATGTTCAGCTCCCTCCTTATTCGGCAAGCTCCTAATAAGCTGCAGAGGAAACCCGGTTACCTGGATCACTCCTGCTGATCAGCTGTCCAGTGCCATAGTTGCATGTGTCGCGGTTGTTTCACCGTCACAACACATGCATGGAGAGCCCAACAAACAGTATCTACTGTACATGCATGTGTTGTGACAGTGACACAGACGCGACACATGCAACTGTGGCGCCTGACAGCTGATCAGCAGGAGCGATCCAGGTAGCAGGTTTCCCTTCTGCAGCTTATTCGTTAAGCGCTACAGCTTGCCGAATAAGGAGGGAGCCGAACATATGCACTCATCTCCTGACGCATGCGCAATACAGTGTTGGGCAGAGAAGTCTGCCAGCTCCAGACACATATGTCATGTCCGGTTTACTTCTGTTCCTGAGGAGTGAACACACTCCGCACCAGTAGGACATTTACGGTACTTATTAGTCATGGTATTTAAACTTCTTACAGGTGCATTCAAGGCACATTCCCCTAACAAAGCTGTGCTAGACACGGCGACACAAGTTGGGTTGGCTCCCAGACCTGTTAGGCAGTCTTTCCATCCCCGTTCCTACCCTCCATCTCTTCCGTGGTTCTGGAGGCATATTCATTCATGGTAGATTAATCACTCCATGCGGGTATTCCTCTCTGGCTGTGGCCAGCCTACAATTTTGTGTGCAAACTCTGTGAACATGGACTGGGCTTACTTTCTTTTCTTTTTGTCCTCTTACATTGCCATACCTATCTTCCCCATTGTATAGGTTGCTCACTCTCCTTGGAATGCCTGTCTTACATATCACCTCCTCTCATTTACCATGGAAGTTTCTGACTTATAGGCTACATCTCCATACTAACTAGGTATTTATATTATTAAGAGGCTGTTTTGGTATGGTGCTTTGCCTAGGTTGTATTTATTGATGTGCATTACCTTTGACTTATATTTCTCTATAGGATTATTATTTCTCTATATAATGATACTGCTATATATTTGACTATGCACTTTTTTAGGTATTCAGGTCTGGGAACCCATTATATATGTTTTAACTTTTTTTGTATTCACTTTCGCTTCTTGTGCTCTTGTTAAATAAAATATAAATTTTTTATATATTGAAGTGAGCACATGTTTACAGGTAGTCTTTCTCTTCCTTCCTATGGGGATCATAATGCTCGGATGACTAATCCAAGAGGTTGGTCATTGTTGGATCCCCAAATCTCTTTTCCCCTTGAGTGACAGGTTTCTCCATGCATAGCATGTATGGGTGAGACTGTTTAACTAGTCACTCGAGGGACAAGGTCCTCATCAGGCTTTTAAATGTATGATTTCTCTTACTCATCCCAGCGTTGTAGACCAAAACATACTTGCCTAAAGCGGTGATGTAATGAAGGTTACCGCAGTTCATTGACCAGTTCACAGTGAACTGAGCTTGGGAACAGCTGGCAGTGACCGGTGGTAACCTCTATGACATTACTACTTGCCACTGAAGCTGAACTCTGACGCTCTGCTCAGTGTCTCCTGGATGTCAGGCTGAATGGTAGCAACATGGCATCATTGTTCAAGACATCCAAATGAAGCAGAGATGGATTACAGCATGGGGCAAAAGGATTATCGTCAGACAGGTGAAGAATATGTTTTATTATTTTCATTTTTACAGCAATAAAAAAATGAGGGTGGGGTGTGTTTATTTAAAGTAAAGGACTTTATTCTTGCTGTGTCATTTTTACAATATGTCTACGGGGTGTCTTATTGACCCCACTCTATTACTAACCCCTAGGATAGATGTCAGATGACAATACAAAACTGACATCAACCCCAATCGTATTATCCCACTTGCTACCCAACCAGGGCAAATGGGAAGAGCGAGGCTAAGCACCAGATTTGGCTCATATTATTTATGTACCATTTTTGGGGGACAGCTGAGGACTGATATTGGAAGCCTTGGAGGAGGGCAATATCCCTGGCCCCTTCCCAGGCTATTAATATCAACCCTCAGCTGTCTGTTTAGCCTTTGCTGGTTAGAACTTATATGGGGACCCTATGTAATTTTATTGGTGGGTTTCCCTATAAACAATTATTAATAATTAATATGATTAGTAATAGACTGAGAACATTTTGGGATATTGTCCACTTTCCCAGATTAGTAACATCAGCCCTCAGCCTTGGGTCTTCCCTCTGGTGGTTTTAAAAATTATGCTGTAGTCAAGGCCAATTTTGATTATTTAATTCTTAATTTTATACATGATGTACACAGGGTGCTGTCTTCAGCAACGAGCATCTTGGAACAGTGCAAACTATACCACTTGTTCCCAGGTGCTGGGTCTAGCTGATGACAAACGGATGTCATCGGTTTATCATCAGTGTGCACATGTGCGGCATGTTTTGTGGCCCTTGCTGCTTATAAAAAACAGAGATGTCTGTGGGTTTTTCACACGAACACACAGTCAGTATGGTTAACCTTACATGTGTGCACCACAGTTAAATACAATGGATGTGCGTGTGTCCGTATTTGCAGTCCTTAAAAAACAGACCACATACTGATAAAAAATGGACATGTGAAGGGGGCCTTAAGCTGATAGGAGCCATGGAGACAGTCACCTCCTCCAAATGTATACTACAAAACACAAAAGAAGTTAACTAGCACTCGAAAAACACAGATGGCACTCATACAAAAAAACTAATATCCAAATGAGCTGTAAGAGAAAAGTAAACTTTGGCAGCCATTTACGGCCAGTCAGGGTTGCAACCGCAAGATGGTGGACAAGGATTAGAGCAACACTGTAAATATAAGAAGAGCATGACCTGCAAGAATTTTGCTAAACGCAGAACATATATTACTTGTGTTGAAAAAAAAACACCTGAATGGTACTTTAACTGACATCTACAAAAAATTATTTGATATTCTTGTAGAAAATGCAATCAGAAAATGAAGAACTGCTGAACTTGCCAATATAATAGAAGACTAGCTTATTCCCTCAGAAAAGACAATTGTTAAACCACAGTAACCAAGGCTTGCATTGAAATGATGCCTTGTCAAACAAGATGCTTGATGCATTTCCCTTGTTATCATATCACAGGAGGACAGCAGTGTGACAGGAAAAGGTTGACTTGGTGCTTAGCTGACTTTCCTGATTGACCTGGAGCCAGTTTTAGATTTTTGCACAGGCTAATTCAATAGCTGCTTGTTATTTTACATTAATCCCTATAGCCATGATTACAAATTAAATCTACATAGATTAAGTAGCTTTCTTGTTAGAAAAAAATGTTTAGACTTAGAGGAGGATCCCTTTAACAGGTAGCACAATACATGCAACATGTTCTGACCCCAGGCCAGAAGGGGGAGCTCTAGCTTCCCTATAGATATGCTCTGACTTGGAGGAGGAGAGTTCAGATCAGTTTGTAGAGAGTGTGAAGGAAAAAGAAGCACAGGAGAAGTGAGGAGCTGGAGAGGAGCTGCAATTGAGCTCCCTCCATGATGAAGCGCAGGAACCGGACACCGGGAGATGGAACTGTGTGGGACTGTATGCCACACAGCAGAAACTGGAGGGCAAGAGCTTGAAAGTTACTTGCCCACAACTACACCTGAAGGCACAGCAGCATACAGAGCCCAGAGTCACCGTAAATAGACACCTGTAAATTGGCTCGAGTTGCCTGCTATGCGGGTACTGTCCTAGGACAGAGAGAGAGAGGACCTTGAGAGAAGCCTCAGGCAGCAAAGGACTATTACACAGCGCAGTGTGGAAGGCTCCCAATCCCACCTGGCTAAGGAGATTCCTAATCGTTTCCAGGCTCCCTGGACCTCACTATCACCTGATAAAAATACCCTGGACTGTGGCAGTTTACCACCAGTAAAAGGTAAAGAGACTGCAACCTTATGTCCTCTGATTCTTTCTGGCACCACACCATCTTTGCCTACTACATTGGGAGCCCTGGGTGTTAGGGCTGGCGGAACGCACCGAGTAAATAGAGAGATGTTATTTAGTGCGTTCGCAGCCCGAGGTACACCGTGCAGGAGAGAAACGGCTGCTGGCAAATGGCAGCCCTATATGGTGGTAGAAGCGAACTCTGTTACTTCACAGAGTCACCTAAAGAAAGCACTGTGTGCTGTTAACCTCACAGGAGTACACAGCGACTGCCGAGCAGATAGCAGTTGGTGCTTATGCAAACATACAATCTCATCACTGGAGGTGCCAGTATTCTAGGGGCTTATTTCAGCCGGGGCCCTGAATCCATACACGCAATCTCCTCACCAGAGGTGCCGGTATTCTAAGGGGCTTATTTCAGCTGGGTCCCTGAACACATAGAAACGTAACCACACTGGCGCAGAGCACATAACTTAGATTTGATACTAGCGCATGGCCGTGCGGCCATTCATACCTTTTAAAACTGCAGCAAGTACAGGACCTTCCTAGAAGAACCAATGAGAGGCTGCCACAGAGCCTGAGGAACTTCAGGACCTCCTGGAGAACCAATGGGTTTTGCTGCAGTATCTAAGCATGTGAACCTCGATCTCCAATGAGAGATCTTACCCTGGGCATGCTCAGTAGGGAAAAAGCAGGACTTAGTCCCAAAAAGGTCTGCTTGCCGCTGCCCAGCACTGGCTTCAATGGCAGAAGCTGGAAAAGCAGCAGTAACCCTTTGCACAGAGTCAGACTGAGCAAGACGCTGGGACTAATGTCTCCGCTGAGCAGGCTCCAATGCAGCTGGAGAAAAATGGGAGACCGCAGCGGAGATGGCCTTAGATTCCCCCTGTGCAGAGGTGGGAACTCAACCCCTAACACCGGGGATCCAGCTTCACCTCTGGAAAGCCATACCATCCCTGCTGCAGTACCATCATTCCCCAGTAGACCCCTTTAAGCAGCGTCGGTCATCCCTGACTGAGTACCACAGGTGGCATCACGAACATTCTTTATTCAAACAACTTATTTAAAGACCTTCCCTTTAATTTGGATGCCCAGGGCCACGGACAGGCTCATTGCCACTGTGATCACCCCTTTAACGACCACCGGACCCGGCCCAAGTACCCCGAGGTCCTAGTGGGTGCTCCACATGTAATAAGCAGGATCAGAAGCAGAGCCCACCCCATACATGGTGGAAGCTGGCATTGTTTTGCATCCAGCACTTGCTTCTAACAGCAGAAATCTAAGCTAGCTCTGATCACTGCTGATTAACTGCTCAAACGTTGTGGTCATTTACTTACATTTCACTGTCAATCTCTGACAGCAACATTTAAGTCTTGCAATTCAGAGCAAGGGTCTATTTCAGTGTCCCTAATTTCTCTCCTTTCTCCCTGTGAAACAATTGTGGTATGCCTATGGGTTGCCATTAGTGATGAGCCAGGGTGCACACTACTGCTCGATACTCGATCAAGCATTGGAGTGCTTGGGTATGCTCGTTACTCGATCGAATATCGTGAGTGCTTAAGCGCCATGCTCAAGTTCCCACCCTGCATGTTTTGCGATTGTTAGCCAATAAACATGTGGGCATTGCATGCCATATATGGTAATGCCATAGCCATGTTGGCTATGACATTACTGTGATTGGCAGGCCACATTGTGTCATCGTGTCTTAAGCTGTGTGCTCACGATGAGGATTATTAGCACTGGATGAGATAATAGCACAGTGGATAGGATCAATAGAAATTCTAATGCCCACTGTGCTTTTTTTCACACTGAATAAAATCTCCTCTGGTGCGGGTTTCTGAGCAGCAGCATGTCAATTCCTCTTGCAGGAATGCTCATTCTTCTGTGTGGAATTTCCCCATAGACTTGTATTAGATGCGGTGAATTAACAGTTAAAAAAAGCACATGCTTTGTAAGTGTGTTTATGCAGGTATTTTTAGCCTGGTTTTAATAAATAAATAATTTTCAAATATTACGTGGGGTACTACCTAATTTTGATAACCAGCCAAGGTAAAGCAGGCAACCGGGGGCTCATATTATCAGGCTAGGAAAGTTCATGGTTATTTGGACCTTCCCTGCCAAAAAATACAAGGGCACAGCCACCCCAGAATTGGCGCATAACAGTACAATTCTTTGTCAAAAAATCCATTAAAAATAATGCCATCAACCTTGGGGTTGGTACTGCAGAGGTGTCTATCAGACACCCCCATAACTAAAAAAATAAAAACACACACAGAAAAAAACACTTTATTTGAATAAAGACCCCCACGCACATACTATCCTTCGTTCACCAATTTACTAAACAAAATCCCATACACGTCCAATGTGAAAAATACAGAAGTGGTGACATGCTTCTATTCTACTTTTCCTCTGATTGTTCCACTTCTGGTTTTGGCTTACAATACTGAGGTAAAAAACTCACCAAATACTGAGCGTGTGACCGTGGCCTGACACATTGCTGGAATTAAGGTCTCTTTCTCTGCTTCATACTGCTCTCAGATTAGGTAGTAAAACTTGGTGAAGAAACAAAAGTCCAGATAACCAGAAATACCAGTCCAGGCTGGAGCACGGATAGTGCTAGTACCAAAAACACCCAAAACTTGAAGCAAGGAAGAGAGATCAGCTCCACGGACATAAAATCTACTTTATTGATATATGTTAAAATTTCAAATGACATCTATATTGGCTTACAACAATAAAAAACAGTAACACATCTGTAATAGATGAGATTGATACAATCTATGTCTTTGCAGAACATTAACTTTGTGCTTTGTGTTTTTTCAGGTATATTTGTGTGGCTGATGCTGAGATTGTTATTCTTTGAACTTCTAGATTCATACCACATCTGTATATGTGTCATGTTTTCCTATAGACATGTGTATGCACTGAATGTAAATTATATGCTGTTTTATGTGGATTTGTATGTTTGTTTTACATTGGAGGTGACTATATTTTTGACTGCACCACTTTACCTCTTAGGCCGGCGTCACACTTGCGAGTATTACGGACGTAAGAGCGCAGAAAATACGTCCGTAAAACTCGCCAAACAAACGGCACAATTATTCTCAATGGGTCTGGTCCTATCAGCCGTATATTACGGATCCATATTATACGGCTTTCTACGGCCGTACAAAATCGCAGCATGCTGCGTTTGTCAGCGTATTGCGCAAATAATACGCCAATGAAAGTCTATGGGGGAGCGTAAAATACGGAATGCATATGGACCATGCGTGTGACTTGCGAGAAATACGCTACTCACTGGCAGATGTCCGGAAATGTCAAAAGGCCTCAATCAGGCAGGTGAGACATGCTAATTAGCTGAAAAAGCCAGACAGTGAACCCGGAAGTCTGCTGCACGCCTCCACGGAGTGAGATCTTCAAGATGGCACACATCATAAATGTTGATCTCCTCATCATATTGGTGCAAGAAAGGCCTGTTATCTGGGATCAGAGGGATCCCAACTATGCTAACAGGACCCAAAAAGAGGCAGCATGGAGGAGTGTGTGTGGGTCCCTCTTCCCACATTATGAGCAGCAGCCACGTGAGGCACAGCGGCAAATAAGTAAGTACACCCATGTTTGAAATGTAATGTTCTTGTTAAACAGCAGGCCCTTACTACTTTGAATTTGTAAACATGAATTTATTAATGAATACAGAAATGATTTGAAAGCACACCAGTACGTACATGGTGTTGTACATGATAAACGGATTTCAATAATGTTTTCAACAGATGTCCCTTACTAACATTGTTTTCCAGTAATTGTTCTTTCTGGGATAGAGGGTAGCGGACTCTGTCCTTGTGGCCTTACTTTAGAATTGTCTTATGTTTTCCAATTAACTAATAAATGTATTCTACAAATGCATATTCCTATGCTAAAATAAAATATGTGTAGTCAATTAGACCTTGTGTGACCACTCTGCATAATGGGCTAATCAATGTGTGTAATATTTGTTGTTTCAGTGGGTGATGTTACAACCAGATGGCGGAGCATCCCCGACCAATACAGGAGGGAGAGGCAGCAGCGGGAGAGAAGTGGGGCAGGCGCACCTCCCAAGAAAAGAAAAAATATATATATTTTGACAGGCTCACTTTTTTGAACCTCAGCATGGACCTCAGGCCGTAAGTACAAACATCACAACCCCTTTTTTTTTTTTAGAGAAACATAAACATTTGTACTCAACAAAAATTATCTTTACAGAACACAGTCCAACCTCACTGACAGGGAGACAGGGTCTGACTCTGAATTGGTCATAGACCCAGTTGGTGAAGAAGAAGAGGTGGCTGGTCCATCTTCTGCTCCCTCAGGCTCCATCCCTCCAGGATCCTCCTCATCTGGCCAGCAAGCTCCAGCAGAGCCAGAACAACAGCAAGAGGCCCCACAGTTGTCATCAGCAGCAGCAGCACCACCACCACCTAGCCAGGATGACCCTGGAAACAGCAGCAGCCCTACTGTTGCCCTGGAGCGCTCACCACAGGCTGCAGTCTTTTCACAGCGTGCTCGCCGCAGGAGAGAGCTCCTCCAAAGCAGAAGAAACGTTGATGCTGGGGTGATGAACTATCTGGCAAGGGTTCGTGAGGATGATGGGGAGGAGGGCTTTACAAGGAGCCTTGCCCGGTATTTAAGGCCCATAGAGCGTGAGTTGAGGCTTCGTGTGAGAGGGTGCATTCAGATCCTGATTGATGCATGCACCCCCCCAAATAACCCATACCAACTTATGGAGATTATTGAACAGTGGCAGATGTCACCTCAAAATATCCTGCGGCCTCAGAGATTACAAGACATGCATGCTCATCAGGGATCTGAAGCACCCCCTCCACGTCAGCCGACACCTCAACCACAACCCACACCCAACCCACCATGGCAACCTCAGTACCATATGGCCGGATATCGTCAACCATCCCAATATGGCCACTTGTCCACACCCAGTGCTGGAGGCTGATCCCAACCTGGGTTTGGACAATATGGCCATTTTGGTTTGGGGTATGATTCCAGGCCATATGGTCAGCAACATCAGGGGTTACCTCTAAATCCTTATCAAAATATGCCAATTGCCGAGCATCATACCATGTATAATGTTCCTCCAGCCACTACCACATCCTCACAGGGTGCAGGACAATTGGGCCTACAAAGGCCACCTGATGAGGACCCTGAGCAATCCACATCTCCACCACCTACCTACCAAGACTTGTGAATTTTTATTTTATTTTTATTTTGTTTTTTACATTTGTTTTAACATTTTTTTTTCTTCATACAATCTTGAGGTTGTTTGTGCTGACATGTTGTATGTTTATATTGCCACAAAAAATGTGTCAAGAAAATATATTTGAAAAAAAGGTTATGACAAAACAATAACCAACACAAAAAATTAGAGTTAAGTAAAAATTAATTTTTGATAAATCAACATCTGGTTGTGGAGAATTCATTATTCAATCACACACACATGATAGGCTCATAACCATATGTAAATTAAAGAAATACAACAGACACATTTTTGAAAATGGTAATACAAATATTTAAAAATATACAAAATTAAACATACGAAATTGCATATTTTTGCCAGGGAGTAGCACCTTGAGGACTCAAAAAATAATTGGTGAATACATCACGAACTTTGAGGCCAGAAAGGGGACGACGCGGAGGAGGGACATATGGGTAGGCCTAATAACATTGTTCATGAGGTGATCATCATTATTAGGTGAGGAACAATCATTTATGCGGGTAAACTTATGTAAAATAGCACAGGCTTTGATAACTTCATTGATTGTAGCCTCACTGAGCTGAATGGCAGACTGAAGAACACGCCATTTGGCAACAAGAATCCCAAAGGCGCACTCCACCAGTCTCCGCGCCCTGGAAAGTCTCATATTAAAGACCCTCCGCCGGTGGTCCAGGTTGCGCCTGGGATAAGGCCTCATGACGTGCCTCATCAGTTGGAAAGCCTCATCTCCAACCAAAACAAAAGGCACTGCTTCCGCATTGGATCCTGGGAGTTGTTGTGGTGGTGGGAGGTTTAACTGGTTGTCACGTAGCCGCCGACCCATTATGGACGAATTGAAGACCCTACAGTCTCCAGTTCGCCCATAGGCCCCAATGTCTACAATTATAAACCTGTAGTTACTGTCAGCAACAGCTAACAGAACTACAGAGAAAAACTGCTTATAATTGTAGAATTGCGAACCAGAGTTCTGCAGCTTACGCACCCTAATATGTTTCCCATCCACAGCTCCAATGCAGTTAGGGAAGTCACAAGTGTTCGAGAAACCACTGGCGATTTTTAGCCAATCCTCCTGTTTGGGCTCAGGCATAACAACTTCATGAAGTTTCTCCCATATTTTGAAACAGGTTGTACGAACAATGCCTGAAATTGTCGAACGCCCAATAAGGAACTCCAAGTGTAGTCCCGCATAGGACAAGCCTGTGGACAGGAAGCTGAAAGACAAAAAAAAAAAAAAAACATGAGTCAAAAGAAAACATGAAGAAGCACAAATGTATAGTATATTTACAAAGACATTATGTCCAGTCTAAAATTGTACAGTTCCCATGGTTACTTTAATACAACATTAACCACAGTTTTGTTGATGTGCTTGTGCCATAATGTCAACCTAAACTTACATAAACCTACTAGAAGACAACACATAAAAAATAGATCATCAACATACAGTATGTGAGAATGTTGAATACATACCATAAGGTTAGGAGCAGACGCTCCTCAGCAGAGATGGCTTTTCTCATCCTTGTGTCCTGATAGGTGATCCCAGGACGTAAGATCTCCAACAAGATATCAAAAGTCCTGATGGTCATGCGACTATACAGGTAAAACTTGGCAGGATGTGACCTCAAAGCTGAATATAGTCTCTGAAAATGTCCTTTACTCTGGCGTTGGGTCAATAGAGGATGCACCCACAATCTTCGTCTCCTCCTTCGCGGATCAACATTGACCGGATATGGCTGTCCAAAGCGACGTGACAACACCCAGTGAAGTAACACCCGCTGAGTTGTGCTTAAATACACATGGTCAGACATGTTTGTAAGGTGAAAGCAACACAGCCAAAAGAAGCTCCAGAACAAACAGGGCAGATGGGAGGGTTCCACCTGTTGTAGAGGGCTTAAATAGTGTTGTTAATGATGATTTAAATGTTTTGCAGGCCAGAAAACCGTTAAATGTCCATTTTGTGATGCTGCGTGAAAAATACGCCATACGGATCACATACGGATTACACACGCAACAGCACATGCGCAAAATACGCGACCACACCTTGGCAACGGATTAACTACGGAACTAGATTTCTGGGACATTTTGGCGTATTACATGTGTAGTACGGACGTATAATACGTTCCGTATTGTCTTACGCCGACTGTGACTCCAGCCTTAGGCTGGGGTCACACTTGTCGTATAGAAGATCGGTTCATGTCTCCCTGCCGAGAGTCACAGGAGTGTTGACCATATGGTCTTCTGTGTGTAATCCAATTGCAATGTGATGATTTCCTCGCATCTATGTATCCGTATGACATACGTATGGTATATCATGCGTATGGCTCTAACTTTATCGCTGACTTGAAAAATGGACATAAATGGATCAATACCCTGAAATAAATAAAAACCTAATCAAGCACCCTATTTATTAACTCCACAACAAGTTCCCTCCTCCAATCTTTGCAATAGAGTCCGTACAGGTGTATTGGTTTTGCTGCTTTGTGTCAAACATGTCTGACAGGCTTTCCTTCAACACAACTGAGCAGGTTCTTTTCCACTGGGTTTTGTCCCAACATTTAGGGGAGCCTTACCCACTGATTGTGGATCCAAGGAGGTGGAGAAGAATGTGGGTCCATCTGCTTTTGAGGCGACGGGTGACTAAAGGACATTTCCACCGCCTGTATGCTTCTCTACGCAGCCATCCTGACAAGTTCTACTGGTATTGCCGGATGAGTGTGCCAACATTTGACATTCTCCTCGAGACTGTGTGCCCTGGTATCACCTACAAGGACACCAAGATGCACACATTTATTTCCACAGAGGAGTACCTTTTACTTACATTACAGTATGCATCAATCCTCTTTTTGCCTTTTTTATTTTATTTTTTTGGGTTAAATACACTGTTCCATTGCTTTTGTTACCTTTTGTTATTTTTTGCCTTTGTTAAAGTTAAATAGCTTAATCACATTTTGCCTTTTCCATTACATGCTGTTCTTAATTTTGATCTTTTCCTTATGCGTTGAATTGTGTTGTATTTTGTTTAGGCAGGGCTTAGTTTGCTATGTCCATTACTTTTATGGTGTCCTAAACTGTTAAGACGCTGCGCGGATATGTCCTTTGTAGTGATGAGCGAATATACTCGATACTCGAGAGTTCACGAGCACGCTCAGGGGTCCTCCAGGTATTTGTAAGTACTCGGAGATTTAGTTTTCAGTGCCGCAGCTGAATGATTTACATCTGTTAGCCAGCATAAGTACATGTGGGGGTTGCCTGGTTGCTAGGGAATCCTCACATGTGCTTATGCTGGCTAACAGATGTAAATCATTCAGCTGCGACACTGAAAAATAAATCTCAGAGTACTTACAAATACTCGGAGGACACCCGAGCATGAGCGAGAAATCTCGAGTACCGAGTATATTCGCTCATCACTAGTCCTTTCCTAATTTTTTTTTTCTTCCTTTTTGTAGATTCCTGTTGTGAATTCTGTGGCTGAATTCACTCCTGTGGTCACAAGTGGTATTGCAGCCTCTGGGCTTCCTCCCTCAGGTGTTTTGGTGAGCTCGTTGGCTGCCTTGCTATTTAACTCCACCTGAGTCTGTCTTCCTTGCTCCTTGTCAATGTTCCAGTGTTGGATCTGAGCTACTGCATCTTTCCTGTGGCCTGCTGCTCTGCTAGATAAGTGTTACTTTGTTTTTGTTTCCGTTTTTTCTGTCCAGCTGTGCTATTCTCTTTTGCTGGAAGCTCTGAGACGCAAAGGGTGCACCACCGTGCCGTTAGTTCGGCACGGTGGGTCTTTTTGCCTCCCTTTGCGTGGTTTTGCTTTAGGGTTTTTTGTAGACTGCATAGTTCTCTTTGCTATCCTCGCTCTGTCTAGAATATCGGGCCTCACTTTGCTGAATCTATTTCATTCCTACGTTTTGTCTTTTCATCTTGCTAACAGTCATTATATGTGGGGGGCTGCCTATTCCTTTGGGGTATTTCTCTGAGGCAAGTCAGGCTTGTATTTCTATCTTCAGGCTAGTCAGCTCCTCAGGCAGTGCCGAGTTGCATAGGTAGTGATAGGCGCAATCCACTGCTGCTTTTAGTTGTGTGAGGATAGGTTCAGGTATTGCGGTCTACAGAGATTCCACGTCTCAGAGCTTGTTCTATTGTTTTTGGGTTATTGCCATATCACTGTATGTGCGCTGATTACTGCACACTGTGTTGCCTGATAGCACAGCATAACAGATTCCTATCCACCGGTCTCTCCTATGCGGCCCTTTATTTGGAATTTTTGATTGAGAAATCCACCATCTCAGGAATTGTTCGTTCTACATTAAATGATGGCGATAATGGTGCGGATGGAAGTAATGGCTTGGATACTACACACGTACATCATCCACGTCGTCAGCCCTCTGGACATAAAGTGAGGGATGTGTTTACTAATTATTTTGTTTCACCAGCGGGATATACTCAATGGCAAGACAATGCAGTGTCTATGCTATGATTTTTTCCCTTTTGGCAAAATAAACGTATGTTAATGATTGAATTGTATGATGATTTTGCATAATATTTTTCTATTTGTCAAATTAAACACATCATCTACATATTTGAAAAAGTAGAAATGACACATTGAATTAACAGTTTTTACTCAGAACAGTTTTGTTTCAAAGAATAAAAACTATATTGATATCATATGGCAAATTTGGTTACTGTGACACGGCAACCATCAACTTTAAACAAAACAATTTAGTCATTATGTGATTTTTTTTTTACAAATTTACGTATGTAGGTGGAGGTGATGGCAGGAGGGCAGCATGAGTGGCTTGAGTATTTTACGGGCCTACCTGATTGTGACCAAGAGAAGTGGAGGAGGCTGGATAATGGACCAAGGGAAGGCCCTGTTATGGAACATGGTACTGGCCACTTGAGTAAGGATTTACATATTCATGTGGATTGGTGTTGCCATTTCTGTAAACCCCCCAGAATGGCCATGTCGATCATACCCATGTTGTTACCACACTCCTACAGTGGGTATGTTGAAGTGGCTATATTGGGCAGGTGCAGCTGGAGCTATAAAATGCACATGTTGTTGGTATTGCCCTTGATGTGTCTGTGGTGATGGAATACGTGGTGGAGGTGGTTCTGTGCCTGCTACTCTATTGTCATACTGGCTTCCAGGCATGTGTAGGTGGTTGTCGCTAGACATCTGCCATCTTTCTAGGTACAAGAACACCTAAGTCAGATTATTTGGTTCGGTGCATCAATCAGTCAAAAATTGTATGGCACCTCTGGCTCGCAGCCTGACCTCATGGGGAATTGTGTGCAGATACCGTGCAAGACTCGGAGCATATGCCTCCTCACCATCATCACTGACAGTGTGTGATAGATAATAGAAAATAAACAACATGACCTACTTGATGCCTGTTACCGGCTGTTGAAAGCTCCCTCCTGTGTTGGCCACAGTGTGGGATGCCTGCCTGGAGTCCCTGGAGTCAAGTATCCAGGGGTGGTGTAGGACTACTACTATGTTCACGATCATCTTCTTCTTGATTGGTCTCATGTCCTGCAGAAGGTTGTGCTGGTGGTGGTGGTTGGTTTGTTGATGCTGCTGCAGAAGAAGGTCCAGTCACCTCTTCAACATCCACAACAGGGTCCAAGTTGACCTCGAAGTCAGATGCTGTTTCTCGTTCCGTAAGGTTGGAGTTAGTTCTGTTTATTTGTGCAAAGTTAAAAAATAAACAAAAATTAATCTTGGACGTTAAGGCCATGGAGAAAATGTGGGCTCACGCATGCATTTCCGAACGTAGATCCATAATGGGAGCAAGGATATTCAATCTGTCATAATAGATACTGTATATTTTCACTTTTTAGTGGCTGCTGCACCACTCCTGCTCCGCTGCTGCCGCTCACGGCGGTACTGGTCACGGCAGCTGCGCCACCGTCTAGTGACATCACACACTGAAAAGTAACACAATACTACTTGGCAAGTGTAAAGAGAGAAACACGCCGGATAATTCAGAGAACATCATGTATGATGATGTTAAGTTAATTTGTTAACTTTTACTTACTAACTTCCTACTGCACCTCACATGGGCTTTCCTCATAATTTGGGAACATCTGGCTGCATATTTGTCGCCAAGCTGGATCCTTTCTATTTCGTTCCTCATAATGGGCGTCACATTGGTCCAGCCTCTCCTGCACCAGAACTATCAACATCTCCACATTTATGTGTCTGGCCATGTTGCTGGTATCCGTGGAGGCATGTTGTGGACTTTTTTGAGAGGTTGCCAGGGAAATGTCCATGCTATAGCTTCCTGATAATGAGGAAATTTCCTGTCACCTGGAACATGGTTGCGTATTTTTCTCAAGCTACATTGATGGTCCATGTGGTGTCCAATTTTTTCTCGCACCCATAGACTTGCAGTAGACTCGGGCGGTATACGCATAGAATTGTAGCATGCTGTGACTTCACTCTCACGCTGAATACGCCGGAGAAACATACGGTGATGTGAGCTGCCCCATAGAATAACACTGGTCCGAGTGCTATGCCATGTTTTCTCTCATAGCACTCGTCCGCATTCTGCGCTAGTGTGACCCCAGCCTTAAAGGGATTTTCCAAGAATAATTAGTAAAAAAAAAAAAATAATACACAGTTAAACATCATAATTTTTTCAAAATACCTTTATTTAGCAGGTAGGTATGCTTTATCTACTGCATTCTCTCGGGATTATAAAAATGACAACTGCCATAAATCAGCGTGCTCCTGTTCTAGATTTCAGAGGACAGTAAAGAACATCTGCTGGAGACATTTGTCAGGTCAGAGCAGCATTCTGTCAGCCATCGCAACCTCACATGCCTCCGTTCAGTCAGCCTGACAGGACACTCAGTGGAACGGACTAACGGAGAAGAAAAAACATCGGAGAGCACTTGCCAGATTTATACGCTCGTGTTAGCGAGCCCCTAAAGATAATCTCTTGCCAAATCTGTGAGCAGTGCAAGGAAGAGACAGAGACCCTGATTCCATTGATGTGTCACTTACTGGGCTGCTTGCTGCCGATTTGAGTAAATGATTATAATAAACCTAATGCCATGTAGCCCTCCATATTAAAAAGCTCTGTATAACCTCATCCCCCACCATTGATTGGCAGTGTTCTGCCTATGCACAGTGTAGGCAGAAAGCTGTCAATCAGTGGAGTGGGTGGGGTTATACAGAGCTCAACATTTGGAGAACTGGTAGATCTGCAGCAGAAAAAGCAGTGATTTTATCAAAATTATAGCAAGCAGCCCAGGAAGGGACACATCACTATCTCAGATGGGATACCAAAAATCTGGTGACAAATTACATTTAAATGGTGTGAATGTATCAGTAAACATGGAATTAACCTCACCTTACCCTCTTTCTTTCTTTTTACATTTTCTTTATAAAATAAAGCATGGGTCAGTTTTCATTTCTGTAGAGCATATTCTGTCACTATGAATTTATTGCCAATGGTCACATTTTGTTAGACCTTTGTGTAACACTTGATATATTCCACTCTTCAGAGAGGGCAAGCAATTTCCTCTTACTAGTAAACAGGTTACCACTTAAAAGAGCATATAAGCCCTGTGTAAGATTGTACTAGACCTGCGGCGTGTACTCCAGAGCAGACATTCATTCTGTATATTTATATGTCCTTTGTTCCCTCTTTGAACTCTTTTTCAAGCATTTTTTCCGCCAGTGCTGAACACTTTACACAGAAATCACTCATGAACGTGGCTCAAAGGCAATTTTGTAATTGGTCCTTGAATATCCCTCTGAAATCACCCGGAGAGAATATTTTTTTGCCATTTCTGTCATTTCAATGGCTCTAACAATCATAATAACACATCTGTAGAAATCTAAATGTGAATCTAAAAAGGGATAAGTTAGATGAAATGGAGAGGTTTTAGTAGAGATCAATATTTCATATTAGCATTTACAATCAATGGCTTAAAAAAACTGATTTTTTTTTTACAAAACCGATATATTTAACCCATTCCAAACATAGGCTGCTAGATAATCGTAACCAAAGAAGACTGACCATTTTACAATGATAAGCTCTTGAAATTATAAAAAGAAACAGCATGATGCCCTCGAATTTGGGTACAATAAGGATTGCTCGCTTTGTGTGACTGCAGGGACTGTGAGTGACGGGACCTAGTGACACCAGACTCCTTAGACTGATGATCTCTGTCTTGTAACATAGTAACATAGTTAGTAAGGCCGAAAAAAGACATTTGTCCATCCAGTTCAGCCTATATTCCATCATAATAAATCCCCAGATCTACGTCCTTCTACAGAACCTAATAATTGTATGATACAATATTGTTCTGCTCCAGGAAGACATCCAGGCCTCTCTTGAAACCCTCGACTGAGTTTGCCATCACCACCTCCTCAGGCAAGCAATTCCAGATTCTCACTGCCCTAACAGTAAAGAATCCTCTTCTATGTTGGTGGAAAAACCTTCTCTCCTCCAGACGCAAAGAATGCCCCCTTGTGCCCGTCACCTTCCTTGGTATAAACAGATCCTCAGCGAGATATTTTTATTGTCCCCTTATATACTTATACATGGTTATTAGATCGCCCCTCAGTCGTCTTTTTTCTAGACTAAATAATCCTAATTTCGCTAATCTATCTGGGTATTGTAGTTCTCCCATCCCCTTTATTAATTTTGTTGCCCTCCTTTGTACTCTCTCTTGTTCCATTATGTCCTTCCTGAGCACCGGTGCCCAAAACTGGACACAGTACTCCATGTGCGGTCTAACTAGGGATTTTTACAGAGGCAGTATAATGCTCTCATCATGTGTATCCAGACCTCTTTTAATGCACCCCATGATCCTGTTTGCCTTGGCAGCTGCTGCCTGGCACTGGCTGCTCCAGGTAAGTTTATCATTAACTAGGATCCCCAAGTCTTTCTCCCTGTCAGATTTACCCAGTGGTTTCCCGTTCAGTGTGTAATGGTGATATTGATTCCTTCTTCCCATGTGTATAACCTTACATTTATCATTGTTAAACCTCATCTGCCACCTTTCAGCCCAAGTTTCCAACTTATCCAGATCCATCTGTAGCAGAATATTATCTTCTCTTGTATTAACTGCTTTACATAGTTTTGTATCATCTGCAAATATCGATATTTTACTGTGTAAACCTTCTACCAGATCATTAATGAATATGTTGAAGAGAACAGGTCCCAATACCGACCCCTGCGTTACTGTAGTTGCTAAACACAAAGCATTCATTGAGGCTACAAAATGTAGACCACTGCCCAAGACCATTTTTAAAGGGGTGCTCCAAAACTATGATTGAGTTAATCGTAAATGTCAATGTAATAACCTAGTCACTTTTCTTATATACCTATAATTAAAAAATCCTTATCATTCTCTATGTACTTTCTCTAACTGTTTTACTTTTTTTACCTACTTCGTTTTTATTGACATTTCATTTTAGAATCCCCAATGCATGGTGGGATACTCAAACCAGACCTCACCAGATCTCACCAGTAGCCATTTTATTGTTTAATCTTACATACAGTGACCTTTGTGAGAACAATTGAATAACTATTGTGGACTTTGTCCCCTTGAGTTTTTTGCCTGCTTAGTGAGTGTTGTTCTGAATTTTAACTATGTTATTTATTTTATCTAAATATTCTAACATAGTAACATAGTAACATAGTTAGTAAGGCCGAAAAAAGACATTTGTCCATCCAGTTCAGCCTATATTCCATCATAATAAATCCCCAGATCTACGTCCTTCTACAGAACCTAATTGTATGATACAATATTGTTCTGCTCCAGGAAGACATCCAGGCCTCTCTTGAACCCCTCGACTGAGTTCGCCATCACCACCTCCTCAGGCAAGCAATTCCAATTCTCTTTGATCCTTTTGCTGTAAATAGCGTATAAGGAATTTTTCTATTATTAAGTTATTGGATTTGTTACCTGATCCCATAGGTTAAAGGAATTTTTGTGTGTTACCTTTGGAATGAAGTAGGACAGAAGTTGTGAGCTGAATCCTCTCATACAACAGGATGGTCTGAACTCACAAATGCTTTTATGGAACAATAGACACAATTTCCTACACATCTTACACAAACCCTTCTCAAAAGAGATATTATTTCTTATTGATTACAAATGGACTTTTATAAAAGCTCCTATACAGCTCTGGCAAAAATTAAGAGACCACCACATCAAAACCCTGTCATGGGCAGCCCAATCTCCTGAGCTGAACCCCAATGAAAACCTCTGGAATGTAATCAAGAGGATGATGGATAGCCACAAGCCATCAAACAAAGAAGAACTGCTTACATTTTTGCACCAGAAGCAATGTGAAAGATTTATGGAAAGCATGCCAAGACACATGAAAGCTGTGATTAAAATCATGGTTATTCCACAAAATATTGATTTCTGAACTCTTCCTGAGTTAAAACATTAGTATTGTTATTTCTACATGATTATGAACTTGTTTTCTTTGCATTATTTGAGGTCTGAAAGCACTGGACTTTTTTTAACCCCTTCATGACCCAGCCTATTTTGACCTTAATGACCTGGCCGTTTTTTGCAATTCTGACCAGTGTCCCTTTATGAGGTAATAACTCAGGAACGCTTCAACGGATCCTAGCGGTTCTGAGATTGTTTTTTCGTGACATATTGGGCTTCATGTTAGTGGTAAATTTAGGTCAATAAATTCTGCGTTTATTTGTGATAAAAACGGAAATTTGGCGAAAATTTTGAAAATTTCGCAATTTTCACATTTTGAATTTTTATTCTGTTAAACCAGAGAGTTATGTGACACAAAATAGTTAATAAATAACATTTCCCACATGTATACTTTACACCAGCACAATTTTGGAAACAACATTTTTTTTTGCTAGGAAGTTATAAGAGTTAAAATTTGACCAGCGATTTCTCATTTTTACAACGAAATTTACAAAACCATTTTTTTTAGGGACCACCTCACATTTGAAGTCAGTTTGAGGGGTCTATATGGATGAAAATACCCAAAAGTGACACCATTCTAAAAAATGCACCCCTCAAGGTGCTCAAAACCACATTCAAGAAGTTTTTTAACCCTTCAGGTGCTTCACAGCAGCAGAAGCAACATGGAAGGAAAAAATGAACATTTAACTTTTTAGTCACAAAAATTATCTTTTAGCAACATTTTTTTTATTTTCCCAATGGTACAAGGAGAAACTGAACCACGAAAGTTGTTGTCCAATTTGTCCTGAGTACGCTGATACCTCATATGTGGGGGTAAACCAATGTTTGGGCGCACGGCAGGGCTTGGAAGGGAAGGAGCGCCATTTGACTTTTTGAATGAAAAATTGGCTCCACTCTTTAGCGGACACCATGTCACGTTTGGAGAGCCCCCGTGTGCCTAAAAATTGGAGCTCCCCCACACGTGACCCCATTTTGGAAACTAGACGCCCCAAGGAACTTATCTAGATGCATAGTGAGAACTTTGAACCCCCGGGGGCTTCACAAATTGATCCGTAAAAATGAAAAAGTACTTTTTTTTCACAAAAAAATTCTTTTAGCCTCAATTTTTTTCATTTTCACATGGGCAACAGGATAAAATGGATCCTAAAATTTGTTGGGCAATTTCTCATGAGTACACCGATACCTCACATGTGGAGGTAAACCACTGTTTGGGCACATGGTAAGGTTCGGAAGGGAAGGAGCGCCATTTGACTCTTTGAATGAAAAATTATCTCCATCGTTAGCGGACACCATGTCGTGTTTGGAGAGCCCCCGTGTGCCTAAACATTGGAGCTCCCCCACAAATGACCCCATTTTGGAAACTAGACCCCCCAAGGAACTTATCTAGATGCATATTGAGCACTTTAAACCCTCAGGTGCTTCACAAATTGATCTGTAAAAATGAAAAAGTACTTTTTTTTTTCACAAAAAAATTCTTTTCGCCTCAGTTTTTCATTTTCACATGGGCAATAGGATAAAATGAATCCTAAAATTTGTTGGGCAATTTCTCCCGAGTACGCCGATACCTCATATGTGGGGGTAAACCACTGTTTGGGCACACGGCAGGGCTCGGAAGGGAAGGCGCGCCATTTGACTTTTTGAATGGAAAATTAGCTCCAATTGTTAGCGGACACCATGTCGCGTTTAGAGAGCCCCTGTGTGCCTATGCATTGGAGCTCCCCCACAAGTGACCCCATTTTGGAAACTAGACCCCCCAAGGAACTTATCTAGATGCATATTGAGCACTTTAAACCCCCAGGTGCTTCACAGAAGTTTATAATGCAGAGCCATGAAAATAAAAAATAATTTTTCTTTCCTCAAAAATGATTTTTAGCCTGGAATTTCCTATTTTGCCAAGGGTAATAGGAGAAATTGGACCGCAAATGTTGTTGTCCAGTTTGTCCTGAGTACGCTGATACCCCATATGTGGGGGTAAACCACTGTTTGGGCGCACGGCAGGGCTCGGAAGGGAAGGCACGCCAATTGGCTTTTTAAATGGAAAATTAGCTCCAATCATTAGCGGACACCATGTCACGTTTGGAGAGCCCCTGTGTGCCTAAACATTGGAGATCCCCCACATATGACCCCATTTTGGAAACTAGACCCCCAAAGGAACTAATCTAGATGTGTGGTGAGGACTTTGAACTTCCAAGTGCTTCACAGAAGTTTATAACGCAGAGCCATGAAAATAAAATAAAAATTTTATTTTCTCTAAAATGATCTTTTAGCCTGCAATTTATTATTTTCCCAAGGGTAACAGGAGAAATTTGACCCCAAAAGTTGTTGTACAGTTTCTCCTGAGTACGCTGATACCCCATATGTGGGGGTAAACCACAGTTTGGGCACATGTCGGGGCTCGGAAGTCAAGTAGTGACATTTTGAAATGCAGACTTTGATGGAATGCTCTGCGGGCGTTACGTTGCGTTTGCAGAGCCCCTGATGTGGCTAAACAGTAGAAACCCCCCACAAGTGACCCCATTTTAGAAACTAGACCCCGAAAGGAACTTATCTAGATGTGAGGTGAGCACTTTGAACCCCCAAGTGCTTCACAGAAGTTTATAACACAGAGCAGTGAAAATAATAAATACGTTTTCTTTCCTCAAAAATAATTTTTTAGCCCAGAATTTTTTATTTTCCCAAGGGTTACAGGAGAAATTGGACCCCAAAAGTTGTTGTCCAGTTTCTCCTGAGTACGCTGATACCCCATATGTGGGGGTAAACCACTGTTTGGGCACACGTCGGGGCTCAGAAGGGAAGTAGTGACTTTTGAAATGCAGACTTTGATGGAATGGTCTGCGGGCGTCACGTTGCGTTTGCAGAGCCCCTGGTGTGCCTAAACAGTAGAAACCCCCCACAAGTGACCCCATTTTGGAAACTAGACCCCCCAAGGAACTTATCTAGATATGTGGTGAGCACTTTGAACCCCCAAGTGCTTCACAGACGTTTACAACGCAGAGCCGTGAAAATAAAAAATCATTTTTCTTTCCTCAAAAATGATGTTTTAGCAAGCAATTTTTTATTTTCTCAAGGGTAACAGGAGAAATTGGACCCCAGTAATTGTTGCCCAGTTTGTCCTGAGTACGCTGATACCCCATATGTGGGGGTAAACCACTGTTTGGGCACATGTCGGGGCTCGGAAGTCAAGTAGTGACGTTTTGAAATGCAGACTTTGATGGAATGGTCTGCGGGCGTCACGTTGCGTTTGCAGAGCCCCTGGTGTGCCTAAACAGTAGAAACCCCCCACAAGTGACCCCATTTTGGAAACTAGACCCCCCAAGGAACTTATCTAGATATGTGGTGAGCACTTTGAACCCCCAAGTGCTTCACAGACGTTTACAACGCAGAGCCGTGAAAATAAAAAATCATTTTACTTTCCTCAAAAATGATGTTTTAGCAAGCAATTTTTTATTTTCTCAAGGGTAACAGGAGAAATTGGACCCCAGTAATTGTTGCCCAGTTTGTCCTGAGTACACTGATACCCCATATGTGGGGGTAAACCACTGTTTGGGCACACGTCGGGGCTCGGAAGGGAAGGAGCACCATTTGACTTTTTGAATAAAAGATTGGCTGGAATCAATGGTGGCGCCATGTTGCGTTTGGAGACCCCCTGATGTGCCTAAACAGTGGAAACCCCTCAATTCTTACGCCAACACACCCCTAACCCTTATCCCAACTGTAGCCGTAACCCTAACCACAACCCTAACCGCAACACACCCCTAACCACAACCCTAACCCCAACACACCCCTAACCCTAACCACAACCCTAATTCCAACCCAACCCTAACCCTAAGGCTATGTACCCACGTTGCGGATTCGTGTGAGATTTTTCCGCACCATTTTTGAAAAATCCGCGGGTAAAAGGCACTGCGTTTTACCTGCGGATTTCACCTGCGGATTCCTATTGAGGAATAGGTGTAAAACGCTGCGGAATCCGCACAAAGAATTGACATGCTGCGGAAAATACAACGCAGCGTTTCCGTGCGGTATTTTCCGCACCATGGGCACAGCGGATTTGGTTTTCCATAGGTTTACATGGTACTGTAAACCTGATGGAACACTGCTGCGAATCCGCAGCGGCCAATCCGCTGCGGATCCGCAGCCAAATCCGCACCGTGTGCACATAGCCTAATTCTAAAGGTATGTGCACACGCTGTGGAAAACGCTGCGGATCCGCAGCAGTTTCCCATGAGTTTACATTTCAATGTAAACCTATGGGAAACAAAAATCGCTGTACACATGCTGCGGAAAAACTGCACGGAAACGCAGCGGTTTACATTCCGCAGCATGTCACTTCTTTCTGCGGATTCCACAGCGGTTTTACAACTGCTCCAATAGAAAATCGCAGTTGTAAAACCGCAGTGAAATGCGCAGAAAAACCGCGGTAAATCTGCCATAAATCCGCAGCGGTTTAGCACTGCGGATTTATCAAATCCGCTGCAGAAAAATCCGCAGAGGACCAGAATACGTGTGCACATACCGAAACCCTAACCCTAACCCTAACCCTACCCCTAACCCTACCCCTACCCCTAACCCTACCCCTAACCCTACCCCTACCCCTACCCCTAACCCTAACCCTAACCCTAACCCTACCCCTAACCCTACCCCTACCCCTAACCCTACCCCTAACCCTACCCCTAACCCTAACCCTAGTTCTAACTCCAACCTTAGTGAAAAAAAAAAAAATTCTTTATTTTATTATTGTCCCTATCTATGGGGGACAAATGGGGGGGGTCATTTACTGTTTTTTTATTTTGACCACTGTGATAGATTATATCACAGTGATCAAAATTCACATTGGAACGAATCTGCCGGCCGGCAGATTCGGCGGGCGCACTGCGCATGCGCCCGCCATTTTGGAACATGGCGGCGCTCGGGGAAGAAGACTGACGGACCCCGCCAGGATCGGTAAGTATAAGGGGGGGAGATCAGGGCACAGGGGGGGGAGATCAGGGCACGGGGGGGCGTCGGAGCACGGGGGGGGAGGGATCGGAGCATGGGGGAGAGTGATCGGTGTGCGGGCGGGTGGATCGGTGTGCGGGCGGGTGGATCGGTGTGCAGGGGGGGGGGATCGGTGTGCAGGGGGGGTGGTTCGGAGCACGGGGGGGGATCGGAGTGCGGGGGGGTTTGATTGGAGCGCGGGGGGTGTGATTGGTTCACGGGGAAGCGGACAGGAGGACGGGGGAGCGGAGCACAGGACGGAGGGGAGCGGGCCACAGATCGGGGGGCTGGGGGGGCGATCGGAGGGGTGGGGTGGGTGCACATTAGTATTTCCAGCCATGGCCGATGATATTGCAGCATCGGCCATGGCTGGATTGTAATATTTCACCATTTTTTTAGGTGAAATATTACAAATCGCTCTGATTGGCAGTTTCACTTTCAACAGCCAATCAGAGCGATCGTAGCCACGAGGGGGTGAAGCCACCCCCCCTGGGCTAAACTACCACTCCCCCTGTCCCTGCAGATCGGGTGAAATGGGAGTTAACCCTTTCACCCGATCTGCAGGGACGCGATCTTTCTGTGACACAGCATATGCGTCACAGGTCGGATTGGCACCGACTTTCATGACGCATACGCTGTGTCACAGGTCGGGAAGGGGTTAAAGTTTGATCATTTTTCTTTGTCAGAAAATAAATACAAAATTTATTGCTTGGAAATTCGGAGATATGCTGTCAGAAGTTTATAGAATAAAAGAACAATTTACATTTTGCTCAAAAATATATCTATAAAGAGAAAAATCAGACAAACTGAACATTTTGCAGTGGTCTCTTAATTTTTGCCAGGGCTGTAGGTGTAATGTATAGATATCTCAATACTGTCCACAGGGTCGGACTGGCCCACCAGGAAATTGGAGAATCCTCCAGAGGGCCTGGCCCCTAATCAGCACCACAACTGCTGCCTCCTGAACCGATGTGTATGTATCGTGTGATTGGTGTGTATGTGTCATGTGTCTAGTTAATACAATCTTTCTGTGCTTAGAGAATATAATTGTTCTCGGCATCACTTGTCTTGTTTACACAAAATTATCTGCTGCCAATAAGGATATTTTTGAATCAAGCATAAAAATCATTGCGACCAACAAATGAGCATTTTGCTGGTTTGCCAGGTGAGTGTTTGGACAGGTATATAGTAGGAAAATATCAGCTTGACTAGACAGAAGCTAAGGGAAGATTCTGCAACTAGTACCCCTTAGGCATTGTGGTCCCCAAGAATAATTTTCTCTGGTGGGCCCAAACTACTCCAGTCCGACACTGACTGTCCATGTAATGTATGTCTTGCTCACATATCTCGTATATCCCACTTTAATGTTAAGTGTATTAACATTCTTAAGACTTTTACCTTTAGAAGTTAAGCAAAGAAACACAAAAAAGTGTTTTCTCAAGAACTGAAAACACATTATCTGGAATCCTCAGTTAAATATCTTGCTCTGCTGTTTACTGCTGTCTTTCCCTATTGTACAGTTACATTGATTTAAGAACTCAATTGAAATGCACCTGCCATGTTGCACTATCCCACATCAGCACATTATTTTGTAGCCCACAATGTACTACAGTAAGAGAAGGATGCTTTAGGGCAGCATGCTCTGTCATAGAAATTTCCATCTGGACGTATGTATCCCTGCTGACCCTTTGTTTTCTGCCTCTTGAATTGCCCTTTTTCGCTATATTCCAACAACACCTGCTAGGCTAACATAGCTAAGTCAAAGATGATTTCCCTAATGATATTTTGTGTGCAAATGACTATGTTATGAGCCCTGGGCATCTCATCCATAGCTTTCCAAAAAGACATAAAAATAGCTGCATTCGAATTCTCTGCTGTGGCTGACTGCGCCATACTAAGTAGGAGAATGACACTTTTTACAGCGATATGAAGACCACTGCTGTGCGAGCGTGCATTTCAATCCACCGAGAGCCACATGTTCGCAGACATTTGACAAGGTGAGGTCAATGAAACGGGTATCACCTTGGAGCTATTTAGAATTGTGATTGTTCTGGCATGTGTTATATCTCACAGTCAAAACAGCTGTAATTTAACAATTCCGAGATTTGCTGCAGTATCTTGACAGTGCTATTTTGTGACAAATTTGACAGGGACGGTGATATCCTGATACTGAAATGCATGACATATAAATATCAACGTTTTAGCTCTGAAAACTATATATACAGAGTAAAAACGTAGAACAACATATTGTGTTAAAGTATAAAATTATAGTATTTTATGTACCGTATGTAAAATAGGCTCACCATGCCAGTATTTGTAATAATAAAATAATTGATATACAAAGTATGGTCAGCATTTTGTACATTTTTTATCACAGTGCTCCCAAACAGAGTGATCTATTTCAAGTGTTTATTTCTGTTAATGTTGATGAATATGGCTTACAGCCAATGAAAACCCAGAAATCATTATCTCAGTAAATTAGAATACTTCATAATACCAGCTTGAAAAATGAATTTAAAATCCGAAATATTGGCCTACTGAAATGTATGTTCAGTAAATGCACTCAATACTTGGTCGTGGCTCCTTTAGCATCAATTACTGCATCATGCGGTGTGGCATGGAGGCGATCAGCCTTTGGCACTGCTGAGGTGTTATGGAAGCCCAGGTTGCTTTGATAGCAGCCTTCAGCTTGTCTGCATTGTTTGGTCTGGTGTTTCTCATCTTCTTCTTTACAAAACTCCATAGATTCTCTAAGGAGTTAAGGTCAGGCGGGTTTGCTAGCCAATCAAGCACAGTAATACTGTTGTTTTTAAACATATTGTACATATTGTCCTGCCGGAAAATGAAATTTCCATCTCCAAAAAGCTTGTCAGCAGAGGGAAGCATGAAGTGCTCTAAAATGTCCTGGTAGACAGCTGCAATGACTTTGGTCTTGAAAAAACACAGTGGACCTACACCAGCAGATGACATGGCTCCCCAAACCATCACTGATTGTGAAAACTTCACATTAGTGAAATGCAAAATTGACTTTCCTTGTGGAGTTTGTCAATGACTGCCTTCTGGTCTTCTGTCAAGTCAGTCTTCCCCATGATTATGGAGCCTACGGAAACAGACTAGGGGGCCTTTTTAAATGCATAGGAAGCCTTTGCAGTTGTTGTTGTTAATTATTCTAACTTACTGAGAAAATGACTTCTGGGTTTTTATTGGCTGTAAGCCGTAATCTCAACATTAACAGAAATCAACACTTGAAATAGATCACTCTTTATGTAATGACTCTATATAATATATGAGTTTCACTTTTTGTATTGAAGAACTAAATAAACTTTTTGATGATATTTTCATGTTGTGAGATGCATCTGTATATTACTTGCGGCGCCCCAGGGTCCTGGTCATCGCAGTAGTATTGCTTTCCTCTTGGGGAGAGTGATGCTACGTTTGGAGGCAAAGAAGGATAACTGCATCCAGGTATCACAAACATACAACACATTTCACACTCCAGGCCACCAGGGGGAGCATCTGACCCTATTTATTAGGTCACTCCCTATATGTATATATATATATATATATATATATATATATATATATATCTGGTAGTCTGTAGGGAAAGTTAGAACGTTCCAGACCAGAGTCTGAGGAGGATGGAAGGTTAAAAGAGCTGTGCATGCCCTCAGAGCTGCAGCTCCCAGAAAGTGACGTTGAAAGGCAGAACTGTATTGCAGCGAGTGTGAAGGAAGTTGAAGCAAAGGAGAGGATACCAGAAGGGGACCAGCCCCGCTCAAGCTGTCTCCTTCTGAGGTGCAACATCCCGGTAGCCGGAACACTGAGGGAGTACGGACCTCTACGCCTTATTTCAGAGACCGGCAGGACAGCTAATTGCAGGTTACCTGTCCGCAGTTACACCCAGGAGGCACAGTGACACCTACAGAGCCGGGTTATCTAAGAGACCCTATAAACAGGCTCAAGTCACCAGTCATACAGGTATTGTCCTATCCTATATGGGGGACATAGAGAGCAAAACATTGCATCTGTGAGACCCTTATGTGAAGCCATAGGCAGTAAGGGACTACACCACTGCAGCGCAAAGGAAGGCTACTGCTTTCTACCTGGATAAGGGAACTCTGGACTTGCCTCCAAACCGAACGCACTCTGCCTGCCCTGTGATCTGGTGCCCTGGACTGTGGATGCCGAAGTCTTCAGTAAAGGTAAAGAGACTGCAACCCTGTGTCCTCGTTCTTCACTGCGCCATTCATCATTCACCATCTACACACTGGGAAGCCCTGGGGATACACCTCACCTGTGGGAAGGTATACCATCTAGCTGCCATAACATCACCCCAGTTGACCCCTTTAAAGGAGCATTGGTCACCCTGACCGAATACCACAGGTGGCATCATGAACATTCCCCTTATAGACCTTTCCCTTTTATACGGACGTCCCAGTGCCAAGGACCGGGTCAGCCACCGTGACTTCCCCCTGTGAGCCGAAGGACCCGGTACCGAGTACCCCACTGCCCTTGGGGGGCGATCCATACTTACTGGGCTGTGTTTTGCTGTATCAATACAATCAGTGTTTTATCAGCAGTAGATTATTAGTGCCTACATTTCCCTGGTAGTCAAATCATGCCTACATCTCTGAATAACAGCTTTCTGTGAATATATAGAAAGTACAATGTAAGCTGCCAATAAGGAGCATAGGCAGGATTATACAGGGCTTAAAATTGCAAACAAAATATCTGATACAATGTTGGAATCCGGGTCTCAGCCCCTGCATTATGCTGCTCTCTGATTACAAAACAAAAACCTGGTGACAGATTCCATTTAAGACAGAGTCCAAACCAAGCTCCAATAAAAACTGTACTACACTGGACTATCTGCACACTTCTCATTGGTTTTCAGATTTTATCTACTCCTGACTAGAGATTAGCAAACTTGTTACGAAAACGTTCGCCTATCTCAAATTCGGCACAAAAGGTGCACATTCGGATTCGCGTTCGGATTCCCGAGCATTTTTCCTAAAAATCGGCAAAATTCAGCCAAAGCTCGGTTTAAAGATCAAGATTCCACTAATGCAATTGTTAGGCCTTTGGCTAGGATAGTGGTGCTGTATGATGAGCGCGGGGGATGTGTTTGATGAGGGCAGGGGATGAGGAGAGGTCAGAGTAGCGGCAGACTGTATATATTTTTTTATTAACTTAATGTGTGGAGATTCCAGCAGCTAATCAGTGCACAGAAACCATCTACACTGCCCAGACTCAAGGGCTTCTGCCATTGGCTGCCGAAGTCACATGTCCCTCTCCATATAATAAGCAGACATGTTGTTTTTGCATCATTTTGTCAGTATAACAGTGCAGAGCGCTTGCTCCTGCTGCTGTAAGTAGTCAGTTAGTTAGTTGGTTCATTGTTAGCTAATTCATCTAGATAGGATCCTGTGTCAAATCAACCATCCAGCATCTAAATCATTTGTGCTAATAGTGTGGTGCAGGCAGGAGTCCACATTTCAGAATCTAAATCATTTGTGCTAATACTGTGGTGCAGGCAGGAGTCCACATTTCGGAATATAAATTGTTGGTGCTAATACTGTGGTGCACGCAGGAGTCCACTTTTCAGAATTTAAATTTTTGTGCTAATTGTGTGGTGCAGCCAGGAGAATCAACATTTCAGAAACTAAATTGTTTCTGTTAATAGTGTGGTGCTGGACGGAGTCCACATTTCAGATTCTAAATTGTTTGTGTTAATAGTGTGGCACAGCCAGCAGTCCACATTTAAGAATTTAAATAATTTGTGCTGATACTGTGGTGCAGCCGGGAAAGTCCACATTTCTGAATCTAAAACATTAGTGCTAATAGTGTAGTGCAGCCAGGAGTCCACATTTCAGAATTTAAATCCTTTCTGCTAATAGTGTGGTCCAGACACCAGGCCACATTTCTGAATCTAAATCCCTTCTGCTGATAGTGAGGGCTGGAGACCAGGTCAGATTTAAGAATCTAAATAGTTTCTTCTACTATTTTGGGCCAAAAAACAAGCCACATTTCAGGATCTAAATCTTTTCTTCTAATAGTGTGGGCAATACACCAGGCAACATTTCAGAATCTAAATCATTTGTGCTAATAGTGTGGGCAATACACCAGGCCACATTTCAGAATCTAAATCATTCGTGCCAATAGGGAGTGTGGACCAGACACCATGCCACATTTTAGAATGTAAATCCTATTTGCTAATAGTGTGATCCAGACACCAGGTCACATTTCTAAATCTAAATCCTTTCTACTGTGGTCCAAACACACTATGTCAGCAAATAAATACTGATTGGTAATTTAGTGACAGTTGACTGACAGGTTTGGGACTAGGGTAGTGAAACAGCTGATTAAAAAAGGGGAAGGGTACATACAACATGAGTGGGAAAAAGCGAGGTTGTGGTGGAAGGGTAAATAGGCTTGGTGTTTAAAGTGTATGTAGGTTAGGTGGTAATGTTACTGAAAGTTCTACTGAACAAGCAGCATCTCATCCTATCCAAAGACAACTGCTAACAGCTGTTACCTGACTTCCTTTCTTTGGCAGCCACACAGCAGTATGCCTTTTAGATGTGGTCCAGAAAGATCTCCACCTCTCCTCCTCCTCACACACAGTACAATCCTCAGAGGTGGCATCCCAAATACTCGTTTCCCCTTGTGTCACAACTCTCCAACCGCACAACTGACTGTGGGGAACCACAGATGGGCCAGTCTGCAGAGCTGTTCATACATTCTATTCCATGAGCATCAGAGGTCTGCTCCAAAGATATGCAAAATCAAGATGAAGAAAGCATCTGCACTGATGGTCAAATGTTTTTTGGTAGATCTAGGGCCAGACGAAGTAGGGTCCGAGCTGAATCCAAACCTCGTCACCAGATAATTCTGACAAGACTCAGATACCTGTGATGCATGAGAACTGTACTGTGCTGTCAGGGCAGGAAGAGGAAAAGGGTGACTCTCAGGGTGAGGAGTGGGAGAACAGAGAGGATGATGATGAGGTTGTAGAACCCTCTTGGTGTGAACCGAGAGGCACTCAGCTGAATAGCTCAGCAGAAGAGGTGGAGGAGGAGAAAGACAACTAAGTTACATTGCGACTTGCCTCACAGATACTGAGTGATGAAACCACGACAAGCAATGCATCCTTAGCCTCAACTCTGGCTGTGGCCAGCAGAGGATGCGGGTTTGCAGTTCATAAGGGTGGCAAGAATTGCCTAACTAGCATCTTTTTTGAGACCGCAAAGGATGACCAAACTTACATTTTTGTTTTTTTGCAAAAAATGACTCACTAAAGACAAAAATTGTAATAATTGGACTACTAGGTACAAGCATCAATGGGCACATGCATGATCAGTATGTATTAGTCTGGAAATCCCACTGCGCTAAAATGCAGACTAGCGGGCCTCGCTAACCACCAGCTGTCCCATCACCCCATCTGTTACTTCTTCCTCCTCCATCACCATAACAAGTGGTTTCACACAGGTCTCCAGCTGAAGAACCTCCACTTGTTTACCCCCCTACAGTAGGGGTGAGTGAGAGCCCGCCATTGTTTCCGTAAGTGGAGATGCCTGCAGTTTTTGCTTTTCAATGAGCACACCACATGTTTCTCAATTCATCTCTGCCTGCACCTCACTCACAGTCCAACAGTTTGTCATATTCACCCTTCTCCACTATCTCCGCACAGCAGCCAGGCCACGGTCATGCAGTTGTGGTCACGTAAAAAATGTTTCCTCCTACACATGCCAAATCTAAGAGCTTAAGCTCCACCATCTTCAATCTGTTGGCAATGGAAATGCTGCCTTCCGCCTGGTGGATACAGACAGTTTCCGAAAGCTGATAGCTGTCACAGTACCCCAGTACCAGTTGCCCAATGTTAACACCACACCGGATCCCTGCTCTGACAGGCAGGGTCACCAGCAAGTCACTTCACTCACCCGTGCTGCAGTCAGTCCTTCCCTTCTCCATGCTCTGCATGTTTCCAGCCGGACCTCCAGCCATGTCCTTAGGACACGTGCGCACACACTCCCGCACTCTGGTGCAAATCTTGCATGCTGCACTCTGGTGCACATCCTGCCTGCTTCACTCTGATGCAAACTCTGTCTGCTGCACTCTGATGCAAACTCTGTCTGCAGCACTCTGATGCAAACTCTGTCTGCTGCAATCTGATGCAAACTCTGTCTGCTGCACTCGGATGCAAACTCTGTCTGCTGCACTCTGATACAAACTCTGCCTGCTGCTCCATCCATTCTGTCCCCTGTATCCAGCTGCTGCGCATCCATTCGTCTGTCCTGGAGTGGCACTTAGCGTTCATCTAGAGCCAAGTCTCACCATCAGAGGCTCTAGTGAATAGTCAGGTGCTAGCTTAGTGACACCCCTCCATGCTCTCCGCGGTAGGAGGCACAGTAGTTCCACAAACCATGTCCGTAATACCCATTACTTCTCTAAGAAATCTGTGCTTGTATGTCTCAGACATCACCCGTTCCCTGAAAAAATCTGTGTCTGCCAGGGTGCATTTCACCACTTACGCCTAGAACAGCAAACATGGCCAGGGGACTTATATCTTGCTGACTGGGCACTTGGTGACTCTGGTGGCTGTGGGGGCAGGTGGGCAAGGAGATGCCCCACAAGTCATGGAATCCCCAAGGCTTGCGGAACAAACCTCTGTATCTAACACTTCCTCCACTGCTTCTGCCTTGTCCACCTCCTCTAGGGTCTCCACCTGCACCGTCAAAGTCTCCCTTTATGAGACACGCATTCCAACTGTGCAGAGAGAATCCCCCCAACCTCTGTACTGCACAGCTTGGGCTCACCACAATCAGGCAGTGTTTAAATTAATACGCCTTGGAGATTGCAGTCACACATCTCAAGACAGATACCCAGGTCGATTTTGAGCAGAGGCTGGTCTCCACTGAACCTGGAGATAGGTGTGCGAAAACGGTGCGAATCTGATGATGGCTCTACGCCCAAGCATTCTCACAGATGTGCCTTGCATAGCTCACATCATCAACCTGGTGGTTAAGCAATTTCTCCTCCACTATCCCAGGCCTGGGTGCGCTTCTGCAGAAAACACAGTCGCTGTGTGCTCATTTCCACCGTTCGCACCCTGCAGGTCATCTACTTGCATCACCATAGAGGTTTTTCAGCATACTAGTTAACCGTTTGATATGCAATGTGCTGACATGTGGAATTCAACTCTGCACATGTTGCAGCGACTGCGGCAGCAGCGACTAGCCCTGCTGCACTGTCATTTTGCATAGCCTGGGCCAACGCAGTATGGTTGTGGTGCAAATCACGCTTGCAGAATGGGCACAGATGATGGACCTCTGCATCCTTCTGCACAGTTTCGAAATGGCTACTTTGATGGTTATCGCTGACGATGCCATCATCAGTATCACTATTCCAGTCATCTATATGCTGGAGCACACTTTGAATAGCATGGAGGAGGAGGTGGTGGTCCCAGAGGAAAAGGTGGGAGCAGAGGAAGATGCAGAAGAGATAGCAATATCCAAGTTCCAGACTGTCAGCGCTCTTGCGAGTGCCTTGGAAGGCTGGATTACAGTGGATCATGATAACAGACAAAAATTGGATTGCATTCATAACAATTCAGTTCTATTGTTTTGTTCTCAATTGCGTTTCTTCCTGCTCCAATCAGATTGTGATCTGGCAGAAAGAAAATTGCAGCATGCTGTGATAGCAGACTGAATTTAGATCACACACACACATATAAGTCTATGGCTGCATGCAAAACATCGCACTGCACTTGGATATCACCAGAGTGCAGGTCAATTCCTGCCAACGCTGGCAGCAGAGAGTTTGGTGAAATTAATTTTTTTGTCTCCTTCGCATCTGTGCTGTGATTCTCTCATTCCGAGACCGAGAAGATCGGAGCACAGAGCACTGACACTCATCTCCCGCTCGCAGAAGAGCAGGAGCCTAATGTCATTAGCATATTGCATCCCATGGTCTCACATTGGTTGTGATTTGCTAGTGGGACCCCGATCTTATAATCTTCCCTAGGTAAGGTCCATGGAGGTAAATAACTGTGGGTGTTTCCTTATCTGCAGTCCTGGGTCATCTTGGGGATTCATTCTCACTAGAGGAGGTAGTGAACAAGGAAAAATAGAGGCAAGAAATAATACCACAGTAATAAATATTATAATTACTACAGTTAATTTCTGAAACTGCACTAAATAACATACTGTGCAGATGTCAGTAAGAAAACCTCAACGCCTGCAACTAACTGATGCTAATCGTAAAACTATATATTAGAGAAAAAATTATAGTAAAATAATTACTACAGGAATTTTCCAGTAAATTCCTGAAACTACAATAAATAGAATGTACTAAATGGGCATCAATAAATATAATTTACTGGACGCCCGCAACCAACTGATGCTAACCGTAATTCTATAGATTAGTAGAAATAACCTGTAAAACATACTTAATAGAAAATATCAGGAGTTAAAATATTACTGAAGACTTGCAACTAACTGCTGATAATTAGAGAGGAGCGAACCCAAACTGTAAAGTTCGGGGTTCATACCGGACACCTAGTGTCCTTTGGTGAACTCCGAACACAGACTTCTTTAGGAAAAGCTCATTATACAGATCAGGGAGTAGAAAGATGAGAGAGAGATGTGATAGAGAGAGAGAGAGAGATTTTTCAAGCTCCAAAGCTCAGGTCCAAATTGATTTCTATGGGGTTCAGGTTCAGGTTCAACTTCGGGTACAGTTCTGATACCCGAACTGAACTTTAGGCTAAAGTTCGGTCAAACTGGACAAACCCAAACTTCCCACGGGTCCGTTCTTTCCTAATGGTAATTGTAATACTATATACAGTATAAGACAGAAAAATTGTAGCAAAATAATTACTACAGTAATTTTATAGCAAATTTATGAAACTATTCTAGATAAAGCATATTTGTGGATGTCAGTCAAAGCAATGAATTAACACCCTTATGCAAATAATTATTATGTACAGTATATATAAGCAAAAAAAAAATGTGTAGTTTAAAAATGACAACAGTAATTGTCTACTAAAATTCTAAAGTTACACTAAATTCAGTTGGCAAGGAGGACATTACTACTGAGTGCCTGTAATTGACGTGAAGCATAATTCTGTGTATTGATACGAATAATAAGTACATTTTTTAGTACAAATGATCCTGTCCCTAAATCTACACTATTACGTTTTTGGTTTTATTATAGATAGAGCTAAATGCCAGCTCTGACAGAGCTACAATGGAATTGTTCAGGTCAAAGCATATTCATGCGTGTGAATGGCCCAGTCACAGTCCAGGCCTAAAACCCATTGAGAATCTGTGGCAAGATGTGAAAATGTGAAGAGGTGAAAATTGCTGTTCGCAGATGAAAAAAACGTGGAAAGTTTCATGGAGGTATAAATACTTTTTCAAGTCACAGCATGTCAGGATGGGGTTAAAAAATATATCATTAATGGAAAATATAACATTCACCCTCCGAGTCCTTACACTTTGTACTATAAAGTTTCCTACTAGCACCAGCTTTACAGTGAAGTCATGAGTAACACAACGTCTCTGTATAGCTTGGGGACTATGCCATAAATTTTAAATCCTAACAATGTCCTTGTCATTTGTGCAAAAACAGCATTATAGATTATACTACTGAAATCAATAATCAGAGCATAACATACCAGTATTTTGTCATGGCAGGAACATTTGAGCAAAAGTAGCTGCACTTTGTGTTCTGAGCTCTGTGTGGATGTTCAGGCTCATTGGCTCCCATTACACGGGATATTCAGCTGAAGAATGCTGAATGACTATGTTCTTTAAGAAACCCATGTACCATCGCGGAGACTAACATCATCAGCTGCAGCCATACAGAGTCTCACGGCCATTTAGGAAAGCAATATCAGTAAAGGTAACTGCTTTAAATCTCTCTAAAATCACAGTGGCGAATAACACTTTATTATCACTTTTTGCACAGAGATTAGTTTAGCTTTGTGTGAAATGCACCTATTTGTTAATTTCACATATAGAGGGATGAAATTGAAGCGTAAATCACCTACCATACCGGCTACAACTTTACAAATATTGTCTGTATGTACTCATACTCAATGATATGGTCATAACAGTCATAAATCATAAAAAATATAAGGACAGCAAAGGAGTGAAAAAGGTTTTAATTTTCATCTAACAAGATAACAGAAAGTTAGTAGACAAGAGTCAGCAGCCTTTTCGCACTAACAATGTGTTTCCTCTGGCTTCTATCATAGCACAGAGGCCAGAGAAAGCGCCTTATTTGTGCGAAACAGACTGTTGACGTGATATTTTCCAGGAGAATGACATCTTTTGCATTTCTTTGGAGATAAATTACATATGAACTGCGAATAAAACCAGTCCCAGAAATATTGGGCATAGGGGCATGGCACTAGCCGAGGGTGCAATGGAACCACTACCCAGATAAACTGACTCCATGCATGCATATGAAACAACTGGAGAAAGAGGAGTAGTGAGTAGGGTTGAGCGAAATGGGTCGGTCATTTTCATAAGTCGCCGACTTTTGGCACAGTCGGGTTTCATGAAACCCGACCCGATCCCTGTGTGGGGTCGGCCATGCGGTACGCAACTTTCACGCCAAAGTCACATTTCAATGACGCGAAAAGCGCCATTTCTCAGCCAATGAAGGTGGACGCAGAGTGTGGGCAGCGTGATGACATAGGTCTCAGTCCCCACCATCTTAGAGAAGGGCATTGCAGTGATTGGCTTGCTGTCTGCAGCGTCACAGGGGCTATAAAGGGCGTTCCCGCCGACCGCCATCTTACTGCTGCTGATCTGAGCCTAGGGAGAGGTTGCTGCCGCTTCGTCAGAAGCAGGGATAGCGTTAGGCAGGGTCCATTAACCCCCAAACTGCTTGTGCTGTAGCGATTTCCACTGTCCAACACCACCTTTTGTTTGCAGGGACAGTGGAGGCTACATTTTTTTTCCTCAGCGCTGTAGCTCATTGGGCTGCCCTAGAAGGCTCCCTGATAGCTGCATTGCTGTTTGTACACCGCTGTGCAAACCAACTGCTTTTTTCAAAGCACAAATCCTGTTGTTCCTTCCTTTCTGCAAAGCTATCTTTTTTGTTTGTCCACACTTTTTATTTAATTTGTGCAGCAGTCCACTCCTTGTTATTGCTGCCTGCCATACATTGCTGAGATAACTGCAGGGAGATAGTAATTGTAGGACAGTCCCTTTTTTTTTTTTCGTTACATCTGTTCAAGCCACTTTCTGCCACAGAAAATATACTCTAATACAGTGGCCCAGATTTATTCACTAGTCTCCCTGAATAAAAAAAAAAGGGTGCAGATTAAAATTGGCAAATCTGCATCAGTGGCAGTCCTGTGTGTGGCATCTGTGTCTCATTTTCTGGCACAGAAAACATACAGTCTAACAGTGTGCCTGATTTCTTGCCAATTCTCCCAGAAATAAAAAAAAAATAGTGGGAGATTAATATTGGCATTTGTGCTTCAGTGCCAGTCGTGTGTGCCATCTCTCTCAAATTGTGGGGCACAGAAAGCCTAGTGTCTGTTTTTTTGTTTTTTGTTTTTTAAATTCTCCCTGAAAAACATAAATAGTGGGAGATTAATATTGGCATTTGTGCTTCAGTGCCAGTCCTGCGTGTGTGGCATCTGTCTCATTTCGTGCCACAGAAAACCGAGTGTGTAACATTGTGCCTGATTTTCCTTGCAGTCTCACCCACCTATAAAGGGATATCTAAATCCTACAGAAGTTTGAGTTCACCTTGTAAGTTGTTTTACAGTAACAAATACCGTTACTTTGGTTACATTTTTAAAACAATGAGGAAGTCTGGTGGAAGAGGTCGTGGCCGTGGGCGTTCATTGCCAGCTGGTAATGATGGTGGTGGTGGTGGAGCATCAGGTGGTCGTGGGAAAAACAATATAGCACCTAAGTCTCGAGCTGTGGAGCCAGGTTCGTCGTCTGGCTACACAAGGCCTCGAACGCTCCCTTTTCTGGGAGTAGGAAAACCGCTTTTAAAGCCAGAGCAGCAAGAGCAAGTTTTGGCTTTCCTTGCTGACTCAGCCTCTAGCTCTTTTGCCTCCTCTTCTGAAACTGGTAAATGTAAAAGCAGTGCGTCGTTAGTGGATGTTCACGCTCAGGGACAAGTCGCTCCCTTGTCCTGTTCAGCAAAAACAACAACAGAGAAGGATGCGTCAGGCGACACAACGGGTTACTCCATGGAGCTCTTTACACATACCATTCCTGGGTTAGAAAGTGAAACAGTTAACAGGCCATGCCCATTACAAGTTGAATCGGACATGGAGTGCACAGATGCACAGCCACAGCCAGATTACTATGCTGTTCCTTTGACTCAGACCACAACATTGCCCTCTCAGTGTACTGATCCAGAATCAGACCCTGATGAGACTATGGTGCCCTGTCACGAACGCTGTACCACCGGCTTACACGGTAAAACAGACGAAGTTGCACATGAGATAGAAGAGGAGGTCATAGATGACCCAGTTGTTGACCCCGATTGGCAGCCATTGGGGGAACAGGGTGCAGGCGGCAGTAGTTCTGAAGTGGAGGAGGAGGGGCCGCAGCAGGCATCAACATCGCAACAGGTTCCATCTGCCGGGCCCGTATCTGGCCCAAAACACGTGGCAAAGCCAAAACCAGTTGGAGGACAGCGTGGCCATCCGGTTAAAGAAGCTCAGTCTGCAATGCCTGAAAAGGTATCTGATGCTAGAAAGAGTGCTTTCTGGCATTTTTTTAAACAACATCCAATTGATCAGCGCAAAGTCATCTGTCAAAAATGTTCAACTACCTTAAGCAGAGGTCAGAATCTGAAAAGTCTAAATACAAGTTGCATGCATAGACATTTAAGCACCTTGCATTTGCAAGCCTGGACTAACTACCAAACGTCCCTTAAGGTTGTAGCACCCTCGGCCAATGAAGCTAGTCAGCAACGCTACATCCCTTCCGTCACTGTAAGGCCACCATTTTCCGCACCACCTGCAGTATCTGTGCAGGTTTCGTTGCCAGGCCAAAGCAGTCAGGGTCAGGGAATCACCAGTTTCGTAGTAGGAAACACTGCATATAGGGCACCGGCAAGAATACCGTCTCCAACCGTCTCTCAGTCTGCCATGTCCACCGGCACCCCTACTAGTTCCACAATCTCCAGCTCTCCAGTCCAGCTCACCCTACATGAGACTCTCGTTAGAAAAAGGAAGTACCCATCCTCGCATCCACGTACACAGGGTTTGAACGCCCACATAGCTAGACTAATCTCATTAGAGATGATGCCCTACCGGTTAGTTGAAAGCAAAGCTTTCAAAGCCCTGATGGACTACGCTGTACCAAGCTACGAGCTACCCAGTCGACACTTCTTTTCGAGAAAAGCCATCCCAGCCCTCCACCAGCATGTTAAAGAACGCATCGTCCATGCACTCAGGCAATCTGTGAGTACAAAGGTGCACCTGACAACAGATGCATGGACCAGTAGGCATGGCCAGGGACGTTACGTGTCCATCACGGCACACTGGGTGAATGTGGTGGATGCAGGGTCCACAGGGGACAGCAATATTGGGACAGTTCTGCCTAGCCCATGGTCTAGGAAACAGTTGGCTGTAGCCGTTCGCCCCCCTCCTCCTCCTCCTCGTCCTCCTGCAGAAGCGAGAGCTCGTCCACAGACCGCAGTCGCACAACCACTCCATCCGCAGCTGCCACTGTTGTACACCAGGTGTCCCATTATGGGGCAGCTACTGGCAAGCGTCAGCAGGCTGTATTGGCTATGAAGTGTTTGGGCGACAACAGACACACCGCGGAAGTTCTGTCCGAGTTCTTGCAGAAAGAAACGCAGTCGTGGCTGGGCACTGTAGATCTTGAGGCAGGCAAGGTAGTGAGTGATAACGGAAGGAATTTCATGGCTGCCATCGCCCTTTCCCAACTGAAACACATTCCTTGCCTGGCTCACACCTTAAACCTGGTGGTGCAGTGCTTCCTGAAAAGTTATCCGGGGTTATCCGACCTGCTCCTCAAAGTGCACAGACTTTGCTCGCATATACGCCGTTTGCCCGTACACTCCAGCCGTATGCAGACCTATCAGCGGTCTTTGAACCTTCCCCAGCATCGACTAATCATCGACGTTGCAACAAGGTGGAACTCAACACTGCACATGCTTCAGAGACTGTGCGAACAGAGGTGTGCTGTTATGTATTTGTGGGAGGATACACATACACGGGCAGGCAGTAGGATGGCAGACATGGAGTTGTAAGGTGTGCAGTGGTCGAAGGTACAAGACATGTGTCAAGTCCTTCAGTCTTTTGAGGAATGCACACGGCTGGTTAGTGCAGACAACGCCATAATAAGCATGAGCATCCCCCTAATGCGTCTGCTGATGCAAAGTTTGACGCACATAAAGGAGCAGGCGTCTGCAGCAGAGGAAGAGGAAAGCCTTGATGACAGTCAGCCATTGTCTGGTCAGGGCAGTGTACAGGACGAGGTAGCGGGCGAACAGGAGGAGGAGGACGAGGAGGATGATGGGGATGAGTATTTTTTTTAATGAGGAAGCTTCTCCGGGGCCACTGGAAATTGGTGGCGTGGCAAGGCCGGGTTCTGGCTTTTTGAGGGACACAAGTGACATAGATTTGCCTGTAACTGCCCCTCAACCCAGCACAACCGCAGATTTGACAACTGGAACTTTGGCCCACATGGCGGATTATGCCTAACATATCCTCAAAAGGGACCCACGCATTATTAAAATGATGACCGATGACGATTACTGGTTGGCCTGCCTCCTTGATCCTCGCTATAAAGGCAAGTTGCAAAATATTATGCCACATGAGAACCTGGAACAAATATTAGCAACCAAACAATCAACTCTTGTTGACCGTTTGATTCAGGCATTCCCAGCACACAGCGCCGGTGATCGTTCTCACATGAGCTGCAGGGGGCAGCAGACCAGAGTGTTAGAGGTGCACAAATCAGAAGTGGCGTTGGACAGAGGGGTTTTCTGACCAGGTTGTGGAGTGATTTTGCTATGACCGCAGACAGGACAGGTACTGCAGCATCAATTCAAAGTGACAGGAGACAACATTTGTCCAGTATGGTTACTAACTATTTTTCATCCCTTATCGATGTTCTCCCTCAACCGTCATTCCCATTTGATTACTGGGTGGGCATCCAAATTAGACACCTTGCCAGAATTGGCAGAATATGCATTGCAGGAGCTTGCTTGCCCAGCAGCTAGTGTGCTATCAGAAAGAGTATTCAGTGCTGCTGGTTCAATATTAACCGAAAAAAGGACTTGTCTGGCCACCCAAAATGTTGATGATCTAACCTTCATTAAAATGAACCACTACTGGATTTCAAATTATTTTGCCCCACCTTTTCCGGCTGACACCTAGCTTTCCAATGAAAAGGTCTTGCTTGTGAACTGATCTGACTGAGTTTTCCAATCTCGTAATTTGCAGCAGCTGTTTGTCCAGCATACGACATGTTTACACCTCCCTAAATGGGCAAACTCCCCCCACGGGGCCGTGGTCTCGCCACTTGGCGCAAGCACCCGTGAGAGTGCCGTTTGTCTGAAGAGGTGGGTGTGCACGCTTTTGGTCGATGGCACTGCCACTGGGTCCCTCATAGTACAATAAAGTGTCTCTGGCGGTGGTGGCGCGCAACCAACGTCAGACACACCGTTGTAATATGAGGGGCCCTGGACCTGTACCGCCGGCCACAAGACAGTTTCCCCCCCAGCTCAAACCGTGCTCTACAATTTGCAAAATTATCTCTCACAGCTCCACCAATGTTTAGTCTATGCGCTGACATCCTTCAATGCCTGGCACTGACAATACCAATGTGTTGACATGTATGATGCTACTTAAAATAGCCAGGGGCAGTGTCCTATATTTACACCAGTAAATACTTTGCGCCAAATTACTAGGTCTGAAACTCAGCAGAGGAGCCCACCCCTGTACCTAAGTATGCCACCCTTTTGTTTTTTGGTTTTGTTGTATTGCGAGACATTAACATCTATTTATTTTTTGGGAGTACTAACTGTCAGACACTCATTACAATCGGCCTCCGCTGACAACACCAATGCTGCCTGTGTACCCCTGCAAGATAATTCCAAATTCATAGAGCCTACTTTTGTTATGTTAGGCCTACTAAGCCTGTCTGCGGTCCCTCCTTCCAATAGTCCTCCACTGACCACACCATTGCTGCCCGTGTACCCCTGGAACCTATTTTAAAGTGCCTACAGCCTACTTTTGTTATGTTAGGCCTACTAAGCCTGTCTGCGGTCCCTCATTCCAATAGTCCTCCACTGACCACACCACTGCTGCCCGTGTACCCTTGGAACCTATTTTAAAGTGCCTACAGCCTACTTTTGTTATGTTAGGCCTACAAAGCCTGTCTGCGGTCCCTCCTTCCAATAGTCCTCCACTGACCACACCACTGCTGCCCGTGTACCCCTGGAACCTATTTTAAAGTGCCTACAGCCTACTTTTGTTATGTTAGGCCTACTAAGCCTGTCTGCGGTCCCTCCTTCCAATAGTCCTCCACTGACCACACCACTGCTGCCCATGTACCCCTGGAACCTATTTTAAAGTGCCTACAGCCTACTTTTGTTATGTTAGGCCTACTAAGCCTGTCTGCGGTCTCTCCTTCCAATAGTCCTCCACTGACCACACCACTGCTGCCCGTGTACTCCTGGAACCTATTTTAAAGTGCCTACAGCCTACTT